>NC_068953.1:24011233-24314263 GCF_026419915.1 Harpia harpyja
AGCAGTCCTGTACTGGAGCATGCCAGACAACCTTTATAACAGCCTATGCATCAGCTCCACCTGTAATAAAATACAGCACATCACACATCGAGGAAACACAGCAGGAGCGAAGCGAAACGCCTTCCCTGTGTATTTCTCAGCAGTGAACAGGAGCCTGTCTCTCTCAGGACAGACCTGCCGTCCGCACCTCTAGAACATACTCAGACTGCTTCTTTGCCATGGGACATTTTCTCCATCACTCACACAATGCTGTTTTCCACAGAGACAGTCTTTAGAAACAGCTGCCAGGGTCCTTTTTGCCTCCAGAGCAGGTTTCAAAGGAGTTGGGTAGGGAGAAGGGGTTGGATGGATCTCACCTGGGCCAGGTCCAGGACAGCAGACACCCAACCCACTCATGATTCAGGCCTAACATCACTCCACTCTCCAACTGCCACAGCAGTCATGCTCCTAAGCCTCCTGCTTTGCAGGTGGCTGGCTCATCCCACCATGTCATGCCATATCCCCACCAGCCTTCTCCACCAACAACCCCATGCACACCTCAAAGGCAGATGTTATCACTGAGTGACAGCAAAGTCACAGTCCTTGCTCTCTCCCTCCATCTATCCTCCTCCTATATTTCACGCGGAGGGGACACGCGGTGTCCTGCATGCTCTCCCACCACTCCCACAGGCACTGTGGAGACCTTGCTGGGGACCGGCAGGGGAGGGGAGGTGAGCATTGCCATTTTGTCCCAGCATGAGCGACATGTGAGGCCATGGAGGTACATCTGCTGAACAAGCTCCTGTGTTTAAAAAGGGATGAGTGGGCATGGGACAAAAAGAGGAGTCTGGATCCCTGTGGCCCAGAACAAGTGGACTTCAGTCCGAGAGGAGACGGCCTGTTTTCTTTCCCCTCAGTTACCCAGCAGCCAAAAGCGTTTCCACTGTTAAAGCCATTTTTATTCAGCTAAATTAAGCCAGTTGCCTCATTAATGACACCAACAAGCAGGAGCCCCTGTAATTAAACTGTAAGCTATATTATGCAGTTCAGCCCAACACAACGGCAGAAACACTGCTGCTGAGGAGGGACACTCTGCACCTGTCCCTCCTCCGCACATCTCCATCCTCCACTCACCCTTGTTTCCTACCTGACACATTTACTTCTGCATGGGAGAAGTTTTTCACATGTCTTAATAACACAGTGCCACTCTGAAAATCCTGATCAGGATTAACTGGGCAGAGCAGCTGGGGCTGAGGGAGCACAAGCAACTGCCTGCCAGAAATAAGAGGCAAGATGCACACCCTCAGCTGTGGCCCCCAGCGCTGGATATGCCTGTGGCACCACATGGGACTCCCTTGATATGCCCTGGGATCTGGGCACAACAGGTGCTTCCCATCATCTCACAGCTCACTGCACCCTTGGACAGGTGCTGGTGGCCACAGAAGAGGAAAATGTCAGCAGCCTTGCATGCTGCTGTAGGTATAGGGGTAGCTCCATCCAGACTTCATTTCTGCAGTAAGTAAGCTGCTAAAGCTTTGGGTTTGAACCAGAGAAATGCTGGAAAGTCACTCTGGGGCTTGCTCGTCCCTGCCAGATAACTTCAGTGACCTCTAAAAGCAATGTTACACTCCCCACTGCCCGCCCTTCCCTTCCCTCCCCTTCCCCCTCCCTCCTTTTCCTGTTTAGTAAGCAGCTTTGCTCATTAAGGGAAAAAATGTACTGTCCTCCCTTAATGAATGTGCTAAAATTACCCCAGAAAGTCCCAGAAGCTGTGGCAATACAGGCCTCCCCACAAATCAGGCTTTGCAAATATTAGACTCAATTGAAATCTCCGATAGCTCAGCACAAAGCCCCAGCAGGACGTGCTTGAGATAGAGCCTGCAAAAGCACTGGGCGATGCCAAGCACATGCAAGCCTCGCATGCCTGGAAAGAGGAGTTAGCAGAACAGGACACAGTGTTAAATTGGTCAGCTTGAGATTTCATAGCTGCCAGCAGTTCTCCCATTTGTGCTCCCTGTCTGGGCTCAGCACCAGGACATGTATATTGGTGCTATGGAGGAGTAAGACGGCCGTGGTCTGGCATTACCTACAGTCCAGTTCTGCTCCTCAAGCAACTCCTTGGCAACACTGAGGTCTTTACTGACCCCAAACACAGCAGAATCAAAAAGCATCTGTTATTCAATCTTCCTTTGTGAGTTTGGACAGTGTAGCTAACTCTCCTTTCTCGCCTCCATGGGTACTGTCTTATGCCTCGTAAGGCTTGTGTCACACTGCATGTCCCATAACGTTATCATCTCATTCCCCCCAAATTATTTCTTGTTCTAGGGCTAGAGCCAGAATTTGCAATAATTTCCCAAACTCAAAGCATCCTGCATCAGAGGAGAGCAAGAGACCATCATGGGTGACACATAAGAAGAGATCCTGCCACTCCATATGCACACCCGCTAGCCCTGGAGGTGTGATGCCAGAGGAGGAACCACCAACCCTTCTGTATTTCCCAGCTGCATGACCTTGATTTGTAAAATCCCAACTGTCACTGAACAGGGCTGAAGGAGGAGGAAGGGGCTGGTCTCCTGCATTGTTCTTTAAACAATAGCATTACAAAACAGAAGTTGCAGAGCAAGTGGGAAGGCATAAGGCACCACGCCTCCATCACAGGGCTCCAACCGCCCGTGCCAGCGACACATCTGCCCCACGCCTCTCCTCCCACTGCCTTTGCCAATGCAGCAAGCCATCTCCTGCTGCTGCCTTCATCACAGCCCATCCCAAAATACTTTAAAGGCCATTTTAAAGGCCATCTCCAACCCCATGACGTTTCCACACCCTCCAAGTCATCTCTTCTGAGGCATCTCCCAGCTGCATGAAGCTTTTTTTGGAGACAAATCACCCCTCAGAGGTATTGTTGCTCACAGTTTTGGTTCAGCACACGGTACAGATGGAAAGTCATCAGCGGCTGTGGGTAATATTGTCCCCTACGCTTCGAGGCAGATCAGATGTGGGGATCTGGCCCTCTGGACTACACTCGCCTCTCCCTTGTTGTGTGCAGTTTTCATTGCTCTTCTCCAAAGACATTTGGGCTCTCAGAGGACTCGAGGAAAGGTTAAAAGCTGGGTCAGCCCTGCAGTTGCTTTCCCTTTGCCTGCGAGCTTCCCTGCAAGGCAGAGTCCAGCAGCATCCACAGAACATGCCAGTCTTCTGCTCAAGGAAAAGAAAAATCAACCTGCAATGGGCAAGAGCCCTTCCCCACGGCTGCCCTCCTGCAGCTGAGACATCCTCAGGGCTGCTCTGCTCCCACCCCATCTCTTCTCTCCCAAACTGTAGTAATTTTAGATCCATTAGGCCTGAAATATAACTGTATGCTGGGCTTTTCTCCTGCTTCGGCAGGCAGAAATAATACTGGAGATGCATGCCTATTGAGAACAAGGGTTGCCAGCTGACAACTCCAGTGAGGGGCTGGGTTTATCCTGCCTGTTTGCTTCAAATTGCATGTTTCTTTGAGCAAGGAACAGAGAACGACTGGGGAATGCCTCCTACTCACAGGTTTCCAGTGGACCTAGAGCAAACCCAACTGCTCTGTGCAAGAGAAGAGAGCTCTGTGCTGTGACAAGGCACAGCTCAAGAAGATGGCGTGGGAAGGAGAGCCATGCCCAAGGGGCATTTCCTAGCATCTCCAAGTACGCAGTGACACCAGCCCCCAAACATGTGCCCTCTCAGGCTTCCACATGTTTCCCACCACCTCTCCCTTGAATATACTGAAGCAGCAAGGACAGGTGCTCAGGAAGTACCACCCCAGCTGGGACATCACCCCAAATGCACAGGCAGGCACTGGGAGAGCTGGACAAGGTCCACAAGAGCCTCAACTTCAACACATCGAGCACAGATGCGCTGGGACAGGGTCTGGTCTTCCCTCTCCCTCCTGAACTAGGACTGTGCTCTCAGCTGTTAGAGGGCTCTTGCATCAAATTTATATTGAAAAAAAAAAAATCCCCACCTACTTGGATGCCCAGAAATCAATGAGCCCTGAATAATCTCAAACACTGCTCTTGCAGGGGGTTAGTAAAGAGAAAAGTAATAGCTGGGCCTGAGCCCCAGTTTCCCTGCCTCGGGGAGGGGTGCCAGAGGCTGCAATGGGCTGGGACAGTACCAAGTGCTCTGCAGAGCTTCTGAAGAAAGGAAGGGGTGCAAATATGAATATATATATATATACACACAGAGAGATATATCTCCTAGCAATAGCAAAACAACAGGGCATAAGGCAGGCTAAGCTCTCGGCAGACACTGCTAAATGGTTTCCAATTAATTAACTGATTACATGATAGAACAGAAGGGGATTCAAGTGAGTGCTGTTGACCTTTAAGAATAATTAATATCATCAGGATCGCAAAACTCATCCAAGAAAAATAATTAGGAAGATTCTAGTATTGCCTCCAAAGCCACATCGAAGGGGGAGAGGAAGGTTCTGGTTAATTCAGAGGCACAGTTCCCAAGTATTAGCTAGCAAACCCATTTCTGCCTTACACTTGCTTCCCCCCGCAGAGCTCCCACACACACATGCTGCTTCCCTACCCCAGCCAACCCTCCCTCTCCTCTCCAGATCTATTTTCCCCATCACCTCTTCTACACGCCATCCCCCTTCTTCTCCATTTCAACCTTCTTTCCCAATGACTTCTTGCTCCAATACTTTCTGCGACCCTCTCTCTCCAGACTGGTCCCTGTCCCTCCCACAGCCACATCCCATCCCCTTCTCACCCTTGACGAGCCCCAAGCTCCACTCTCTGCCTTCGTGCACCTCGGGAAGGAGCCCTGGTCCTTCCATATGACATGGATCCACTTCTTATCTCCAGTCACCACTGGCAGCTTCATATGCTGACAGAAGGCAAGCGCTCCATGTAATCGCAAAAAAGCTCTTCCCTTCTTTTCCTCAGTAGTCAAATCCATCACAGAGGCCAGTCTGGGAAGCAGATGTGAGCGATGCACAAAGATGGGGAACTCTTGACTCCCTTTTCTCCCCTTACACCTCACCAAGCACATGAATACTCCCACCTCACTATATTTTCCTTGCTTCTTATTTCCCAGTTGACTTGGCCCACAGGTCCTGCATGGGAGAGGGGCTGGAAAGCCACTGAGCCAAGCAGGAACTGCAGTGGTGTGCTTTGCAGGGAAGGTCACTTGAACACACTGGAAGGGAGGTTGCATGAGCAGCCAACATTTCTTGTGAGGGAAGAGTAAAAAAAAAAAAAAAAAAACAAAAAAAACAAAAAAACCACCCACAGACCTGGAATGAAACCCACCTTCGCAGCAAATAAATAAATTTCCTCTGCTGCTTATTATCGTTAAAACTTCTGTGGCTTGACACTTCACTAAATTATAGATAAAAGGAAAAATGGTCTTCCTGGGCTCAGAAAAGCAGGCTGCTGCCAAGGAGCTGTGTTTACACCAGCTAATGAAAAGAAAGCCTGCCATGAGCCTACAGCACTCACCCCACCTCAGCAGGGAGCAGAGCTACCTGCACCCCTAGCACAGGGAGCCTGGAAGCAGCAGCTGGACACCACAAGGGACCAGAGCTGGGGAGAATGCAGGGGCAGTGGGCTGGCATGGGGAGGTGCACCTGTAGGGAATGGGGGACCGATGGGACCACGCCGTCAGCCAGCAGAGATGGCAGCTGCCACCTCCCATGCTGTGTTGAGGCTGCTGGCCACAGCAGGAGGTGAGGCTGACATGCTCCAGCTACACCTCATCAAACGGCAAGAAAAACACTCAGCCTAGGAGACAGACAGCATCAAGCCTCACTCTAGGCTGCTGCTTCCCTCCGGGGGCCTGTGGGGTGGGGATGGGGAGCAGGAAAGCAGCAGATGCTGGGAGCGCACCTGAGCATGGGCACAGACTTTTGGGCAGAAATGCTTCTGTTTCCAGCAGCTGAGCACACAGGGAGGAGTAATGCTCTAAGCAGAGACCTGCCTGCAGCTACACCTGTGCCATGGTGTGATGTACCTCATCACAGCCCCAGGCACGCTTGGCTGAGGGGGACAGGGAACTGTTGGTGACTTAATACAGAGTCCAGCGAAGCCTACTTGCTACATTCCTTGCTTATAACCACCCCAAAAGCAGAAACATGTTTTGTCTTTGACAATTAGCTGTATCAAAACCCACAAGAATATCTAGACACGGCAGTTACGTTTTTCCTGTTCTTCTCAATACATGATGTACTTAAAAAGGAGAAGTATCTTTCACCCACCCTTTATGTTCAAATATTGGTCACTGTGAGGAATATTTTCAAGTGAAAAGACTAATCACCATGAAGCACCGAGTGCTTCAGACTGCAGCAGGCACTCTTTCATTATTCTGAGACAGCAGATTACCCACAATTATCAACACGCACAACTGGATACAACAAACATTTAGCCAAAGCCCACGGGTTGCAGTTGCAGTGAGGTTGGATGGCAGATCTCCTAGAGAACTACTCATGTGAGAAACCCACAGACAGCAGCTGGGTAGCAGTGCTGCAAGACAACTCCATTCATGCTGCAGAGCAAAGCCAGTGCCAGGAGCCACTGCAGTTCAGAAAGTTTGTACTGCGTCTGTCAAACAGGCACCTCGGCAGACTGGCTTCATAGCAGGAGAGATGGAGGAATAAAGGCACCACTGGCAGTGCAACCAGGTTGACCACCCCTCAGGTGGGCTCACACCTGATGGCTTGATCCAGCTTGCACCTGCAGCCAGGTGTGCACAGCCACTGCTCCGCTCACTGCCCTGGGGTGCTTGGCTAGGCTGGAAGGGGAGTGAGTTTGTTCTAAGAGAAGGGCAAAGGAGACAGGGGCTGCGTGCAGGGAGGCCAAGCTGCACATTGGGGCCGAGCAAGAGGTAGGGAAGCCAGAAGGCTTCAGTGCAGGCAGGGAGGCTGGATCAGAGGCCAGTCTGCAAGCAGAGAGGCAGGGAGGTCCCAGAGGCCTGGACAAGGCTAGAGGCCAGGGCCCATGCTGCAGGCAGGCTGGCTGGGGCTGGTTCTAGGCTGCAGGCAGAGAGGTCAGAGCTGATTTGGCAGCAGGAAGGCCCAGCTGCAGGCAGAGAAGACAGGAGGCTGGAGAAGTGGGTGGGAGGCAGGGAAGCCTGGAAATCTGGAGGGTAGGAGGCAGAGAGGCCCAGTCGCAGGCAGGAAGGCCAGGTCTGGGTTGGAGGCTGGGAAGCAGGGAGGCTCAGCTGCAGGCAGGAAGATTGGCATTTGAGTTGGAAGCCAGGAGGCCGGCGGTGCAGGCAGGGAGGCCCGGGGGCCCTGTCCGTGGTGCTGAAGCGCGGCCCCGCGGGGCGCACGGTGCCGGGCACGGCCCCACCCCACGGGACACCCGTGGGCACCAGCAGAGCTGCCTGAAGAGCAGTCCTGGGAAAGGCCACGCATGACCTCACGGCATGCTGGAGAACAGCAGACACGAAACGTACTCATCCTCAGTCACTAGCAAGTCTACAGAAACGGTTACCCACAGCCCCTGGGGAAGACAAACCTCTGGCTCTTATTGGCAGCCTTGTAAATATCCCCACAGTATCTTGCGTCCGACATAATTCACAGCTCATCCCTTCACAAATACAAATGAGGGGAGGGGGCTGGTGGTAAACTCCACCCCCTCACCCGGTTTTCTAATAAAATTTTATAATTCCAATAAAACACATGACTGCCTAACTTAGGACATTTAAATTCTTGCCTAGGCACACACCATCATGAATTAATGTCCCGTCATTCATGCCCTGTCGTATCTTATTGCTCAAATAACATATGACTTTAATGTTTCTATTTTTCTGCCCTGGTGCTTATTGCCTGTGCATCAAAAAGGAAAAATCAGCCCTGCAATCATACTGTTAGTAAACCAATATCATGGAAAGAAAAATCCCAGGTGAGATAACTTGTGCAGTCACTTAACTTTCACTCATCCTGCCATGATTATTCACTCTCTCCCCCAGCAGCTTTCAAGCAGGCTTCCACATCCTCAGGTCCTTCTTGGGGAGGGTCCTTCTCCCTGTGCAGCACCTCTCACACTGTCATAGGCAGGTAAGACATGCTTTGCACCACATCTAATCAACTGAGCCACAGGGTTTGGGGACCAAGCAAAAGGGACAGCCAGAGGCTGTTTCTGGATTACCTCCATGCTGCAGTGAACTCGCAACCCTAGGAACAAGATTCCGTCCTTTTCATGCCCAAATCTCCAGAAATCAGCTCATTCTGCGCTGCTGGTGATCTCAAAGATGTGGTGAGGTTTAATCAAGACACAGCTACACCTGATCTTCAGGATCACATCTGAGAGGAATGTTTGGCCTCCCTTTTGAAGGGAAGCTCACAACAAGACATCCATCAGGCCATTGTTGCACAGCAAGGACTATGTCACAGAGGATGAGCCCCCCCAAAACCCCAACTTCTCTAAAGTTCACATTTTACCCCAATCCTGAAACAAAGCTTGCAAAAAGACACAAACACACACACCCATGTAAGAACAGCCTCATTCAAAACATCCCCAGCATTGTCTGCAGACTTCTTTAAAGAGGGGATGGGAAAAATCAGAACCTTTGCTAAACTACAGTTGCCCATTTCACATGTCTGCCAAAAGACAATTGATCAAATTGCAGAAAGGGAAATAAGTCTCATAGGCACACAATGCAGCTGGAAAGAACATCTCAAGATTTCAAAGGAAGGAAGGAGAGACAAAGCGACAGCAAAATCCCGAGTGCCCAGGTACCAGAGTGATAGGCATAATGTAAGAATCTGAGCAGGCAACAAATATTTGTGACAGCATTATTATAACTCATCTTGCATTGCAACAGTATCCCACAATTCAAGGCCAGGTTTCTCTAGAAACCATACAAGGTGTTACACTGCCAATAGATCAAATGAAACCAGAAAAAACCAAATGTTATTATTCTAGGTTTTCAGATGGGGAACTGAGGCAGCACAAGTCTTGCTGCAAGGTGCACAGTTGCTTGAGTTGGAAACTTTCTTTCCCAGGTCCCACTAGAGTAAATCAGTCACAAACTCACCACTCCGCCTACTATTATAATACAATAAACCCTCTCCACAGCCAAGCGAAGCAGCCTGCAGCCAGGAATTAGTTACCCAGCCCTCTGAATGCAGGTCAAATGATTTTGACCCGGCCTGAAGGAAAGCCACAGTCCTGCAGGGAACCGGTCTCTCCCCTGGCCTTGTGCACAATGGCCAGTAAAACACAGGACCTACATCTGCCACTGCAGGAAAAGGAATAGCTGCAGTTAACTGCTTATCAGTCACCTGCGGTAATGACTAGGAATAAACATGCCATCAAACCACTGCTGCTGATTAGCATATCAGCAAGGACCTGCGCTACACTGGCATCCAGGGGACCAAGCAGATGGGGGGTAGAACAGGAAAGTTTATGGAAGCAGAGGAGATGTTACTGCTGTTTATTTTAGTGACTGCTCTATAAGCATGCCCAGCATTTTATAGAAGAACTAGAGACACATGGGGGAAAATGCCTCCCTGATTTGCTCCAAGAAGGGGCTGGAGCAGGAACATCCTTAGGGTACAAATGGGAATCAAAGGGTACCCAAGCTGCCTGCCTGATTAGGGATAGTAAAGGAACATTCACCTAATGGAAATTAAAGGCTGTTTAAACCTTTCTCATAGTTCTTATTTTGCCTATATTCATGGAGTAATTTGGTTCCTATTTAGGCCTTTGCAAATACAACATAAAACACATTAAACTATCAAGGAGGTCTTTTAGATAAATGGATTTTACTTCACACTCCCAGTGAGCTCAGAGCTTACATATAGTCATATACCGTGCCCCAGCTCATATACACGGACTTGTTAGGCTACACTGACTCGAGAGTGTGGACAGGAAATCAAGAGCAATTAACAGATGACAGTTTGGGCTGGGAGGAGACTGCCAGGATGGGTATGACAGCAGTGCAGCAATGAAAGAACAAAGCAGGGACAAATCATCAGGAAGGAGGAGGAAGGGTAATAGGACATCCAGAATCAAGCAGAGGGTTGCAGGTAGTCACAGGGCCTGGAGCTGGTTATAGGAAGAGAGCAAAAGAGAGTTTAACCCTGCTTCGTATATAAGAATGGCTCTTTCAGAGCAAGGCAATAGATCATTAACTACAAAGCAGGGGGAAATGACCCTTGAGCCATGACTGAGAGGGAACAGTGCTATACTTGCAGTAATTCAGCATCTGATATTTTGTTTATTTCTTTATTTAGTGTAAGGTCTCAATCAAGCTCCCAGACACAGAGAGCAAAGAAGGTGAACCTTGCCAGCCTTGCAAGATGGTTGCCTGCAGCCCTTCAAAAGCACACAGGCCTCAGCTGCTGGAGGGCTTTGAGTGCTGTCCTGAAACAGCACTGAAGAGGGCAGAGAGCGACTCACCAACCTTGTGCTGCCTCAGCCACCTCAATTTTCAGGGGAGGCAGACCAGTTTCTTTCCTATCAAAGCCTAAAATCATAACACATCTCTGGGAATTCCCACGTCAAAGCTACAAACTACATCCAATACCAGGGTACCTGTTCATATGACACTGCACAACTGCCATGAACCCAACCAGGACACCGAAGCTAACCCCATCCTCAGAAAACAACACAACCTACAGAGGAGGTTCTGGGAAGCTCCAGATTAATCGCAGCTCAGGTTTGCCTGTGAAAACAAGCCCACAGATCAGCCAGCTCAGTCTTTCACCAGGCAGAGCAGGTCCCTGCGCATTCCTGCCAGCACCTTCCAGATCTTCCCCAATCCTCATTTTTGGGAGAAAAAGACTGACAGGATCACACAGATAAAGATGCCTGTGGAGCAGGTGATCTGACCATACCATACTCAAAAAACAGTTACACTCAGCAAAAAGCACTCCAGGGTCTCCATCTTTAAGACCCTTGGGTAAAGTCTAGAAGAGAAAGCTTGATCCTGAACCCCATCCTTACTCTGGTAGGCAGTGCTGAGAGAGAGCTCTTTGACAAGAGCTGTGTCTTGGCCAGCTCACAAACCAATTTAGAGCATGTATAAACCTCCAGAAGACAGTTTAAGAAGAGCCTCTGAATGCAGACAGAAATGGCAATTATTAATTTTCTAAATAGAAATCTGACTACTTAAGCCTTATTTAAAAGTGTGCCTGTCTCTATAATTACACAGCATTAATTTGTTTTCTTTACTACACAATAAATAAGGTGTGCACAATTACCCTCTGCAAATACAAGGCAGTGGCTCCTGACTGGCTGGCTGAGTATGCAGCCACCCAGGAAAGCAAATAGAAGGAATCACAGTCTCTTAAGTACCTGCTTCCCAGTAAAGAGGGACTCAGGCATTGCAAATGTCAACTTGCCTAGCTCTAGGCACAACCTGCTGGAAGCCTACTCTCCTACAGCTCCACTGTCCCACAGCCAGCAAAGGCTGGACACTTTGGCCAGCAGCAAACACGTCCTGTCCTCTCCTGTGCGCTGATTCCTGGTGCACTGTGAAGCTGAGCTCTCCTGCAGATTTCCCAGTGCCTAATGAGGAATGTGATAATGTTGTATTCTTCCCCATAAGGCACTACAACAACCTCTCTTTACTATTCCTCTGCTTATTTTCATGATACGTGTAGGAACTTGCTATCCTCATGACTTGTAATCCTCTGTCAAGTTCAAATAAACTGGCCAAAGCATTTCAGTGTTATTAGAAGAAAAACAGAGAGAGTGAGAGCATGCAAGACTTTCCTCAATAAGCTGTGCTAAACACAGCAACATAATAAATATGTATTCACATGGTTTGTATGTCTCAAATTCAGGAACCATATCATCCTAAAGTTTTCTTGTACAGCCTCAAGCCAAAGGCTGAGGTTTTCTGTCAACAAACATATCCTACATTCACCTGCATCACCTGCTATCACTAACTTCCACAAACCTTGACTACAAGGGCTCAGTTTTCCACAGCCTAGACCTGCTAGTCCTCGCATCCAGCGTGTGGTATTCTCCAGGACCATCCCCATATTAGCTAAAGGGCTGTGAAAGCTGCACAGAAATGGGACCAGGAACCCACCAATGCATCTTTTCCCAGCAGAAAGACCTCCAGTGAGGGCACAAAATGACACTGGATGATATCCAGTTTAGATCAGATCCACATCCATCCCCATTCAACATCTAGCCAGTACTTATTCTGGAAGGAGTCAACCACCTCAGCCCAAGTACCACCAGAAGAGGCAGATCCACATTGCAAAACCCACTGTTATATATTTTGGATTAATTGCCTCTGTACCAGTGACAGGTGTCCTGGTTTCAGCTGAGATAGCATCGGTCAGCGGGTGGTGAGCAACTTGTATATTCCAATCACTTTATTATTATTGTCATTTTATTATTATAATTATCATTATTAGTTTTTTTCCTTTCTATTAAACTGTTCTTATCTCAACCCATGAGTTTTACTTTTTTTTTTCCCCAATTCTTTCCCCTATCCCACTGGGGGTGCGGGGGGAGTGAGTGAGCAGCTACATGGTGCTCAGTTACCAGCTGGGGTTAAACCACAACGATAGGCTTCACAGCACCGATGATCAGACAAGCCATGGAGCCCTACCTCTCCTCATTCAAGGAGAAGGGAGAGGGGTCCAAAGCTATTTCTAGATCCACAACTCTGGCTCCCAGTCACCCACTGCTCCTCCACTGATTAGGTTGGCCTCAAGCCCCTTACACTTATACAGCTAATTTCAAACGTTAAAGGACAGGCATGACTCTGCCAGCCTGCACTTTGGAGCACTCTGAGCTCTACCACTCGGGCAGCTGAATGCTGAAAATGCCCTTCATGGGTTTCTCGCCTTTCCTCCCCAACTCTGTGATGGGGAAGGGGGAAAATAACCAAGCCAAACCTCATCCAGAACCATTATCTTAAAGAAACCCCCACAAACCCGAGCTCATGCAATTAGAGCTGGGATAAGTGATCTGCTTGTGATTGCACAGCTGGGGTCTAAAGACAAGCACATGCACAGAGGAAGGGCCAGAAATAGAAGTTGCTGGGAGAAGGCAGAGCTATCTGGCCCATCTGAGAGGAGCAAACCTTGATGAAAGGCACTGGGAAAAAACTCCCTTCAGCAGGAAGCTAAGATTTAACTCAGGATGGGGGGGGGCTGGGAACAGCTTTTGAGTCCTCACAGTTTATACACGAGCTCTGTGTGGAAAAACGCCTGCTGCTGCTGCTGCTCAGACCCAGCTTATAGCACCCTACAAAGGTCCAGCCCAGGGTCCCCACCACCCTGTGCCAGCCCTCCCTGGCAGTGAAACCTCTCTGTAATTTATTAGACACATTTGCCATCTTATCGACTCAACTCCACTTGCAACCATCCAAACAGCCAGCAAAGGAGAAGGAAAAACTAGGCAGCAGCGATAACACATAGCAGTAACTCAACGAGCCTTAAGAACACCATCCCACAGTCCCCAGCCCCAGCCCCCATCTAGCTGCAGCCAGCCCCACCACAAAGGGATTGGGACAGTATCCCTCACTCCTGTCAGCTACTGTACCTGGTTACAGCAGCCCAAGACTTACAGCAGAGTGACATTTCCATTAATCCTTTTATCCCTGGCTCCTACGTGCAGCGGCTGCAGAAAATGTCAGGACTTTGGTGAGCCAAGCTCCCGGGAGGTAGCGGCTGTGGAGCAGCCAAGGAGGCACCCCAATGCATTTGCATGGTGCCATGGCCATGGAGGGAACCCCAGGTGGCACCAGGTGCCTGCCAGGCTGCACAAAGCCTGGGGAGCCACCCCAGAAAAAGCTGCCTGGCTGCAAGGGAGCAGCAGCACCATGGTCCGAGAGCCTCTGGGGAGCAGGAGGGAGCCACCATCCCTGCAAGCACCAGGTCTCCATCCCCAGGTGCCCGGCATCTGCCATGGGGGACATCCACCTTGCAAACATCCATGCTGCTAGGTCCCAGGAACAGCATCAAAACCCGCTGGCAAACACTAACCAAATAATATACTTACTTGCCTCAAGCTTCAAAAGGCAAGGAAAGATAGATGTTAAGAACATGATCAATCTTACATGGCCCAAGCAGTAAACAAACACATATTTCATCACCACATACCAACCTTAACTCTTGACACAAGATGGATGTGGGGTTTTTTCCAATCTCAAAAGTAATCTCAAAAGACAAAAACAAACACTTTTGGAAAAAGCAACAACAATTGCATGTGTACACATTAATGACACATTTAGCCTCAAAATGAGCATTCATGGCCTTCTAAACTCCTATGACATCCAAACTAATTTCATCAGGAATCAAATGTTATTCATTTTATCTGCTAGATACATAAACAGCAACTGCACAATTGACAAACAACATCCACCCCATTCCCCCCCCCCCAAAAAAAAAAAAAAAATCAATTGGGAGAGGTATTCAGAGAGAACACTTCCCAGTAACAACCAACTACAGAAAACACAAAACAAACACTACAAATCAAAACAACAAAGCACAAAAATCAGGAAAATCCCAGTGGTCAGCATTAAGAAGGGTTTATTATGACAAAAGATGAACTTCTTTAAACTCAAAAAGGCTCCATGCTTGTTCACACGTCCTTAACTATTCCTGCCCTTTGATACTGCAGATCTCCTATTTAGCAAGTACTTTACCATCACTTAGCAACTGTAACTGGTTTTCCAAAAAAGAAGCTTTTGGTGTTTTTCAGTTCACATCATCTCTGAGCAGATATCAAAAGACAAATCTATCCTGCTCTGCAGGTCACATCTATCTCCCTCCACCAGGAACGTGCCCATATAGATGGCCGCATGCATCCGCAGACTCAAACAGATTGCATGCTACAGCTGTCTTTCATGGAAGAAGCCACTAGCATTAGTTTCCAAAAAGCAGGGATACACACATCCAGCCCACCAGCTCATGCCCAAGGCCAGGGCCTCTCATTAACCCCTTTTCACCTTTTATATCTATACTGGAGGTGAGAGGGGTTTGATCTCAGACACAGTCACTTTGATGAGCTGTTTCAAGCCCATGGAGTGCCTTGCACACTTGCCTGAAATTCAGGCTTTCCTTTATCCCCTTGGGAAAAGTAAATACATATCCAGAAAATAAATCAGTGCCCTTGGCCTCAAGGATGCAGGAATTCCCCTGAAGACTGTACCTGGTGGCTAACGATGCCCCAGCAGCTAGACACTTATGTAACATCCCATGATAACAGGCCTCTAGTCTCTCTGGCACAAAATGTCCCTACCCAGGCCTGCTGCAGATGCCAGTTTAAGAAGTCAATAATTAGGAGCAGAGCTGGCAGCTTCACACCCCAGGATTTAACCAAAGGGCACCTTTCTGGCACAAAAGCAAACGAGCAGGGCAGGCTCCGACTGTGTGCTGGGGCATGCAGCCGCCCCCCAAACTCTGCAGAAAGGGAAATGTTACACCAACCACCATAAGGCTGCTAATGACTCAAGTGCTCGTTAGAGCAGCAATCAAAGCCAGGGCAGTTAGTAGAAACCTAAACCCATCAGCTCCCCAGAAGGAGCTTGCCCCATTCTGCATCGCAGCCCATTGCACTTCCCTGTGCCTTCACTTTTCCTTCTCCTGCCCTTTACCACCTCTCCCTCCCTTTCCCCATGAGCATCCCCCATCCCTCCCACTGTTCTCCCCAACGGGCGCTTTGGGGATCCGCTTTGGGGATTGCCTTTCTAGAGAGAGCAGAGGGAAAAGGGGGCAGGAGCCGCCGGCACTCACATGTAGCGCAGGTGAGGGTTCTTGGCAAAGGCGCGTGGCTGGATGTTTCGTAGTCCTGAGTTCCTGATTGTCCTGCAAAGAGACGCAGAAGGGCAGCGATGGAGTCAAGGGTGACGACTGCTCTAAAACCCTGTGCTCAGCACCTGAGGTGCACTGGGAGCCCTGCAGTGCCCCCCCCAGGAGGAACATCTCCCCACAGACAGCCTCTATGAGTTACAAGCAAAAAGGAAATTGGGCTTTTCAGCTTCATCTGATATGGTGACAGCACAGAGCTGCTGCTGGGTGAGACTCTTCCCGCACATCCACCAAGGCTTGAAAGAGCAGCCCAGAGCATCTTCTGCTCCTCTCTTCTCCCTCCATCTTCACAAGCAGCACTGCCTGGCCCCACAGCAAACCTAACACCCAGCACTGCCATCTCCCCTCCCAAGAGAAAACCATTCTGCTTGCAGCTCTGATAAGGAGGGGTCAGTATTTTGCATAGGGAGTTATGGACACTGAAGGGGGAATCCTCTGCCCACCCTGTTTTGGAGAACCTGTATCAGCACTATGACCAGGGCTTATTAACATCTGCTGCAGACAAAACTATGCCCGACTCCATTGCTGCTTTCTTAGGTGAAATGAGAACAGCAACCAGCCTGCTTACAAGGGGTGTGGGTGTTAAAAGTACAGCTTGCTGGGGTTGGGTTATCGAGTGCTCAGCAATGTACACCTCTCCTCCAGCCTGCAAGCAAGCTGTACATGGTGTAAAGCTCCCAGTGAAACACATTAGCAGAGTCTCCAATTAACCCTGAGCAACACTGTGCATCTCATGCAAGCAGCACCCAGGGTGCTCCCAGCTCCAGGAGGGGGAATTAAGGGATTGAGTGGTATCCTCACTCAGCCAGGCTTCCCAAGCGGCTGGCAAGCCCCTTTAATCTCATGGACCTCAGTTTCCCCTCCGTGATGCACAAAGTCAACCTTTCCTGGTGCTCAGAGGGTTGTACAGGGAGATGCAATTGCCTTATTGTGCAGGACCACCGTGATGGCGACTGCGCTAAATGAGGACCAACAGCCCAGCAATGAAGGATCAATGGCGACAGCTGGAATTTCGCATTGTGGGGCTGAAATGAGTCAGAACAATGCACAAGCCCAGAATCAAAACTGCGGGGGAGAAGAGAGGTCAGGGCTGATGTATGTTGACAGAGCTGTCAGGAGCTAGCGATCTTCCTTCTCGCAGACCCAGCAAAGACCAAAAAGCACTTCATCTCCATTTTGCAGAGTCTTGTAGCAAAATACCGCAGAGCCAGTAGCTTAAACAGGCTCTGAACGTCATGGCGTGGAGACTGCAGACGGAGGGAAGCTGCAGCTCTTTGCTGGAAGGGGCTGCCCAGTGCTGTTCTCCCCGACATGCAGGACATACTCACAGCCTCTGGAGTCCTGTGTACAGCTCCATGTCAACAGCATTCAGCGTCTGCAAGTTCTTCCAGTTCTCTATGTGTCTGTGGAGAAGAAGGAAAGGCTCAGCTGTGGCACAACCAGATGGTTGCTCTGCCCATGCAGGGGTCAGTACACAGCGAGAGCTTGTCATGCCCTACCACCCAGCCCCACACCTCTTCCCGCCTTCCTTCAGCCAAAACCTTCTTGCAACAGGTCTGGGGATTGGACCTGCTTAGGCTTCAGCATCCGCACCCTCAGACATGTACAGTACGCATCATGCTGCCAAAACAAGTAGTTTCTCATGCTGCTTTTTATTTTGTTTTCCTAGCACTTTGGGAAAGCCAAATAACATGGTTTTACCAACAGTTTTGAGTGTGAAACGTGCAATCGAGCCATTGAATGTCCTTGCCCAAGTCACTGCCCCTCTCTGCGCCTCACTGCGCACATTGGTAAATCAAAGACGTGATCGAGACAGCTCACGCAAAAGAAGTGAATGCAAATAAAACCTCTCAACAAAAACTCAGGGCCTAAATGGAAAAAAAAAAGTCACATTTATCCAATATCTTACTGGGGTAGACAAACAGGGTCCTAGTCTTTGCTGGCTGGAAGTGCTGCTGGCAGGAGAGCACCAAACAGTTTGGAAACCATGGCTTTATTATAAATTCCTCAGTCGCCTGGGGCACTCTTGCAGGTATGTTATAGAGAACAAAACCAGAAATAGATCTGTCACTGTGGGATTGTTATTCAGTAAATATTAGAGCTGTGGGAAGGTGACAGATCAACAGCCCCAGAGAACGGGGTCCCCTGTTATCAGCAGCACAGGAGCAATGCTGGCAGCAGCGTGGCCAGCCAGCTGCAGCCACGGGCCTCTGCTAACAAACTGCAATGCTGTGTGGTGCGGAAGGAGCTCAGTCTTCATCCCCCAGGCAGTCCTTGGCCAGCTCAGACTTTCTCCCAGATTAAACTCAGACACCCTCCCACCAGAAAGCACAAACATTTTCAAGAGGGTCTTTGCTGGGGAGCAGGTGGAGATAGTCCTCTCTGAAAGTGCACTGAGAAGGGGAAAAACATCTGGCTGGTCCCCTTAGACAATATGTGAAAGAAGCCCAACTTCAAAATTTATGAACACATGCACCCAAGCTCACATCTGCCTCGATGCAATAGTTGGCTTTGGACTTGGCCCTGTAGAGGGGAAACATTTCTAAGTGATGCAGGGTTGGGGTGAAGAGCCATATTCTGACTGAGATGGCTGAGAACTGATGGACTGAGAACCATCCCATGATTCTATGATTCTAGGCAAGAAGGTTGCAGGACCCCACATGGTGGTCCAGAGGGTAAGCAGAAGAGGGACCTTTGACCACTTCCAGAGCAGTCACAGGGGCCACACGTTCCTCCTCCAGCACTCACTATGCCTTGTGGTTGCACAAGAACAGATGAATTAGCGTGACAGAAGTATACGGACCTATTTGAGCCATATCCCAAATACCATCCAGCTCAAGACACTAAAATACAAAGCCTGGACTAAATCTAAACATATTTCTCTGCTCTCACCATGCAGATCCAAGAAAAGTAGAGACCCACAAGAGTCACCTCTGCTTTCCACATGTTCCATAATTGTCTGCATACCCTGAGGGGTTAGCATAAGGACACAGCATAAGCTCCCAAATGGCTGCTGCATGACAGTGTAAGTTATGGTTCATCCTCAATGACCTGCTCATCGGCTTGGATCGCCTGTGTCCCAGACAGAATGAGAAACAGGACATTATTACAGCCATTTCGTATTCCCTGCCAACATCCAAGGCCCCTGCGAACACTTGCAGAACAAAACACAGACTGGGAGGAGTCAGTCAAGAGATCCAACGGCTCACTGAAACCCTTCCGAGACAGGGCAGGACTGCGAGTTCAGGTCCTGGGCCACAAGATTGCAGGACCGAGCAAGGCTAGAAACACAAGTTGAAGATATTTCACATCTGCAACTCCTACATACCCAAAGAGAGGGTCCTCCAAGAGAAAGAAAGAACATAAAAAGAAGCAGGAATGGGATGATGTGGGTTTACCACCAGAGCATGCTGAAGCTACAGCATCCAAGCAGTGACCTTTGGGGAGGGATGGAGCAGCCACGAGCCAGAAGCTACAGAGCAACCACAGCTGGGAAGGAGGTGGCGGCCAGGTTGGCTCTTGTTTTATTGTCTGTGTTTGCTAAAAAAAAAGTCAAGGTTATTTTTGACCTGACACTCAAAGCCATGTGGGCAGCATTCTAGAAGAGGCAGAAAAAGACCCGAGCTTTTTCCCAGCGACATGCATAGGCATGACTTTCAGATGACTCAACACTGGGGTATGGGGGTCTTGGGGGCCCCCACAGCCAAGCCCCCCGAGAAGCAACATTACACTAGGCTGTAAATACAACTCCACAACCTGTGTTCCAGCCTCCCAAATGAAGCCCATGAGCCTCCTGATCCAGATATGCTTTAGTATGTTATTTAACATAGCCACACAACACCCATAAAGTGAGAGACAAGAGAAGCAACAGTGGAAATACATACACATACTCTTACATATAGGATAATCCCCCAACTAGAAGCTGCTTTACGTTGAGTGCAATATAGAGAAATAGCATCATCTTGAATTAGGTGCACAGGTCAGCAAGGGACTTTGAGTCCTATAAGCTACACAGACACTTCCCTTCTCAGGGACTCCCAGAAATGGCTCTTCCCCTTTTTTCTCTGATTTTTCAACTCAGTAAGAGTTGCACCCTTGCTCCTAGAAGTAGCAAATCAGTCTTGGTTCACAGGCATCTCAAGGATACACCAGGAAAACCATTTTCTTTGGTTCCCTATTACTTTGGAAAGAATAGTGTAACATTGCACTGGCTAGGTTCACCTGAATCCACTTTAAAAACAAAACAGAAACTCATCTTATTCTGAAAGCTCAAGGAGTCAAGCTGTGATTGCAAAATTGGCAGTGGTTGCACAGGAAAGAAAACCAACCAAGCAAAGAAACTCCACCCTAAAATTTAAGTCCCTCTTCATGTCCTTCAGTATCTCAACTAGCTCCCCCTCTTTTCCTTCCAGGGTTTGCTTGCCCTGGAAATCTTATATCCTCCCAATTGCTGCTGAAGACTGAGACCTTCCCTTCTCCTCTGCCTCGGTTCATTAACCTGGCAGGAACACGGGTGCTGGGTTCATGCCAAATACAGATGTGACAACTCCCAGCCCTGCCCTGGTCTCTGCAATCAGGCATTGAGATATGAATTACAGTCAGTGGGTTACTCCCTCCTCCCTGCAAACGTCTTTAAATATATATTCCTGTGGCATTCCTCTGTTATTACTAAAGTAAGCTGCTCTTCTGCAAGATGCAATAGCTTCAAGACCAATACCATACTTCACAAATCCTGAAGTGCTCACCGTATACACATCCACCTAGACTCATTTCCAACTTCTAATTGAGACCATATGAGATGCATCGCTAGCACAGATGAGATTGCTCACTTTTTTTTTTTTTTGGGGGGGGGGGGTGCTTGTTTAAATACTCTCTTCTTTCTCATACTTCTTGTCTGTTTGGAGGGTCCTGCTGGTCCAGGTCTCCTTGCACTGCAGAGCTGCCTTTATACCATGCCTTTTACAGATTGATCAAAATCCACCTTAGGAGTAGCTAGGGCTTCGCCCTCCCAACTCACACTGAAACAATGCACCAGAACTCCCCTGCTCTTCTCATCTCTTACCCACAAGCATTTTACATCCATTTTCTCTTGTGTCAAAATTGTCTTTGCTTAATCAGCTTTTACTTTCCCAGCATTTCCTCCTCCTTCCTTTACAAGGAAGAGCCAGACCTACCCAGCTATCATTTATAAGTTACACGAAGCCAGCTCTTCTAAGGCAGCAAGTCTGTTACCAAGCAGTGAAGTGCAAGGCAAATTGTCTCAAGTGCCTTGAAGAGATACTAACTCAAGTCCCAGAAGTGATGCAGATATATTGCTTAGGCAGAGTCCCGCTGGCGAGGTTATTTTGCTTCTGGTTTCAGACCCAGCACAACTGGCGCTCATGCTTGGTGACCTACGCAAGAAGGACCACTGTGATAGACACTATAATAGAAAACAGTTCTCTATTTTCTTCATCAGCCTATTTAAGTCCCTTCTTCTTGAATAAGAGTGACCAAAACCACAGAGCAATCTCCAGGAGGTCTCACTTGTATAACAGCACAAGCAACTCCCCAGTTACACTGGAAACACCGTGACTTGCAGCCTGAGATCACACTGGCCTTTCTCATAGCCCCATCAGCCTGGAGGCTTGTTTTTACCCCATAATTGAGCACTGCACCAAGCACTTCTGTCTACCAGGTTGCTTCCAATTGACATGAATTCCCAGCTGGCAGCAAAAGCCCCATTACACCCACATTTGCATTCATCCCACTTTGCATTACAGACTCTTGGTTTTGCTACTGCTGCTCTTCTCCTTGGCCACCCTCACCCCACTTTGTGTTCCCACAGCCCTAGCACCGTGCCAGCAGCAAAGTCCACAAGTATGCTCCTGCCTTTTGTGCCAGCGTCCTCAACGAATGCAGGAACCAACATGACCTCCAGGGAACCTCAGCAGTTATCTCCTCTTTCAACGCCTCCCACCACCACTTCTCCATTTTCCAGCTCTTCACCTACAACAGCTGGACTATACTGTGTCTTCTCCAGAAAAACAAACCACTTATGATGTAATGCAGCATCATATTAACCTCTCACCACGAAGTCATCTCTTTGCTGAGGAAATCAGTTACCTTTCCAAAGGAAGATATGGGGTTAGCCTGACAAAAGCTAACTTTAGGAGGCCAATCCTGCATCGTATCTCAGCCTCCACATACCTACAGCTGTGCCTTTACAACTCATTGAAAGCATTGTAGACCACTGAAGTCAGACCAATGGTCAGTCCACAGCTTGTGTGCTGTGTTCCAGTTAATAGCAAACTTGTGAAGCATGAAGCCCTGTTTGCAAGCTCCACAGCGCATGGGCATCACATCTCACTCGCAGATCCCAGGGCACCGTGCAACACCAGCAAAGCGGCAGGTGTCTTTGCCCCCGCATCACACAGACGCAGAGAGAGATCAGCAATCTTCTTGACCATATGGTCACCAAGTCACAGGGTTTAGGTTTCAGCTGGACTCCAGAAGTGCCAGGACCTTGCCCCACTTTCTGGAAGGGGACCGGTAGCCACCAACTCCATGGGAACGGTGGTTCCTTTCATTCCCAGAAGGACACCATGCAAGGAGGTGTTTGACAACACAGGCTGGTGTCACCTTCTTGAGACCGCACAGCAAGCCTGCACAGCTCCACGTGCTCCCCTTCCAGCCCAGGGCCAATGCAGCAAGAGAGACTAAAATAGCCACTGGAATTTAAACACAGCCAGGCTCATTTTGTCCCACATGCATGAGGCAGAGGTGAAAAACAGCCTCTTATACCGATTTACCAAGTGATTAGCTTGAGGCTACTTAAAGTGTCTTGGCCTTCCTTCACCCTCCTCATACAACAAGGATAATATTTATCTAATCTCTCTCAGCTTTTCAAGCGCTGCGGTCAATAGCTAAAAAGGCACTCGATAAGTGCCAAGTATTATACAGCATGTGTACACACGTGCTACCCAAATCTATATCTAGCCCAGACCAGAGGGGAGCAACTTTTCATCAGGATGCCATCAGTTCCATTCACTGCCAGAGCAAATGACACGTCCCTGTTAGAGCCATGCCGTGCAAGTGCCACCGCTCATGTTTGGATGTTGGGCAGTGAATAAATTGCATGCCAGCAAGCAGGCAGCACCCCGACACACACACAGTTTTATATATATACATATATATATAAACACACACATATATAGGAAAGGCAAGCAGAGTGTTTGACTCCTCTCTCTTGTAGGGTAACAGGAAAATTGATGCGTCATCCAGGCATATTATACTTCGCGATCCAGACGGAAGCATTAGCTTTCAATTACCTGATATGTTTAGCATTATAAACAAACCTCCTGGCATGCCAGCTCCAGACCATGCAATATGAATTTGATTGCGGGAGGGAACAGAGGGAAGATGTCTCTTAAAACCCTTGACCAGTAAGACCTGCCTCCTCCAAGCAGAGGTGCTGCAGATGTTGATGGGCAGCCCTGGAGGCTGGGAAACCCGTGGCACTGGTGCAGGTCCCACACCCCAGGGCAAAGCATAGCCACAGTGGGGGTTGCCAGCTCCTTTTATCCATCCCTCACACACCATGCAGGGCTGAGGAAGCCATAAAGGAATCAGCCATCTTTCACAGTATTGTAAGGCACTTATCACATACATTTAATAACTAGAGGCACGAAGGACTTGATTCCCTCAATGTGGAAGTTATAAAAGTGAATTGGTAACTGAGCATTAAAGGCAAGCGCAGCTGAATAAAGACTTATGAAGGCAATATTTTCCCCATTTAAAGTGTGGGCTTCCCCTTCCCAAAAATGCATGGAAAATTCACCCAGCAGTGGATAACTTTGCATCATTAAGGATAATTTGAGGTCAGTGGGAAAATTGGGGGCGGGGAGAAAGCAAATCCAGCTTTGTAGAAACAATTACGAGCATAACCCCACAGTGCAATTATGATTCATCAAGGTAATGATCATAAAACACACCGCTGCGACACAGCTCCCTCTGCACTAGCAGATCTGCTCCTCTTGCCAAGGCCATGTAGGGGTACACGGACACTGCAGAGGATGCGATGGGGATGCACCCAGTCCCCATCCCATGGGCCCACCTACATCCAACCCAACAATCCAAACCAGGCCCTTTCAGAAAGGCTGGGGAAAGGAAAAAGCCCCCGATCCCCCCAGCCAGGGAGAGTGTGGGAACACTACAGCCATGCATGAGCCACTGCAGTGTGGTATCTCAACAGCCTTCCTGGAGAAACCCAACTGCTACACACAAGCAACTCGCAGGACACAAAGCATTCAGAGGAGAGGACTGCCCTGCAGGGCACCTTTCAGATGAGCCCAGAGGAGCTTCACGCTTACCCCAACACCATCTGCCTGGCCCCAGGCTGGCTAGGAGCAACCACTAGATGCAGAAGAACTGCTGCAGCTGCACTAACAAGATTGCCATATAGACACCCTACTGTGGAAGATACCCTGAGAAGCAGCTTTAAGCTCTGCTGAACATGTTTTTTCCAGGCACTGCAATTAAGCCATGCTGCTTGGCACCCATAAGGATGCATAGGAGCTGTACCTAAAGGAGAGAGGGAAAGCTCATGCATTTAAAAGACAGCAGTGCCAACATGAGCAGGAGCTCACCCTTTGCTTTTGTCCCCAAGGACACAAGACCATCTCAGGCACAGGGTGCACTGTGCCCTGTGTTTGTGCATTCCCCCTTTTTCCTTCTACGATATCCATAAGCCTCCAGCTCACCCCGGGACAGGCTCCACATCCTGCACCAGCTCTGGCTGGTAACTTATGGAGCAGAGAGCATCCCTTCCAGGGACAATGTGTCAGTATTACTAGAGGACAGCAGGCTGCCTGGACCCAGCATGGACAGATTGCTGCAGCACATGGGAAGCAGTATGTTCCCATTATCGCACACTACATCCAAGGTTTCTTCAGTGCAGGAAGAGTTATGCCCAGTCACTCGCTTTCAGAAAGGAAGAAATAGGTGCAAGTGGGATGGCAGAGCTGAAGAAGTGCTGTGGGCAGCAGTGCAACTGCCATCACAGCAAATACCCTCCTTAATATCCCATCACTATTACTCAGCTAGTGCTGGGAGAAAGCAGACCTGGGGTCCCGAGCAAGAACCAAGGTGTCTAAAATCATCACAGTGCTGAAGAAACCTCTTTTACCGGAGATGAGCAACAGTGCAAAAGCTCCAGGAAGAAACTCCCAAGGGCTGCAGCATTTCCTGCACAGGAAGCAGGAATGGGGGGACAGTGACCCTGAACCCCTTTGCGTACAGGCTGGGCTCCTGGCTCAGCCCCAGCTCCCTGCCCACCACCTCGGCCTCTCCCAGCTGCTGCAGGCTCTCTCCCCACCTCTTTCTTATCTATTGCCTATCGCTATCTGACCCCCAACACAGTCTCAAACACCACCTGAAGTGAGAGAGCACGAGCTGGGACGAGCAGTTTAGTCCTGCAGACATGGACATAAATACACAAATGTAACCGCCTTGGGCTGAAGCATCAGCAAGAGTGAGAGCTCACTCCTCGCCTGCAGTATCAGCTGTAGCTCACTCCCCTTTTCCTCTGGGTGGCAGACTCAGAAATGATGATATTTCCCCAAAAAGGCATTTCTTTTTGTTACTCTCTGGCAGGAGAGCCTGCAAAGCCAGTCCTCTGTGCCCAGAGAGGTGCTGCCCACCGTTAGACATGGATCTGGGGTATGCAGAGCAGAAGCTCCTGCTCAGGACCGCTAACATCAGCCTGCACATGTCTAATCACACTGCATCTCTGAAACAGCTGTGCAGCTGGCTGGGACAAGAGGGCAATCCAATGGCAGAAAAAACAATTCCCCTGGGAGTTTTACACCAAGCACAAACCTCAAGGTGAGGCAGCACCCTTTGCTTTACAGGGCACAGGAGACCAAAAGAGCTTCCAGTTTTAGTCAGTTCCCCAGGCACCTGCCATGCCAAAGGAAAGGATGCTTTTATCCATAGGATTTCATACGCAGTGAGAGCCAGCAGTATGCAGCGTTTTGTGGTCTTTAAAGATCAAACGGCATTTTATAGAGGAAGAAGCACCCTGGTCAAAATCAGCTTCAGTAATCATATTCTGCCTTATTAAACCCTCCCTGCAACTTCAAACTGGAGGTCAGATTCCCTCACGCTCCCATTTCCGAACAGGTCCAGGGCTTTTCAGAAATTGAAGTGTATATATATAAAAATTAATACAGGCAGACAGAGCTGCCAAGCTCTGCTCCAAAGGCAGCTGTGTTTCTCTCCTGGAGAGCATAGTGCCTACACACATTAGCAAGACAAGGAGATGTACTAAAGGTATGGGATCACTAGAGTTTAGCTTGGCAGGAACAACTCTTGATACAGAGTAGTGCCAAAGAGTGTGTTGTGGATAGGAGCCCCCCAAAAAGGCACAGGGCCTTGGTGATGGCCAAGATGAAGTCCTGATAATCATATTAGCTCAGCTAGGACCCAAAGGGGAGCGCTGCCAGCCACATGCATACATTGCACTTCATGCTGTGCTTGAAGACAGCAAAATGGATGGAGGAGGAAAAGGAGAAAATAAAATCTCCCACGAACTGGCTGTTACTGTGATATACGGTGCTGGGAATGAGGAGGCAGGAGCAAGAGTCCAGCAAGAGCAGACGCAAGAGCCAGGGATGGGGCTGCACGAGCGTAGTGGTTGAAGGGGGCTGTGGTCCTTAATCCAGACCCGCTGCCTTTCCTGGCCTTGCCCACTGCCACCCACCCACGCAAACCCGCAAGCACACTTTCTAAAACCACAGCCTCCACGGGAGTCTAAATTCAGGAGCTTTTTACATCCACATCAGCTTCATCTCAAATCCTGTTTCAATGTAGCTGCACATTTTGGGGCAGATCCTTCCCACTGCTCCCGTGCCTGGATCCCAAAAGTGGCACAGAAACCAGAGCTTGGAGCTGCAAACCTCAGGTGCCAAAAGGTCCCTCTGCTTCTGCACAGTTATGGCTGTTTAACAGCCAAATCCAGCACCCTTCCTCAGTCCCCCATCCCACTTTATCCTCCTCCACAGCTCCACCACCCCCGTAGCGTGGCTCATCCCGTTTCCAGCTTTCCCACACACCCCGAACACCAGGAAAGCCGCTGCCCAAGCAAGGGGAGGGAAGAGCCAATCTTTCTTGGACTTGGATCCCGCTCCCACGAAGCATTTGTTTTCCCAAACGGCTCCCAAGGAGCCTGAACTTTGATCCTCCAGCATTTTGGCTCCTCAGATGTTTATGAAGCTTGAACAAGCGGGCAGCAATGCCCAGCTGGGCTGGCCACAGGCCAGGATCCCAGCCGCTCCTCTTCAGACAGCCATGGGCAGAGCAGCTCCAACCTGCAAGGAGACTTGCCAAGGTCCCCGTAACCTCCATGGCACAGCAGATCCGCCTGCCCAGCCTGCCGGCTGCTCCCCATAAAGCCAAAGGACCAGGCAAGCTCTCCATGGAGTTTATTTTGAGTCAACTGCCATGACCCCCCCCAGGCTTGTATCTGCATTGCAAATAAATCACAGCCAGCTCTGCTCAGCCTCCCCAGCAGCGATGGAGGGGCTCCTCCATCACTCATGAGAAGGGGCTCAGTCCCCTTCTCCCCAGCCAGGAAAAAAACCTTCCTTCCCCCTTCCCCCCCACCCAAGCTTTTGCTACGAGGGGGACACACCAGCTTGCTCTTATTGCAGAGGTGTAAGAGCAGAAGCATCACTCAGGAACAGAGGGATGTACACATTAAGACATGGTGACTCAGAGCTCTAGGCTTCCCAGGATAACAGATATTTTGTGGGAAGTCAGCTGGCTCCAAAAAGGAAAAGCTAACCAGCATGCCTATAAACACAACACAGGCAGGAGGAGGCAGGGAAGGGAAGAAAGGAGAGCAGGGAGGGAACAGACACTTTAAAAGCTCCTCTCCCAGTGCTCTACTTTGTTCATATAAACATGAAAAAAAAAAATGCCTTGCAAAAACGTTATAGGAGAAGACACTCTGACAGCCAGAGATGCTGCTAAACAGGTGGTTGTGTTTGAGCTGATCTATCTACACAAATAGCAAATCTGGGGACCATTTCTATCTCTTATTGCAGCTCAGTCTGCCATTCCTCCAGATAAAGGCATAAGTGAATTACTGAGAAGCCTCTGCTCGCCCAGCACCTCAACAGAGAGCAGCACTCACAGTCAGGGCTTGCCAGCACTCCAAAACCAGCCATCCCAACCAAGCCACAACCCTTCGCTCCCCACAGGCACCTCCTTCGCCAAGGCCAAAGGTGGAGTGAAACCCT
The DNA here is from genome assembly GCF_026419915.1 of Harpia harpyja. Lineage (NCBI taxonomy): Eukaryota > Metazoa > Chordata > Aves > Accipitriformes > Accipitridae > Harpia > Harpia harpyja. The sequence goes on from NC_068953.1 coordinate 24,039,257, forward strand.
TGAGCTCACGCTATCCAAACACACTGCTGTTGAGCTGCACTGGCTGTTAAGCAAACGCGTTTTGCTTTACACCAGGAGTGAGGCAGGAGCACGCAACCTGAGTTACTGCAGCTTGGCCAACACATGGCAACTCATTAACCCAGCGCTGACATCCTCACCCTCCGCTAGCAGGCTCTCCTCGCACCATTTGAAGATGTTCTTCATCACCAGGGCTTGGGGTTTGCACAGAGGTTTAAGGCCACAACGGTGAGAAGCAATGACATCCAGTCCCCAGCCGGGCCGTGGCATGCCCCTCTCCATAGACCAAGGCCACATCCCTCGTACGAGACATGAGCATAGAGATGACAAGCCTGATGGCTTGGTGCTCCTGAAAATGAGTCTCCTATTTCTGAAGCTTTTCCAAGAGGCTGGCATTACACTGACAGGTATAAAATCTCACAGGATCATTTGAGGGATCCAGAGGTCCTGCTCAGTTGTAATTGCAGAGAGGCAGTGAGCGAGGAAGCCAGACTGCACCTTCCGACAGCACCTGCCCTTTCACAACTTGGGTTGAAGGTGTTTTTAATGGGACACATGTCTTTTTGGCGCTGTTTAGGGTCAGGGAGCAATTTCAAAGCCAGAAAGCAGATCATCGGACAAAGTCCTTCCAGGGAGATTTTGTTCTTGTTGTTGGATTTTTTTAATTTTTTTTTTTTTTTTTAAAGAATCACTCAAACTTTTGTTTGTGCTCCTGGGCAGCTGGAGAGCCAGGAGGGTCCCAGCACCAGCCCAACCTCAGAGCAAACTACATGAGCCCAGAGAGTTATCAGCAAAGGGAAGCTCATTCTGCACAAAGAATACAGACATTGTCTGCCGCCAGCCCCAGGCTGCCCTCCGGGGAGCAGGCTGGCTCCGTCGCAGCCTGCAGCAGCTGGGGCCCAAAAGCCCGTGCCGCGTGCCAGGCTGGGGCTTACAGGGGACAGCAGCTGGTGGGCAACAGCCCTCCTGCATGCCAGCTCCTTCTCCCTCTGTGGATATTGCAATGGGATGGAGAAGGGCTGCCTTCATGCTCCCTCCTCCTCCTCTGCAGCAGGAGGGCTGGGACCAGGTGTCACCAACCCCAACAGTTGGTATCAACCCACCAATATGCCCTCGCCCACAGCCTCCCCACCCCAACCTTGCACCAAGCTTGTGGGATGCCCACCAGCCTCCGAGCTACCTTGAGCTTGCCAGGCAGCCAGCAGACCTGCCCAAAGCCCTACTGGGCCCCCCAAACCCAAGGCACCATCAAACCACAGACAAGTCCCAACAGCACTGGGTCAAGCCTCTCTCTGATCTCTCCTGCTGCAATGCCAAGGCTTGGATTCAGCCTCTGGGACAGACACTGTCACCATGCCAGGCTTGTGCCCATCACTGCATTCCCAAAGCTTTCTGCCCCAAAAAGCATAATTTACAGTCCTTCTAGCTGTTGCTCTGGCTCCCAGTGAGAGCAGGAGTCAGAGAAGGAAGCAGGATGAGGATGGAGGGGAGGGCAGAGCCCAGAGCCAAAGCGGCACTGCGATGCTCCAAGGCCAGAAGCTGCCCTTCTTTCCCCCGGGACTCTGGGCCATACAGGAAAGCAGGGGCAGATGAAAGGCATCCCCGACTCCCACAGCCCCCAACACCACTGGAATTGCCTCACTGGCAATGAGCACAGCAATGCCACCAGCTTGGGAAATCACCCGGTGCATCAGCAGCTGCAGCTGGGTTGTTTTTGGTTTTTCACATCTTTCCCCTATCTCCCCTTTGAAAAATCCTGTAGTTGCTATGGAAATAGTCTCATCAGTATGGGTAGAGTGTAGCAGTAGCAGCCAAAACTCCCTGTGGCTCCCAGTTGACACCAGTGCCTAGGAACTGACAGCACTGGAGATTATCCCAAGCTGCACAGGGGATACCTGAGCTTAAAGCAGCACTTGGCACCGATGGGTAAGCAAGACCCATCTGGGAGTCAAGGGCAGGGACCTGCAATTCACCCAGGGATAAACCAGGAAAAAAAAAAGAAATAGAGACATCCTCACACCAGCTAAGGGATGAGAGGGTTATAAACAGCAAAAAGCTGCAATCTGCCCCAGGGATACCCTCACTGCAAGCAGGAGGTGGCCACAGACAAGGGTAGCAGGAGCAGAGCTGAGCTTTGTCACTGGCCCTGCCACCAGTTCAATGCACCCCTCCAGGGAGGATTCTGCCACCCTCTCCGTACTCCCACCTCTGATATGAAGCTAATAAGGAAGCAGGGTGTGAACAGCAACTGTCAAGTGTTGTGAAGACGGTTGGAGAACAGAGCAAGAATCTTTCCCATCCAGCAAAGAGACCAGCGTGTTGGGCAATTGCTATGTGCCTCAATGGATCTGCTTCACCCACTGAGTCACCGAGAGCTGTGGCTGCAGACCATTCAAATTTTACACCGTAAGCTGATTTCTTGCTGAAAACACTGGTGGGGTCTTTGCAGGCAAAGGATCATCCTTTACCACTAGAGCTTGGAGCAAGATCCCCAGGTACTGGAGACCAGCTGAGCAGGAAATGCATCTCCTCCATGGGAGTGGACAGCCGGCCAACAGTGCTCAGTACACATAGAGGTGCTACTGCTATGTTGGCAGAGGCAATGCATCTGTCATTAACCCTGGATTTAGGTTAAGTGCTAGGGACCCCATCTCCATCACCCCACCCGGCTGGGAGAGAGGGAGGATGCGACACCCCTGCCAAAAGCATGGACACCTCCTGCCTCTGGCCATGCTGAGTAGCTGTATTGAACCTGCTGGTGTCCCTCACCTTGTCACCGGCTGCAGCCCATGACAAATGGCAGCTCCCCTAGCAATGACAGCAGGAGGCTCTCCCAACTACAGGATGCAAACACAGGTCTCTGCCACTACCGAGGGCTGTCCCCAGCCATCCCCAACCTGAGATCACTTCACAAATGGCAGTTTAACCCTGATGCAACCTGGTGCCACAGCAACGAGCTTCTGAGCTGTGTGGTGGACAGTCACAACACCAAACCCTTGTCAGCCCACTCACTGTGGACCACCACGCACAAAACTCCTTTCACAGCATCATTGCATACTTGGCAATGAGTAGGCTACAGACATTTCCACAAGCATTTGTCTCCTGGAGCAGGGATTTTCCTACATTCAATGCTGATGGCACCATGCAAATCTCACCAAGCTTCACCATCCTCCCCCACCAGCCCTACACGAAGCCGCTGGGTCTGTCACACAGCACATCCCACCCTCTGCTCTCAGTCCTGCCTGCGAAGGGGGAAGCATATGGGCAGCACCACCACGGCACTGTGAGGCACTATGGCACGTCCATTGGGCTGACATGTTACTGGCGCTAGGGTGGATCTGAGCGCAGCATGGAGCATTGCTGGACCCTGTCAGTCCTTACAGGTGCACAACCCTAATTGAAGGGCTAAATAACAATTTGAGTCATCAAACTGCAAGGGGCACATCTGCCTCAGGAGCCATCCGCATCTTCAGTCTTGCCAGATCCCGAATGCTTTCCCAAAAGGATGCACTCGAGAGAGGTGGACAGGCTTGAGCCATTACCGAGCCATCCAGGCTTGGTCAGAGATGCTGCAAACAGGAGCCTGTGCTCTGACAACTCTCCTTGTCCATCCAGATTTAACGAGTTCAAGACCTAAAACATAAAGTAGCAGCTGAAATGCTTCCCACCCCCACCATTTTGTCCCATGCCTGGGGAACACACAGTCTCTCTTGCTCCCTGCTGGCAGAAATCTCCTTGCACGAGCCCAAAACATTTTGCTCCACAGTTTTGGGGAGCTGTTATCAGAAGAAGTTGCATGCAAAGCTGCCTGCAAAGCAGAAGGACTCTCTACAAAAGCAACAGAGAGGCCCGAATCGGCCCCACTTGGACCAGGGACAGCAAACCCAGGCTCGAGCCAGGGGAGCAGCCAGCCGCCCGTGACACTGCCACCTCCATCTTGCAACACTATGCCAGCGCACATCTCCGTAACAATTCCAAAGGCCTGGGTGACAGGCTGTGCAGTCCAAGCTCCCACAGTCCCTTTATCCCCTGTGACCAAAAGGTGACCTCAGTGATGGAGCAGGGACTATCCTGTACCACGGAAAACTAAAGCACAGACCAAGAAAACAACTTATCCCTCATCATGCAGCAAACCTTTCAGGATGCCTTAAGACGCAAATCTCCCAACATCCACCTTTTCATTCTCTTTACCCCAGCCTGGGGGTCCCCATCAAAACCTCAGCAGCAGGGATACTTTGGCAAGGCCAGGTCAGCGCTGGGGATGCAGTTACTGGGCAGATGCTGCTAGCAGGCAGCAGAGCAGAGTTTCAGGGCTGGTTCATGGAGAGGGCACCCAGGTGGCTGCCTGGGTGCACCCCAGCTGCACCTCGCAGCACCCCAAGACGCCCGGCAGAGAGCTGCCGGCTGCACCCATTGCCTGCATAGCAGCACAGTGCCTCAAATAAAAACTCCCCACAGCCAACACAGAGAATAAGATTACAACAAATATAAACTAATGATACAGCTGTCAAGACAGATTAGACTGCACAGTGTAAAAAATTGCAGGGCTGTTTAGTCACAACAATATAAGATTAATTTATCAATACAGCTTATGTGGCACTGGAGAGATAACAAATTGAATAAGTGAATCTTTTCTACACCTTGCACAAGGAGGGAGTCTCAGACCCGATGGGCGCACAGGTCTGAATGCCGGTGAGGATCCACAGGCTGGGATCAACCCAACAGGACTGGTTTGATAAAGCCCAGGGGGTCTGCACCCCTATCCCAGGCTTAGGGGACGGGCACACGTGCCACCCGCACACATGTCTCTGCACCCACATGCTCCAAAAGGAGCCCACCCTTCTGCAGTACCAGGCTGGAGAGGGATGCTGCTAAATCAAGACATCCAGAAGCTGCTGCTGCAGCCAGGAACTTCCCAGACCCCTTTCCACAAGCTCCTCCAAGTCCAGCATTACAGGACTCGAGCCGTTTGTGTCGCCTCACCTTTAAGCTCTGTCCCAGTTACAGCGTGTGCATGTTTTGGTGCACACAGCAATCAGAGGCAGCAATCCACCGTGCTAACACATGCAAAAAAATGCACAGCCACCTCCACCCTTTGGGGGCTAAGCCCTGGCAGACACAGGCAAGCTTGCAGACCTGAAAACATCTCTCAAGGGTTCCCAAAAAGCAAGAATCCAACCTGCAGGTCCTTAGGAGATGCTTCCTTATTCATCCTGCAGCTTCTGCCCAAAGACTACAACATACCCAGCGGGCCCGTGTCATTTCAGATCTCTCATACATTGCCATCTGTGGGTTAAAAATGTGCAAGTAAATAAATAGCTGCAGTGATAATGAGCCAAGGTTTCGATCTGTGAAGGTGAGAGCACAGCGGCAGCCGCCAATACGAAGGAAGCGCCCGTTTCTATAAATATTGAAATCCGGTAATTATCATCATTAGAACTAGTTGTGATTTAGCCGTAGCTCAATCCCAACAAGCAAGAATGGCATTTATTTGCCACAATTAGAACAGCTAAAAATACCTCCTGAACCCTGCCTGGTTCAGCCCCATCCCGCCACCCCCCAGAAGGCTCAGCCTTGGGCAGGGAGCAATGTAAAGCAGGGGGGGGACCACCTGAAGGACCATGAAGGGGGTGAAGAAACCCTGTGCTCCCCCAGGGAGACCAGGACATCAATGCAAGGCCACCCCATCTTCTAGTAGCCCTTCCCAGCTCCGCTCCGTGGCTTTCTCCCTAACTCTGGTTCAGCCCACCTAACACCTGCCCCACCACGCTGGCTCACAGGTGCAAGGTAGCTGCTCCCTATGAAAAGCAACATCCCCATTAGCAAGCTGCCTTTCCCATACTGAATGTTTCTTTGCATTTGTATCAAAAGGGACAGATTTGCTTTAAAAGGCAAATGGAAAGACTCAGCTCACCCAGCCCGTCCTGCTGAGAGTGGTGGGCAATGGCCCTGGCAGCAGCCAACTGATCCAAAATAGCCATCACTGATGGACATACGTGTTTCCTCACCTCATGGGAGCACTACAGTTATGCCAAGAGCCTCCACACACTCAGCATCTCTTCCAGGCCCCAGATAAGTGCTGAAGGACCCCAAAGGCTCAGTGTACCAGACAGACAGACACCTGCATGGATGAACTTCCTGACTTCTATGGACAGGGCTCAACCTGTCGTATAAAATCCTGCGAGGGGCATCAAGCTATCCTGTCCTACCTCTGCAAGGTGACCAAGGGGTACCACCTCTCCACAAGCCTTTAAACGTGAAGGGACTCAGCCATCCTCCCTTGGGGACATATCTGCACTCCAGCTGCCACTAGCAGTTTCCCAGCCTTTTCCCTGATAATAAATAAAAGCCTGCGGAGTGCAAATAGATATTGCAGGAGGCAGCACCTCAAGGTGGCTATAATCACCTCTTGGCTTCCCACACAAGTCCACAACCCAGGAAAATCCCCATCTGCTGACCCAAATCACCCAGGGCCATCTCCTCACACTTGCTCCACAACTCAACATTTTCCCCAAGGAAACGTGCCCAGCTCCCCCGGTCAGAGATGTTCTTTCTGACAGTCACGGTGAATACTTTCCCCCGCTTATTCGATAATATCTGGAAAGGGCCGTGAAATGGGGAGCTTAGCGATTCTCCACTGCGCGGGGGCGAAGACACTGAGGTGCTCGCTGCCAGGTCCCAACAACAGCCCAAATATTCATCCTGGCCCCATGGGCCACCACCTGCTCCTCCCTGAAATGCCTCCAGCCCTGGGACTTTCTCAGCCCCCAGCCTCCCTCTGAGGGTAATTTGACCCTTCTGATGGCTTTTTTTTTTTTTCCCCTTGCTTGCCTCTGAACTCTCTCCAGTTTGTCAATACTCCTGTAATAAGGTGCCTCAAACTGAGGCCACATTCCTGAGGTTTTTTATTATTATTATTTTGGGGGGTTTCTGTTGTTTGGGGTTTTTTTTTTTAATAAGAAAAGCCAGTTCATAGCTCTGCTCCTGCAGCTCCCCCTCTCCCCAAAAGCAGCCCATCGTTATTTGTTTAGGGCCCTAAGCCAGTTTGCAGTCCATTTGGCAGCATCATATCCAAGGCAAACTGAACTAATTTTAAGAGTAAGATTTGGCGAGACACTATATCAAATGCTTTGCTAAATCCAAATATATTAGGATTTCCACGTTCTGCTCAGACACTAATTTTGCAATTCCATCAAAAAGAAAAAGCAATCAGGTTTGTCTGGCAAGATTTATTCTTCCTAAATCCCTGCTGTTATTGCTCATGCTTTCCTTATCCTCTAGTGCTTCACTTTCTTAATACTGCAGGACTGGAAGCATTTGCTGGAAATTTATTTTTGCTATTTATATGGATTTCGAAAATCTGCCTCTGGTCTCCTCCGCTGCCCCCTGCCTTCTTCACTGCTGTTAGCATCCCTGTGCTGCCATGGTATACATCTCCTCCTCCATCCTCCTCCCAAAGCCAGAGCGCAGCAGTATCATAAGTCCAGTGTTAATACACAACTGGCCTCAGACACAAGATACAGAAGAAAAACTAACAAAAAAAAAAAAAAAGTATGTTTGGCAGCAGGAGAAAGGTCTAAAGGAAACACCCAGCTGGGTCAAGCCCAGGTCCATTGCAGAGCACCGCCAGCAGTGTGAGCGTTTAATATTAATTCCCGAATTAGCCATCCCAGAGCATCGCCTCGCTTTTCTCGCAAGTTTTCTGGTAACCGCCCTCCGGGCGACCAGGGAGAGTTGAGCCACAAATGACACCAGCTGGTGCTTTTCCAGAGGACATGCATGGTCCATGGTGTGTCAGGGCCAGCACATCTATAAATCAAACCCTGAACCGCTCGGGCAGTTGAGGAGCTCATCCAGGCTTGGGGCTTGCAGAGAGAGGTCAGGCAGGGCTGCACTTCCCTGCCTTAGGCTGGCACCCCACTTCCCACTCATACCTTGGGGATTTGGGGCACCTGGAAAGCCACATCACAAGGCACCCGGATCTCCTGCAGCATTTTCCTCCACAGGGAGCCAAGCAGAAGTGTTTAAACCCTGCATGCACGCAGCAGCTTTGCAGACAGCACCCTCCCAAAACACTCCGGTGACCCCACTCTGGCTCTGACTGTACATCTTCTGCTGTGTGCTCCACTGACCTCCATGGGAGTGGGCCAGGGCTGCTCACGCATTTCAGGGCAATGCTTGCTCCTGCTCGTTAGGAGGAAGAAGGCAGCTGTGTTGGAGCATAATCAGTTTCTGCTCACTAAGTCCTTGGACATAGAAAGGCTCAGTATTTTGCACACCAAATAACACCCTGTCTGGGTGCCAGGTGCATGCACACCCTCCGGACACCCTGTCCAGCCACAGCAAAGCAGCAGCTCTACCAGCCTAGATCAAGGCTGAGTCACTCACACAGGCCAAGCCATCAGCTCTAGCCACAGCCTTTCCCATGAAGACACAAACACCTCCTCTTGCACACCCTGGCACAGCCCAGCATGCCCAGGCTGAGCAGTGAGGCTGGGGTTACAAACAGCATAGCTCACAGCACTGAGCTGATCCCCCATGCTTGGCTTCCTATACCTCCCTTGGGTCAGGTCTCTGCCAGACCCCTTGCCTCAGCTCCTACGTGGTGTCCCAGCATCATTGTAAGGGGAAAAAACACAGCATGGTCATCCCAACAACTCAGGGCTCAGAAACGGGGCACCAGCATCCAGCAGAAACTCAGGCGATGGTTCTCCATTACCAGAAGGAACCTCTGCTGCCTGCAATTCCTTCAGTGCTCACTGAAGGGAGCTCAGATAGGGGCACAGCGAAGCTAGGCTACGGCATGACGCAAGTACTCGAGGGATAAATGGAGATTTTCTCTTTACTCTGGCTATTTTTACATCTCAGAAACATGTCCTGGGAGAGCAGCCCTCTCCAGGAGCCCTCCTGAGGGCTGGGATGACTGCAGTCAGGCACAGGCTCCACCAACAGCCTCCAGTTTGCACCCAGCTGCCTGCAGCCCAGGGGCTGAAGACGACAGCCCAGCCCTGTCCTGCTTCCAGCACAAGGATGACCTTCCCTGCAGGCAGCCGGGCAGAACATCCTCCACCAGCTCCCACGGGCTAGTGAGTCCCAGGGGAGCTGTCGGGAGGGATTAACCCATCCCAGGGCAGCTGCCCTTCATCACCCTATCACTGCACCCTCCCTCCTCCCTACATCCCCCTCAGCCTCACCAGGGCTCAGGATTTACAGCGCAGGCAGAGCAAGGGGGTTGGCAGCAGAAAACTGATGGGGACAGAGGATTTACAGGGAAGGGCTGGTTTCAGGGGAGGTAGAGAGAAGCAGAGGGTGATTTACAGGGTCAGCAGCAATTTACACAGAAGGTAGCACCGAGAAGGCAAGGATTTACAGGGGCAGGGGAGAAGTAGTCTTTATGGGTGTTTATTAGGAAATGAGTGTCTCCTTCCCCTGACTGCTGCGACCCAGGGAGGGGTGCAGGAGCAGAGGGATTTGCAATGAGCCTCCCCCTTGCTCTGGAGGTCACAGACAGCCCAGCATCAGGGACCTCCCCGTCCCAGTGTGGCTGCACGCTGCAGCTGGTTTCCGCTTGGCCACAGCACCCGCAGGGTCATATCAGCACATCCCTGTCCTGCCACTGCCCCAAGGCAGCAGTCCAAGGCCAGGCTCACTGGTCAGTCCCTCCAGGGAGGCTACTACAAACAGCAAACCCTTGGACATCTCCTCCTGGAGCTGGAGGCCCTCCCCGCCAGGGTCTGTTCCAGCCCATCTGCTGGCAGTGAGGCAGCGTTTCTCCCACTGCCAAGGCTCCTCACTGCCGCCAGGATGGGGCTGCCAGGCTGGCAATGGGTGGGCAGGGGTCACAGTCTGTTGTCCCTCCCTGGGGCCACGAGCACAGACGCACAGGAGTCACATCACCCAGTCCCATTTTCCAGGTGCTTCTGGCACCCAGCAGGAGCCAGGGTCTGGCGTCAGCCCCACACACACAACCCTGAGCACATCAGTTTGAGCATGCAGGTCCTTTCCCTCTCCCACTGCATCTTCCTCCCACTCCTGAACTGCAGCAGGGCTGGAGGGGGATGCACACCTTGAGCACATGGCGCAAACACGAGGAGTGGCAGCGTGCTTGGGTCTTCAGCTGTCACAAACCTCCCAGCCCAGGCTCATACTAGCAGCATCCCTGAGCTGGCAGGTGCCAGGCTGGGCATGGAGGCACATGGGTTACGCCTGGCCTGCTCACATCGCCTGGGATTACCCTCAAGGTTTGCACATGGAGTAAGAAAAGTGAAGAAATATATAGGAAAAGTTGTCCCAGCACCGAGACTCTGGTTGCCACTCCACCACATCACGACATCCTCCCGTCAGAGCATACCGCGTTGCACGGGGCACTCGGGGAAGTGTGACAGGCACCACACTGGCCTCTGCCACCCCAGGAGGTGCCAGGACGAGCTCAACTTAATGTTCAGGAGCAAGCCAGGAAACCCTGCTGCTCCCAGCCCTTCCCTGCCACTGCTCCCTGTTGACGGTACAAGCCGAGGGCTGCCTATGCAGAAGCAATGTTTGCAACACATCATGGCCTGGGGACCAAAAATTCAAACATGCCAGCAGGAGGGTGCCCCTAGATGACATCCCAACCCACACCCTTACACGCTCCTGCATTTACTCCCCAAAAAGACACCAGGTCTGATTTGCAACACAAAAGGTGGAGAGGTTGGTCCTAGAAGAGCCCAAGAAAGAGGGAGTTCACTCAGACATTTCATCTCTGTCTCGTTCTCCAGACACCCTATTTTGCACCAGATACCAGGAGACCACATGATTAAGTGCAATCCTTGCAGGGGACACCCAATTTCTCACAGCATTGGGTTGCTCAGCACAGGGGTGCAATATGACCAGGTGCCACTAGCAGAGGGAGGGAGGGAAAGGGCTCCAAGCATTGACCACAGACACCCATGAAAGCATTGAGCGCTACCTGGCCCTGACGTGGCATAAATGAGATGAAAATAAAGTTGTGAGCAGCCTACACAAAGCAAGAGAAGTTTCTCTTTTTCAGCCTGGAGAGACAGCAGCTTTGCAGTGCAAACGGGTTACAAGTCACACTGGGCAACATCCCAATGCACAAGAGCCCAGATAACATCCCGTCACTCGCAGGCAATGGCTCAGTCCCAGCACAGCCCAGCTGATCCCACAGCTCCTCAGGAGCATCTCCGCAGCAGAGAAACATGGGCAGCATCAGGGCAGCATCCCAAGAAACCTGGTTTTCTTCTCTGTGTAAAACTTCCAGAGAGGCACGATAGCAGCATCCAACCCTCACAACATCCCTGAGCAAAAACCCATACATCCTGACCCGAACGACAGGCAGTGACAACACCATGGCCCCATCCCCCTACCCCAAAGTTTGACTAAAGCTCAGGAGTATCTTTGCTTTTATAAATCTCTGCCTTTTAATGATGGCTTCAAGGCTCAGAGAAAAAAAGGCCCATTAAACTCACTGAATAAGTTAATGGGGCAGAGAGAATCCATTTCAAAGCCACCCCAGGCTATTTTCCTCTGGAGCTAAAGCCTGAATAAGCAAAAAGGAAAAATTAAAACTGTACAGTGCTTTGCCAATAAATAACCCCCAGTGTAATCCGCTACCAGGCAGGCCTCCATTTGCAGAGATAATAGGATGCAGATCAGTTGCAAACCACCTCCCCTTGCAGGGACCACCACCTTTTGATTGCAATTAGCTGTGCCATGGCAGGAACCTCCATCTCCTGCCTGTCCCATTCCACTTGCCTGGGCAGGAGGGGGATGGCACATCCTCAGGGAATTACCTAAATCCAGCACTTGGCTCTGGAATTCCCCAACACCCATGCTCTGTGCACACATCCCTGCTTCTCTGCCTCCTTTTTCCCAGCCCTCCTGTCTGTTCATGCCCCTTCACTCCATCTTCTCCCCCTCCTTCACCACCAGCCCTGTGGGTCGGTCCCTCACCCACACAGCTGCTCCTCCCCAAACACTTAAAAAACAAGTGCACATCCCAGAGAGGGAGGGGGAAGAAAAAAAAAAAAAATCCCTGTTTGTAAATGTTGATCCCACTAGATGCTGTTTGTTTACTATTTAATATTTAAAGATGCTAATTAAGTCTCTGAATAAATAAATCTGTGTTGCCCGTGCCTTTTGGAAGGCAGGGATACTTTCCCAAGGGCCAGGGCAGCCCAGAGCATGCTGGGTGCTGGGCAGCCTGCCTGGAGCCGGGGACAAGCCTGGGGCAAAGCCTGAGGATCCCACCTCTATCCCTCCTAGAAGGGAGAGCTTATCTACAACACAAAGCAACACCAGGCACAGCTCAGGCTGGGGGCATTAGAGACTTCAGCCATTAAGACCTGAAGGAGAGCACAGGCAGAGCAAGGCACAGAGGATTTCCAGGCAGTGTTGCCCAAAATGGTGCCTCTTGGCCCCAAGATGGGATCTCAGCTGCAACCGAGGAGCCGAGGGCTTGTGCTCCCAAGGGCCAGGGGATCAATCCACAAAGCTCTGGAGGGACACAAAGACAGGCACCAACACGTCACCGAAGCCCACCACCAAGCAGGCAGCCAGGGCTGCTCTGGGGACCAGCTACAGACACCCACATCCCACCTCCCGGCTGCCCCCCTGCCCAGAGCCAGGGCAGGCAACCCACACAGCTTCATACCTGAGAGCATCCCAGCTTCAGCTTCTCTTCCCAAAACCGCTACTGCAGCATCTTGCAAGGAGCACTGCAACTGCCTGCCTACCTCACCCACAAATCCAAACATCCCCCAATACCTACACCTCAGCTCTCCCACCTGATACCTCTTCAACCTCATTAGGCTCTGACTCTCCCAAATCCGCTCCAGCTGTACCATGCACCTTACCATTAACCCCCAGGGTGCCAGGCCCTGCAGAGCTCCCTGATGTAGAGGCTCCCTCCCTGCCCAGCCAGCATCCCTGCACCAGATCAGTGCCCTGCATGCACTCCTCGAGCTCAGGCTTTGCTCTGATACTCTTAAGGACGCCCTCCAGCATCAGCATCTGCCCTAACCTGAAATGAGGGTCACAGCACTTGCCAAGGGAGCACCAGGCTGCTTCTCTGACACTGAGCGTGCTCTGTGTTACTCTGCCCTCCCCACTGCAGAGCCTGGGACAGCCCATCAGATGGCTGGCAGTGCAGATGTGTCCAGAGCCCATGTGAGGCTCAAACTAGGAAACAGTCGCCAGTAACACTCAGCTTCTCTGAACTGGCAAAGGGAGAACCCCAGGAGGGCGGGGATGCTCTAAGCAGTCTGGGGAGCTGGGAACACGCAGCATCCTTGACCCTGTGTCCCACTGAACTTTGCTTGCTCCCCAGGCTGCTCAGCAACAGCTACCAAGTCACTCGATGGCTTTCAGCTTACTTTCCCTTGGATATATTTTGGCCTTGAGAGCACAGGCAAGACAGGAGACAGCCAAAACCAGGACCCACATCGTTGCCCCAGGAGCACCCAGCCACATCCTGGATGCAAGAGGTTTGCAGGACAAGAGAAATCTTTCCAGCCATACAAGTCACAGAGCTCCCCAGAGGCAATCCCATCTGTACCAGGATGGACGTGAGGGACGCCCAAGCCGGTCTTGCCTGCTCAGGTTAGAAGCAGGCAGGAGGAGGGTTGTGGTCCAGGACAAGAGCAGGCAGCCCAAGGGAGCATTTGCATAGATGCATCACAGACCAGAGAGCCAGGAGTCCTGGTTCCCAGCCCAGGTCACTGCACAGCATTTCCATGGAGAGCATGGGATGGGGGATGAGGCCAGAGCTGCTCCAGGAGCAGAAGGAAGGTCAGCAGCTGGAGGCACCCAGCCTCTCCCCCATGTGGCTTCATGTCCCAGCAGGGCCAGGAGTTAGAGCCTGGCATCGCTGCGGCTCAGCTGAGCACTCGTGTTCCTAATTTATCCTGGCAAAACCCTGAGCATGCAGGGTCCTCAGCAGCACTCAGATTCACAGCATGTTTGAGCATTTCCACATTAACATTTCCTAGTGGGAGCCGCCTGGGGAGAGCTAGTTAAGGGACAGCCTTGCACAATCCAGCAGGATGGGGACTTCACCACGCTCACATCTGCTCCTACCCACTTAGTCCCCCAGGGACAGCGCAGGACAGACAGCAAAGGCACCAGTGCCCTGTGCCCTCCCCAGCACAACTGAGCATAGAACAGAGCTGTATGAGGGCTGCAGGGAAGGGGCTGCATGGGGAATAGCACCTGGGCTTGGCATCTCCCTGCATCCTTCCCTGGAGCCCTGGGATCCCGAGGCCATTAAGTTGTCACTGCAACAGGCACTGAGGTCAAGGAGAAGCACCCCAAGCCACCCATCTGTGCTATCACACCATCACACTCCCCTGAGAATCCTTCCTGACCTCTGGGCTCCACTGCTGGGACTTTTGTTTTTAATTGAAAAAGCAGTTTTCCTTTCCATTTATGCAGACTGAAGCTGGGAGAAGGGGAAGGTGGGGGTGATGGCACATGCTGGAGGGGGGTACAGGATGGGGACAGTCACTAACAGGCTCCATTATCTCCTACACTGGAGCGTTGGGTGGCAGCTGGAGAAAAGCTGGCTGCACACATGGTTCTGGCTTCTCCTTTGGCTCCCCAACTGCTACAACACATGAAAACAAGCTAAAAATACAGCACATATTTTCCTGGTGCTCCTCTTCCAGGCAAGCAGAGGTCGGGTCTCACACAGAGGGGGACAGGGCAGGACCCCAAGCCCCATGGGGTCTGGAAACAGGGTGGTAGATGGAAGATGGAGATGCACAAGGGCACATGCAGCAGGGCTGGTGAAGGAGCCCTGCTAGTTGGGCACTGACTCCAGTGCAGCCTTCCAAGGGGAGTCCAGAGAGATTTTAATCTCCTTTTCTTCAAATGAAGTGAAGCCCAGGCCCTGAGCAATATCACAGCTCTAACCCACGTCCATCACCCATTTGCTGTTGCGTTGTGGGACCACTGGGTGTCACAGCCCTTCCACCACGCTGGCAGCGCATGGCAATAACCAGGGAAATAACCAGCCCATCTTTGGCCCAGCTGCCAGGGAGGATGAGATACCCCCCAAGAGTTGCACATGGAGGATGCTACAGGGTCAAGGCCAGCTTCCTACCACCACTCATCCTTGCCCTATCTCACACCAGGCTCTTCTCAGCATTCCCCCCTTGGGGAAGGACATGTGGCCTCTTTAGCCCTCCAAACTCCATCCAGCCCCTGCAGCAAAGGGTTAATCAGAGGGGCAAAGAGCATTGCACCTACCCTGGAGGCCTCCAGAGACAGCTCTCAGCCTGTGCCCTCTTGCCTCTACCTCCAGGATTTCTCTGGGGACATCTCTCATGGATGCTAGATACAACAGGACCAATAGAACAGCCTTGTTTATCCCACCCCCACCCGCCCTCCACACTTGGCCTCTCCTTAAACCCTGGACAGTGCCGGGCTGAAGAGTCTCCATCCCCGCTCTGCTGCTTGCAGGCCAGTTGCACCACTACTCCATGCCTCAGCTTGCCCATCAGTAAAATGGGCAGAGCTGTAAGGGCCTTCCTTGCAGATCACGCGCAGCCACAAGCTGGATGCAGGTGACAGCGCACTGCCCCGATCAGGCACCTCTTGCCCAGCACTTCAAACAGCCCAGAAACACCTCCCCACAGCACCTGCTCTGCTTGGGTCAACACCTTCCAAAAAGCCACAAATGCCCTCAATTCACAGATGGGCCGGGGCTGTATGGCTCACAGCACCGGCGCAAGAGCTGTCGGTCCACGGGGGTGCACAGACCGCATCCTCCCGCAGCAGCACGGAGGACAAAGCCACGACCCAGCAACCAACCCGGATTCCAGGGGACCGTCTGACCGGCCTGGGTGCCCACCCCAGGGCCTGGGATGCTGAGCTAGGGAGCAGGTGGAAGCCCAAGAGGGGTACACAGCAACACGGGCACCCCAGAGCAAAGGCTCTCCTCCCACGCAGCATCCATCAGCGTGACAGCAAGTAAGCGGAGACTTGACCCTCAGCCCCAGCAGCCCCCGGCCCCGGCCGGCGTGAGGCTGCGTCCCCGCCGGTGCCGGCGCAGCCCGGAGCCGCGCTGTCTGCCGCTGCCGCTTGCCCTCTAGCGGCACAGCCACTCTCCAACGGGGGGAAGAGAGGAGAGGATGAGCCGGGCTGAGCCGGGGAGAGGGCACCCGGGGCTGAGTCGGGCTCCGGCTGCCCCGGTGGGGGGCACAGGGCAGAGGTTCGGTTGGGGCTGGGGGTTAGGATACATCCACGGAGCTGCTCACGCACAAGCGGTCCCGCACAAATAGCCTCTGTCCGAACAGTCTCACGACACTGGGAGATGAACATGGGGACCAGACCAGTGCAGCCGTGGTCATCGTGCCCTGCTCACAGTCCTCCGGGACCCGGAGCATCGTGTGGAGCAATCGGGGCTGCTGCTCCCCATCTCTTCATGTGACACACAAGGTGCCTGCAATATCCAACCACCATACATGAACTGCAGCCTCTGAACAAGAAACTCACCCCGCAGCACCGCCTCAGCAGGGGTTTTGCTGTGCACCCCTTGATGCACAGAGAATTTGAGGGACACCAGAGCCCGCAGGCTGCTGTCAAACACACCTGCTTAGAAAGCACCTACACAACCTGCCGAAACCCCTGCTGCAGGAAACCCAAAGTTCAAAATTACTGCTATTGCACAGTGCCCGGTAAATAATACACCGAGTTAGAAGCAATTATTAACACTCACTTTCGGAAGCCTGGCAGACTCAGGGGTTGGTTCACTCCCTGCTTGACTGCAGCCCCCCTTGAGTGGGATGCACCAAATCCAACCATAAAATCATGGGCAACACCTAGCATGGGCACTGCATCAAGCAGGTCAAGCCAGTGTGCCAGGGTAGCACTGGGCAGCATCGCTGAGTATGACCTACCTGCAGGAATCCCCAAGAGTGATCCCATGGGACATCCCATGACCTGTTTTGGGGTTCACTGAAAGAGCCCAGCATTGCTGGATGCCTGGGTGGTCACAGGCCTTTGGGAGATTACGAGCAGCCTCATGGCAAAGCACGTGAAAGTGTCACCCCCACAGGGGTGAGCTGATGGGGCAGAGCAGACCTGCAGAGCTTTCCCTAACTGAGCTCTACAAAAGTCCCTACCCAGAGGCAACAAACCTCTGAGCCTCCAAGGGCAAGGCGGGTCCTTCCTCAGTCTCTTCCCCTCCATCTCTGCTTCTTCCCCCCATGAAACACCTGTCCTAGACCCAAAGCATCCCCATCTCACCTCTCCAAGCCCAGGAAGACAAGCTGGCAGGCAGAGATTACTTAGACCTCACCAAACCCTGCAGGAGATGAGCACTGGGGAGATGTCACATGCCTTCTGAAACGATCTGGGTCACCAGCTCCTCCTGTCCAGGCAGCAGCTCAGGCCCTATGTTCAGCTCAAAAAAAGCCTGGGAAGTCCTGGCAAGCACCAAAATTGTCTCCTCCCTGGAGAAATACCTGGTGTGGGCTACCAGCAGAGCCAGGCAATGCAGATATGGCTGGGGAGCACTTGGGGACCCCAGTGGGATCAGGCACAAGGGGGGCAGAAACATCAGCAGACCCTGGCATGAAAAGGTAGGTGACTCAACCCAGCTGGAATCCTGTGTCCCAGACAAAGCGGGGCTGTAACCCTTGGGTCCCTGATGTCCTCTGCTCAGCATTAGCTCGGCCACTGCTGGGAAAGCCAAGCCGAGACCTGACCCTGATGGCTGACTCCTCCAAAAAATCACCTTTTATAGCCCGTCTACCCCAGATCCTTCTGCTTTGCCCCCACACATAGCAGGGAGCACTGAAAAAGTACTGGAGGTCCCAGACATCACCTGTGCCAGGAATCTGCCTCCCTCCAGGACTGGTCAGCAGGGAGAAAGGCTGTAAGGGCACAGCAAGGAACCAGCAGCCAGCCCATGGGATGTACCCAGCCCTGGGCACCCCTGGTGCAAGTTTAGCTACTTTGGTGCACAGGGCACACCCACCATGGACCCAATCCCCTGATGCGAGAGGGATGATACGAGGACAGTCAGGACCAGTGCTCCTAGCTTAAAGCAACTCTAGAGCATCAAGACCATATCTCAGCCCACCTCCTTGTCCCAAACATCTCTGCACTCTCTTCTGTCCTCACAGCCTTGTGCTGCACCCACTCCCCCATCCTAACATGCTTCAGGACAGCTGCTCTGCATAAACAAGAGCCCTGCAAAACAAAGCTGGATTGAATTACGGACTTTTTGAATGGTCTCTGCAGCAGCCAAAGCCTCCGGGACCAGAAGATGGGAGGAACGATGAGATGGGAGGCTTTGCGAATGCAGACACCTTCATCTCTGGAGAGCAGCAGCACACGAGGCACACTGGGCACGCTGTGGCTGATTCACAGAGAGGGGAAAAGTTTGTGCCCTGTTGTCCGAAGCAGTCACCAAATTGAGCATCACAGGAGTCCCTTTCCTGGTTGTTTGGGCCACCAAAGCAAGTTCTGCTCCCCCCAGCCCTTCCAGGAAGATGCCTGCCCTTTCTTTCTGCCCTCCTTCCCAGATGCAGGTGCATGTGGGCATCACTGGTGCCTCAGCTCTCCCCGTGCCAGCAGCGAAGGGGTGCTGCCGCTCTGAGCACCCCCTCGCTCTCCCCCACGCCACATGCTCCCAGCTCCCGCGCAGCAAGTGGGGGCTGTGCTGCCGCTTACCCCCCACCGTACCCAGCTCTGATGCAGCTCTCCCACCCTCAGCCAGGCCCACGGGATGGAGCGGATGCTGCCGTGGGCTGGTGGGACAGCCCAGTAGGAAAGGATGGGGCTGCTCTTGTCCATGGCGGGTGGCAAGGGGCTTCCCCTTGGCCCTGCAAGTGGGATCCCAAAATCCTGCAGCCCACAGTGCTCTGCAACGACCCATCTCCTTTTGAGTTGCTCTGAATTCATCTCACCTTGTTGATGGCAGCTACGAGCTGCACAGATGAACCCTGCAAACCCACCCATCAATGGTATTTTACCATAGAAAACCCCCCCTTCTCCCCTGGTGAGGCTGGGTAAGGGAGCAAGGCTTTATATACCAGGGACATCTCCCTACATCGAGGGAGCCCAGGGGTGACAAACACAGGCCACCACCACCTGCCTGGCAGCATCTCTGCAGTGCCATAGCAACAGCTGAGAAGTAGGGAGGCCCAGATGGCAAACTCCTCCGTCCGTCCTTCCCCACGCACCGTGCCGGCACACACAGGCGCTGCCCACGCTGCCAGAAGGGTAACTCCCCGGCCCACCCCTGGCACATGGCGCCCACCATCACCCCGACACGCGGCAGCACAGGCGAGCCTAGCCGCCCCATGCACCAGCCAGACCACCACGGTGCCATGGATGGGAACCCAGAGTGGCAAACAGCTCAGCTGCTCGGTACACAGGGGCAGAAGGGGTTTTGTGCCGCAGGAGCCCCAGGACCAAAGTTCTCCCTGTGCATCTGGTCTTTTTAGGGAGGTCTTGCAATAGATAGAGCCCCATGCTGCAGGGGTGAGGCTGGTTTAGGGGAAGCTTGAGCATCTCCACAAGTCATACCTGGCTGGGGACACAGCAAAGGCCACCAAGCTACACAAGGAAAAGTGATGGCATGAACATACCCCAGCCCCATGGTCATCCTCTTCCTGAATCGGGAGGGGGAAGTCCAGCAGCACAACTCCAAACTGGAGCATCTCAGCTGGGGTCCAAGCTGGCCCCATGGCTAGCCAGGACCCTTGGCAGCTCTTGCAGGGATCTCTGTGTGCAGAGCCACGTCCCCAGGGATACAATCCGAAATTGGATACGTTTCTGAGCTGGCTGAGAAAGGGCAGAGGGACATCAGCCAACCCAACCTCCTCCTCCGTCTCAGGGCAGGAACCTCCTGCCCTTCCCCTGCTTCACCATTAACCTGGCACCTCCTGGGTTTGCACAAAGGTTGTATGCCACTGTTCCCCCCAGCCCAGTCAGGGCAGGAGCCACCCAGCCCTGACTGCAGCTGCTCCACTCTCACCAAAAGGAGGATGGGTGGGAAACCAGAAGCAGCAGCAATCAGAGCAAAGGCCATTCATTCGAGGGGTGCAACTGGAGGCTCGATGATGGAGTACCAGTCTGGAGGCACCCTCAGGGCTGGCCTGCCATGCCAGCCTCCATAGGCAGCGCTACAGGCTGAATGTGCCTCCTGTCCTTCTTCTGTCATCCTTGCCTCAGGGGGTCTCATCAGCCACTGAGATGCAAAATAACACAAAGCTCCTGTTGGCTTGGCCCCCAGTGCTGGGGAGGCCTGCCTGGGTGGGGTGGGCTGGCATGGAGGGACCTCTGCCCTGGCCCAGGGTGGCAAGATGGACGAGCCCTCCATGGCAGCTCACACTGCTTGCTTTCTCCAGCCCTCCTAATGGGCCCTGGCAGGCTTTCGTCAGCACCACCCAAGCTCTTGATTGCAAGATTGCAACGCTGAGCTCATCTTTCAGACATGAATAAGGCCCTGCTTGCCCCCAGCATGGTTTCAGGACCCCACATCCCATCTGCCTTTTCACCAACAGCAGGACAGAGCAGAGACCACCACCTTCCCCAGGGCCTGCAGGAAGGACCAGGCTGGAGCATCACATCCCCCAGCCACAGGGACAGGATTAAGCCTCCCCTATTCACCCCCCAGCCCGGTGGGAGAAGGGGGCACCCCCATTCGCTGCCCACAAACGAGGCAAGCTGCCTAATGAAGCCAAGCCCCGGTGAGCATGGCAAGCAGGGGGAAGTGCCATTCAGTGCCCAGCTGAATCAGACTCGCATGCCGGGAGTGATTCAGCGATGACCAGGCTGGGCTTCGATGCACCCCTCGCCCCAGCACGCATGATATGGAGGATGGCAAGGAGAGGCCTGACATCAATCTGGAAGGGTGCAGGACCTGATACCTCCCCCACAAGAGCACAAACATGGGTTCAACCCTGGCTCCCAGCAGTGACTCCTTTGGTAGGAAGTGGCCTCACTACCCAAACCATCCCTCTGCTCCCATAAACATCCCCTGTGAACCACTGGTGTCTTCCCAGTAAGCACAGACCCCTGGGGAAAGTTTTCACTCATGCTCAGTCTCAGCCCCTCACAGCATTTTGGGGTTCACCCTAGTCCTGTGCCTCAGCCCCCTCAAGCCCAAGGAGGCAGGCATGGGGCCGGCAGTGATGCAGGGGGTGAGGGAACATGTTTTGCTCAGTGTGGAGCAGAGATGCATACAAATTCCAGCAAGACTGGCACCTTCTTCTCCTTCCCCAACTTAAGAGAAGCTTCTTTCCAAAAAAATACCCAACATCTCTGTTTCTGGAGTTGTCCGGTTTTCTTTTTTTTTTTTTTGCCCCTCTCCTTTTTACAGACTGCTTATCAGCATTTTTCAATTTCAAAGCAGTAAAGACATTTTCTGGGCACAAAGGACTCACGTAATACTACCTCTCACAGCAGTTCAGATGTATGTGTGCATCTGACAACGCACACTCACTCACACTGGTGGCTTCCAAACCCTTCGCAGCCTTTCCTGCTGCTCCCCGCTCCCCAAAGGGTTAAAACCAAACCACAACAAACAGCAAGCCCAGGAAAAAAACACGAGTTTCTCTGACTTCCCCAGCATCACCCACGTCCCTCTGGCATCACAGAGAAAACACTCCAGCACCACAATGCAGGATAAATATTGGGCAATTGGAATGGGAGCATTGCATTAGTTTCCCCATTTACTTTCCCCATTCCTGCTGGGTTTGCAGAGGTTTACTGGCAAGGTGAAGGCAGGGCTGGGGGTTCAGGGTCAGTGGTAGCTGCTGAAAACCTGCTTGGGCATGGCGTGAACCTGTAAGCAAGCAGGGAAAGCAGCTCCTGTCATCTTTACCCAGCAAAGGTGACGAGCAGAGCTGCGAAACAGGCACTGCAATTACTCCATGGCTCTGCTGCAATTGCACTGTGACCAAATAAAACAGCCTCAGGAAGAGACCGGGCAAAGCCTGCTCCCTCCTGCAACTGTGCCATCGAGGTGAAAAAAAATAAATAAATAACCCTCCATTACTCATTTCAAACCTTGCTGCATTTAACTGCCAGAATAAAGGATTCCACCTCTTCCCTGCTCAACTCCCACTGCCAACTTGCTCTGGGGGCTACATTTCCCTAAATGCTCACATTTCAATTAGCATTAGAATAATGAAATGGCTCAGAGTTCATCTCACCCAAAAATGTACTGGAAAATAAAGAGCGGAGATTGGAAGAGATGAGGAATTTTTTTTTTTTTCCGCACACACACAGCATGATGGATTCAGGAGAAGGAAATATATTCCTTTCTCGACTCCATGCTGATGAGATTAACATGGGCTTTGCTAACTGCCTCTCCAAACAAGGATAATGCAACTTCAAGTTGATTTTCCAGATAAACAAGCATGCAAAACAAACGCAAAGTGCTCAACTAAAAATATCTCCCTGCTCCGATGCTTCTCCCCACTGCCACCACCCCGAGACGAGAACACACAAACCCTATCGCAGCACCACGGCAAGTTGCAAAATTATAACAATGCAAGTTAAATAAGCTACTTAAGGGACATCTCGCTGTCCTGTTTTTTTCTTCCTCCCCTTAAAAAGGCGAAACCGCAGATCCCCAGATACACTCAGCCAGGGCAGGGAAGGGAGCATTTTCTGTTGTGGGGATGAAAAGAAATGACATTCTAATCGGATCCAAAGTCTCGAAAAAGAACAAGCAGCTCAGAACTTGCTTTTCTTGCCCAATTTGGGTAAATATGTGGCTGCGTGTGGCTGTGGCGTCCCCCCTCCCCTTGCAGAAGCAAACACTTAAAGGAAGCAGCAGCTTTAGCATCTTTGCCTGCTGCTCTCTCTCCTGCTAAGGAATCAGATCTCATTTACTTTATTCTTCTTAAGCCTCGGCCAAACTGTTGCTGGGCTTTTTTTTTTTTTTTTTTTTGGGGGGGGGGGGGAGGATGGGGTAAGGGGGAAAGCCGGATCTGCGTCCTCTGCACGGGAAGCCGGGCTGAGCTCTGCCAGGCAGCGCAGCAATGCCGAGGGCACCTGAGCCCTGCACCGGCAGCCCAGCCCGCACCCTGCCGCCGGGAGAACCCGCGGGGGGGGGACGGGGGGGACGGGGACACCCCCACTTACATGGAAGTGATGTTCCTTGAGATGTCCGTGATATTGATGCTCGTGTTGCCATTGCTGCTGCCTGAATCCTGCCCTTCCAAGAGAGGGAAGAGGTTCCCATCATCCGGTTTCTTGCAATTGATGTCTGTCTTGCTGCAAAGACAATTAGCAGGGCAAGCCAGCACCGAAAGCAGATAGTCTCCCCAAATGCTCCAGAGCAAAAATACCCTCCAGAAAGTGCACTTGGTAGGGCAAAGAGAGACATCCATCTCCGATTGCTGCTTCTAAAAAAGAGGAGGAGGAGGAAAGGGGGGATGGAGGGAGGGGAAGGGGGGGAAAGGGGGAAGGAAACAAAGACAGAGGGAGGAAAAAAAAAAAACAAAAAACCAAAAAAAAACCAACAAAACCTCAAGCGATCAGATGCAAAAATCCTCCAGCAGATGAAATCATGCTGGCAGCTGGCTCGGAGAGGCTGTAATTCCCGCTACGGTAGCGGCAGCGGCAGCGGGCGGGGATGCATGCTGGCCCGGCCGCCCTGCGCCCGCCGCCCGCCGCTCCCCGCCAGCCGCTCCGGAGGATTGCAACGGGAGGCTGGGGAGGCAGCCGGGGAAATAAATAAATAACAAAAACGGTGCGAAAGTCACCAAGTCCCACCTACTGGGCAGAATTAAAATTGACACACCTGCAAAAAAAACACAGAGAGGGAGAGGAGGGGGCGACCTCCCCTTCCCATCGCTTCCCTCCCCCGGCCTGGCCAGCCCTGCTGCAGCGGGCACAAAAAAGCAGGGGAGGAGGAGGAGGAGAAGAAGGAGGAGGAGGAGGAGGAAGGCTTGCAAAGCGAGCCGGGCTCTGCAATAAAAAGGATTCCCCACCCCCCTCTCCGCTAAAATCAATCTAGGGGAGGGGAGGGAGAGAGGGGAAAAACCCACCCCAGCACTGCTGGAGCCCCAGCTCAGCCCCGCCAGCAAAGGAAAAGTTGCAGCTGGGGTTAAATTTGTGCTGGGGGGAGAGGAGAGGGGCTCTGGCTCGGCTCCTGCTTTCTCAGGCTCTTTCGTCTTTAGGAGGACGACGATGCTGCCTTTCGCTTGGTTGTTGGGTGGGTTCCCCCCGCCCCGCAATCCGGACACAAGGGTGGAAAGGAAAGAAAGATTAAACTGAACTGGAAGAGAATAAAAGCCAGTGTGGATTACAGCAATTTTTTTTTTTTTTCTTAAGAGGATCCTAGCGAGACGCAGATCAGACGGCTGGGTGGGAAAAAAAAAAAAGCGACTGGAGAGCACCCAGGAAGGACTTTCTAGAAAAGACACACACGCACGCACACACACACACACACCCGCCTCCAAAATGCAACGGGGACTCAGCTGACTGCCGGGAAGCGCAGGCAGGAGCACCCAGGGTCGGGGCTCCCGTCCTCCCTCCCCTGGCTTCCCCCTTCCCTCCTGCAGCAGATCCTGCAATCAGACATGCAAAAAAAAAAAAAAAATCCTGAAAGAGGAAGACTGAAGTGTTGAAAAGGCTGAGCTCAGAGCACCGAAATGGCATCAGGAGAGCAGTGAGTGCGAGCTGAACAGCAGAGCGAATTAAGATGCATGGTGCATTTTTGGCAAGCACAAACCCAAGCAGATCAGAGCTCTGCTTAATTTGCTCTGCTTTTCTACAGCGCTTTTCTGCATGCCTTCCCCCCCCCCAATAGTTTCATGTCTCTGCTCCTCTGCACAGAGACACAGTGATAAAGGGACAGTGCTGCAGGCTGGAGCACGGGTGAAGGGAGGAATTACAGGTGTAGGACTCCAAATATTTCAAGGGTCAGCTTCTGACAGGCACAGGGGCTTTGCCCAGGGAGTAGAGAGAGAGGGATCTCTGCATGGGCTGAACCAACACCTCCAGGCTCTGCTATGCACCCCAAATCATCCTAGTTCAGAAGAGGCAACAGGATTTGGGGGTAAAAAAGGGGAGGGGAGCAGCTGCAGGGAGGATTGCAACCACAATTTATGCACCCATACCCCTCAGCGGGAAGCAGGCTGCTCACAGCCGTGCTCGTGGGGAGCCCGTCCCAGCAGGGCACAAGCAGGGCTCACACTTGGGCAACTCCTCACCCGTAGCTGTACAGCCTTATCACAGGCCCTAGGAACAGCAGCGATGTGCAAGGGACTACACATACCAGGCATCAGTCCTGCTCCCACAGGAACTTCTGGGGTACCAAGCAGCTTTGTTAGAGCTCCTCCTGCCAGGGCTCCCCAGAAGAAGCAGGGATGCTTATCTAGTGAATAAATACCAAGGTGGGAGAGCTGGTTTCTCCCTGAGCCCCACCTGCTTGCAAACTACTGAAGTGAAACACCTGGATCAAAGAGGTTACTGAAGTGCCTGGCACTGCAAGGAAGAGGAGTACAAGGTGGTTGGTGGGTTCTCACCGCCACGAGAAGTGGCTTCCATCCTCAGGCACCTGTATAGAGACTGTGGCTGGAAAGGCACCAGAGAGGAGAACACCCAAGCATATTTTTTACTCCCTGCCTCAGTTTCCCCACCCATGTCAGATAAATGCCATTCTCGTGGCTCAGCACTGCAACTGGACTGGAGAGGACACTGATGGAGGGCACCATGTCATATGCCCCTGCCAGCGAGGAACACTAGGCACCCCAAAATGCCCAGCCAGCATGTGGGTTCATCTCTCAGCAGCACAGGGGACAGAGATGTCACACTACCCGCAAAACCAGTGCCTGGGGCAAGACCAGGGCTTCCCTCGTACTGAAGCTGGTGCAAGGTCACAGCCTTCTCGTGGCACTTGACATCAAGTGTGAAACCAGTGTGAGGCCATCAGCCTACCCTGGCATGTTACCGCAGGGCCGGTCACAGGGTGGGGACATGTTTTGGGGCACACATCCGCCTTGGGGACCCACTGCAGTCCCGCAGCACAGCAAGACTCCTCCAGGCAGATCAGCGCCGGGACCTGGGGAAAGCCACTGTCACCTGGAAGTGCCAGGGTGGCACTGCTTGGCGCGGGGCTGCGTGCATGAGCACTCTGCACCCTCCTGGCCCACCAGGGTGGCAGCCTGCCCTGTGTTCCTCTGTCCCCCAGGGCATGGGGTCGACCCCCGGCCTGCAGCAGAGCACAACTGCTAGCGAAGCACAAACCCACCCAGAGAGGTTTTCAGGTCCTCCTCTGCAACCCGAGGCGGGCAGGTACGTGCTTTGCACTCTCCATGCAAAGACAAGGTTTAACCCACAGAAAGTTGGGGAGGTCTCAGGTCGGCTGTCCCACTTTGGGGGGATGCAGGAGCCCACCCACCCCCATGACACGCACACCCTGCTCTGCCACCCGGTGCCAGGCGTGCCCCGCTTCAGCAGCTGATGAGGAGGTTTTGTGCCAAGCCACGGCTTCCTCTGCCGCTAATAGATAAAGCTGCCGCTTTCAGAGGAAACGTGGCCGGGCAAAGCGCGGGAATGGGAGGAGCAGGAGCATCCAGCTGGGTGCCCGGAGGGCAGGCGGAAGGTGGACAGGGAAAGAAAGAAACCAGGGGGCTGTTCATCCTCCCCATTGCAGGCTGCCGGGGGGATTGGCGAGTTTGCTGGCAGAAGAGACTGCAGCGACAGCAAAGTCCCTGCTGCAGAGAGCAGACGGGTCACCAACCTTCACCCAGCACCAGAGCTGGGCAGCCCCTGGTCCTGCTTCCCGCGCTTGAACCCACCACCCCTCACCGGTCCTTGGACAGATGGAAGAGGACGCTCAGGGAGGGCAACACTACCTCTTGCACACCCAGACCCAAAAAGGGATGGGAGTATTTGGGAGCTGCCAGTGGTGGGAACGTGCCATCCCTGTCTCCATCCCTCACTCCTGTCCCCATGGAAGAGGGAGGCAGGAGCGGGGCATGAGTGATGGGGCTGTCAGAGCGCAGAGATGGTATCTCGAGCAGAGGCCTTGCCGTTATTGCTCTGAGGGATGCTGGCAAATTGCTCTTTCAAGAAGCATCTCCATGAAGGATGAAATCAGTGCCTCCTGCGAGAACTCTGCCCCACAGGGGCTCAGGGGATGAGTTCCCTCTGGCTTTTGAGAGCCTCCAGAAATTCCATGGGATGCACTCAGCTGAGACTAAACCCCAGTTCCTCTGCAGTGAGGTCCCCATCTCCCCCATCCCGGCTGCCCTCTGCATGGAGACACAGATTGCTACCAAAACACCCAGCCCAGAAGGAGCGGGGCCAGGACATGCGCAGGGCGCTCCTGGCCACGAACAGAGGTGGAGGCAGCTGTTTTGTTTGCATTTCTGCTCTTCCCACCTACACAGCTGCCTTTAGCATCACGCTCTCAGGCTGGCCATCCCTCAGGGAGGATCTTTCCTCCTGCCACCCACTTCCCAGGTAAAGGCTCCCCAATGAACCACTTGCCTCCCGGGGCCAGGAAACACCACAGCCCTTCAGGGCATGACCAGAAAGAGATCCATGGTCCAATATCTGCTCAGTCATCATAAGCTCCGACGTCCACTCCTGCCTCTGATCTCCGTATCGATCCGGCAGGCCCACACTGAGGCATGCACCTCCCCGCTCCCTATTACCAGAACAGCACTCGCTGCTTGCTGAAAATGATGAACTGACATTTTTCTAGCCCCCCTTCTCATCCAGAAGGATCTGCAAATCTGCCTACAGCAGGACCACTTTGCACACCTCTGAAATGCAGCCAGCCCCTGGACAGGCAGAGCTGCTGTTTGGCAGCATGCAGCGATGCCGGGCAGCAGCACGGGGCGTGAGCTCTGACGGGAGAGGCAGGGAGAAGGGTTTCATCCCCTGCATTGGGAGTTTGGCTGCAGGTTCACGTGCCCCTTTGCAGAGAGACCCCAAGAAGTGTGATTTTGGAGAGGGTCCAGCTTGCAGGGTAAATGCCCAGGAGCTGCTGCCAGCTTGTTTGGGGGAGGGGGTCAGGACTGGTTTGGGGGCATAGCATCCCCCACGGCATCACTGGCACGGGCTGCAGGAGGAAAATATCAGCCCCTGCAGAACCAGGAGGTGTTTGCCTTTTGCCTGAGCCATGCAGGCACACGAGCCTCAAAAGTGTTGCTCCCTGAAACAGAGCTCCTCATTCCCACCACCCTGGGAAGAGCTTGGAAGCAGCTTTTGATCTGATGTCCATATCACTTCTCAAGCGCTTGGCAGGAGGAGCCCCCATGCAGCAGGGAAGGTCACATCCTGCACATGAGTCAGCCTGGCCCCGGGAACCTGCAGGGAGAGGGGCAGGGGAAGGCACATGGGGCAATCACATGTGGGCAGCAATAGCTATGTGATGAAAGGTGAAGTGCTCAGCTGGGGGAGGTGGCTGGAGAGCAGCCGGTGGCAGACTCCAACCTCAGGTTGTCCTTGTCCATGCCATGGGCATGTAGGGACAAGGGCAGGATGAAGCCATTCCAGCAGATGTCCTGTTCATAAACTCTCTGAAGCTGTTAAGCAAGTGTAGGGAAAAGCATTGTCCTGGTTTCAGCTGGGATAGAGTTAACTGTCTTCCTAGTAGCTGGTACAGTGCTATGTTTTGAGTTCAGAGCGAAGAATGTTGATAACACTGATGTTTTCAGTTGTTGCTCAGTAGTGTTTAGACTAATGTCAAGGATTTTTCAGCTTCTCATGCCCAGCCAGTGAGAAAGCTGGAGGGGCACAAGAAGTTGGCACAGGACACAGCCAGGGCACCTGACCCAAACTGGCCAACGGGGTATTCCATACCATGTGACGTCCCATCTAGTATAGGAACTGGGGGGGGGGGGCAGGGATTCGCCGCTCGGGGACTGGCTGGGTGTCGGTCGGCAGGTGGTGAGCAATTGCACTGCGCATCATTTGTACATTCCAATCCTTTCATTATTGCTGTTGTCATTTTATGAGTGTTATCATTATCATTATTAGTTTCTTCTTTTCTGTTCTATTAAACCGTTCTTATCTCAACCCACGGGTTTTGCTTCTTTTCCCGATTTTCTCCCCCATCCCACTGGGTGGGGGGGAGTGAGTGAGCGGCTGCGTGGTGTTTAGTTGCTGGCTGGGGTTAAACCACGACAAGCATCTAACCAGGAACTGTTTGCTGAAATAAACAGGAACAAAAAATTCAGAAGAAAACATATTCAAGTGAGGTCTAGATAAACAGCCCTGTCACGAAGATAACAAATATTGCTGTGCTTGCATTCATTGCTAGGAGCTGAACCAGTCTCCCACCTAGGCAGCTCCTGAGTTAATGTGTCTAGCCAGGGAAAAGGTCTGGTCATGGCTGTAATGTCCAAGAGATGGTCCAGGCAGGATGTCTGCAATGGTCAAAAAAAAAGACTGAAACAAAGGTCGTGGAAAGCCCAAGGAATAGGAAGTAGAACAATGTGGAGCAGATTATAGCTGCCGTCAAGAAACCAAGGCAGTGCTTTGATCTGCTAGCAATGCTCTGCACAGAGCTGGTCCATCTCTCACCAAGAGGAAAGAGGAGCAATTCTTAGACCCAGGTGGGGAAGCTCTAACAGGGGCAAGGCTGCAAAGCCTGAGGGCAACAGCTGTAAGAGAAGCTGGGGAGGGGGCTGCAAAGGAGTCCCAGGAGGCACTCAAGATGGCCATGCTGCAGGCAGATAATCGGAATTATAGTCCAAGCATTGTTCCTCTGATGCCCTGCCATCTGCATGTCTCTTGGGGTGGTTTATGTGCTTAGAGCCACTCAGCTGTGGGCACAAGTCAGGAAATTCCTAACGTGAGTGGTAGGCCACGCAGTCACAGACACAACCCTTGCCAGAACAAAGGAGTGGAAGTCTCTGTCATTTTCCCCCATGATTTGCCCCAAACTAAGCCTATGCTTTCAAAAATCCCACATTCCTAATTCAGTCTCTGAATGCACAAGTGGAGCATGTGAGACTTGGGGGGTCAGAGAGAGCCTGGAATATCCCACAATGCAGGACCTTGGTGTAAGAAAAATTGCTTTAGATTTTAAAAATAATCAACACCCCCCCCCCCCAAAACTGCAGCTTATTTTCAAGCATGCTTTTAAGAACAAAAGGAAGAGCTACGTCTGTGCCAAGCCCTGGTTTTTTGCATTGCAGCATACCATCACAGTGTACCTGTCCTCCAGCTGGGCACCTGCACCCGCAGCTGCATCCTTCCTGCACCGCCGACGTGGTTTGCAGAAACTCAGGCCACCACTGAGATGCCGGGGAGGAAACTGTGCAAAAGGAACAGTGGCCATGACACACGCCTCATCAGGGAGGTAACAACACTCGCCTCAGGCCCCTACCAAGCCTCCAGGTCGAATCACAACTCACTGGAGAATCAGTTCCTCCTCGCCCTGAGCTCTTCCCTGCACATGTGCAGAGAAACATGCTCTGCAAACCCCAGCCACCCTTGTGAGGAAATTGAATTGCTTTAGAAAAAGCTCCCCAGCCTGTTTATGCCTCCAAATCTTTCACTGATCTTCCTTCCTGGGGGGCTCTGTTGACTCTGGGGAGAGGTGCCGGAGCAGGGTTAAGCAGGGAAGAAACTAATATAACCAACTCTTCGTAAAATGGTTTACCAAAATCTTTTGTAGGGTGCTGCTCTGCCAAATAAATCTGGTGAAGTTGCTATTATCTACAGCAAGGTAGGGAAGGCAGTTTTTACCTGGGTGTTGGGGCTCTGATGTAGAAAGGACATATAGCTCCATCTCAGCATCACGTGCATCTGATGTGCTTCCCAAGCATCAGGGGGACGAGGGACTTGCAGCCCACACAGCCGACTGGGGAGATGGCTGCGGCCCCAAAAGGGCATCATTCCAAAAATCTCTCCTACCCCTCTTGTCCCAAGGATGAGTTGAGTCAACTGCTGCTTGAAATGGTTTCCTAGTCCATCAGGGGAATTGTGAAACCCTGAATTACTTAAGACATCTCACCATCCCATGATGGGTGCAAGTGAGCCAGCTGGTCCCACTCTCAACCCAACATGCTGGGAGAAGTGACCATGCCGAACCCAAAGGGACCACGACCCACAAAGCCTGGCTTAGCCAGGAGCCCTGGGCTGAGCAAGCAGGACCCCAAAATGCTCTGTCCCAGACACCTCACCCCACTCTGGAGGAAGGCAAGGGAACACAGGATGCTCCCCCTCGGCAGCTGGTAGCATCTGTGTTTTCCTACTTTGATGCCTCTCCAGCATCACCTGAAAGCCTGAGCTCCTGGAGCATAGGGTGACAGGCTGACAGCAGCCCCAGTAACAGGACCGTGCCTCTGAGCCCTCCTCTCCAGGCACTGCCATGCTTGTTTCTCAACATGGGTTTTGCAGAGTCGTTAACAATCCTGCTAATGCGCAGCATCTAATCTCTCCCTGCCCGGGGATGACAGCAGCTGGGGCTCAATGGCATAATTGTGTTTTGATCCCTTGTGCCAGACTTCCTAGACACACGCTGGGAGTTGATACCACCTTACAGGAGGGGGCCTTGCTATGGCAAACAGCTACCACGAGCATTGATCACCTGGGGAGAAAGGCAGGGCCTGGAGGGGAGCTCTGGTTTTGGCTCTAAAGGAAAGCCCTTCACCATTCCGACAGGGCTGGGCTAATGGGGTTTAACCTGGGAGACCTGGGGCACACGGGTGCGCTGGTCAGGATGGAGGGATGTTGCCCTCAAGCCAGGACATATGGTCCCCAGGACACCCCTCTAACACTGCCCTCAGCCCCCATGAGCTGCAAGGGGAGCTGAAGGCAGGAGCCTGGTGTGTGAGCTGTGGCAAATGTCCTGCCAAAGTGTCTGCAATAAACAAATCAATAATTAAGGGAGGATGTACATTAGCCTTTGAACACACTCCAGGTAGAGCTTATTTTAGCCCTTCCAAGGAAAGCATGTGGGGTAAGCAAAGGGGGGGGGGGGCTGCAAAGGGCCAAGGGGCTGCAGGAGGATGAGGCACGGTTTAGGGTTGAAGATGTAGGATCAGGAGGAGGAGGGTGACATTTATCAGGCAGGCAAGTGGCAGGATTAGGGACATGTGTGGGAAGCAGTCAGCTGGGGGAACAGTTGGGGGACTAAGGAGAAGAGGGATGCAGGCATTTGCAGGGGCTGGAGGTGATGTGCATGAGCATGCCTGCAGGTGTGATGGGCACAAAGTCCATGTGCTGGAGCTGAGAAGTGGGGATGTGCCATGAGAGACCATCACGGAGGAGCTGTGAGGAGAGAGCCCATCACCAACGCCCCAGTCTCCCACCCATTCCCATGCCTGGTAGGGGAAATCCCATCAAAAGGTCTTCTGCTCCTCCAACAGCAGTAGTGCTCAGGGCCTACCCCAGCTCCTGGTGGGTTGGCTAGGGGCTGGGTGTTGGATGGAAGAAGTGCTCATCTCAGCCCCAGGCTTTACACACTGACTCAGGATCACCAAAGCAAGATTGTGCATCATGGCTCCGTACAACTGTGGCTGTTGATGATCCACAGATCTGCCCCATCAGGTGAACAAAGGGTCTAGATGCCTGCACGTAAAACAGCTGGGAGGTTTTCTTCTCCTTGAACATGCAGCAGTTTTGCTCGCTTGCTCCTGCCTGGCTCCTTCTCCAGCCATGTCACTTCCTAAAGGTCACTGCCTTCCCAAAAGCAGCCTTACCAACCTCACACTCGCCTGTCCGAAGCTCAAGATGCCAAATAACTTGCCAACCTCCTGTCCAGCCAACTCCAGACCTACAGTCCAGGAGAGCATCCTACAGTGGGAAATGATCTCTCAGGTCATTTTGGTTGGTGACAGGCACCAGCAGGTCAAACTCAGAGGTCCCCATGCTCATCTGGGACACACTGCCAGTGTAGGAAGGCAGGGAGGGACACCAGCAAGCCCTGAAGATGTCTGGGCAGCAGTGCCATATTGTTCTCCACATAGGCACCCATATCATCCCTGCCCTGCCACTTTTAAAACCAACAAGAAAAAGCCAAAACCCAAGATCTTGCAGTGCAGATAAATCTTTGTCCTACTAAAAAGGGTAAGTCCCCTACATCTTTTAGCCCATTGCAATTCTCAGCACCGAGCAATTCCCCCTATCACCCCACCAGTCTGAAAAGAGGCTCTCCCTATCCTTACAGAGAAAGGCTGGCTGATGTGATTTATGCCTACTGCATATCCGAGCTGGCTTGCCACAAGCCTCTGCATTTGGGCTAGTGCTGGAAACCACACAGGAGCATCAGCTAATGTGAAACACAACCCACCTTCTCAGCAGGATGGGGTCCCCAGAGCCCATCTTCCCATTCCCCCCTTCCCTGGCTCAGCACCCACTCCCCCTGCCAGGCAAGGCTGTGGTTTGTGATAGCCAAATGCGTCAATGGCTGATGGTGCAGCAGCATTAAACAGAGCCCTGCCAGGCCTGCTC
This sequence comes from Harpia harpyja, assembly GCF_026419915.1. Lineage (NCBI taxonomy): Eukaryota > Metazoa > Chordata > Aves > Accipitriformes > Accipitridae > Harpia > Harpia harpyja. The sequence goes on from NC_068953.1 coordinate 24,072,662, forward strand.
CTCCCGGGGAGCTGGGGAGGCTCTGGGACAGCTCTGGGGAGGGAGGGAGACAGACCTCTGCCAGCCAGAGGTGATCAGCCACCCGCTGCAGAGCTTCCAGGGGAGCCTGAGTTGGTCCAAAATCTCAAACACTGGAGCGTTTTCCTCCAGCAAAGAGCTTCCACTATGAAGAGCTATCACTGAAACACTTGTGATGCAGTTCAGCTGAGTAAAATAAATAAAAGTGACTAATGACTGATTAAATATTAAAAGATCGCTTTATTTTTGCAAATATACAGAAACGTTGCACACAGCTGAAATCTGGAGATGGCCTACAGCTGAAATGACCAAGGATAGTTGAAATGACACCAAGTTCTTCCTTGTGCTGTACCGAGGAGCATCTGGATAGAGACCTCTGCTTCCCACCAAGACAGAGGTGGGTCCAGCAACAATCTCCATTGGCTGCTCATGGGCAGACTATCCAAATGGAGCTTCTACAACCAAGACAGATAAGCTGAGCCTCCAGACCATGCTGTGCCAGTCTGACCTGTCTGTGTGTACAGACATTGCTGTGCTGAGCAGGCAGATTCTGTAGCGGTTACTTCATCATGCTACAGGGCTCCCCTCACTCCCTCGCCTCCCTCAGTGATATGCCAGAGCCATCTAACAAAGTTAAGATAAATATTTCCTCTTACTGCCCATTAATGCTGGCTAGAGGGGAGCTCCTTCTTTCACCGGTCCTGCCAGAAGCCCACACTATTCCACTGGCCCCAGTAGCCCATCCCCATTCATTTCTCTTAGGGCACTTCTCCCCATGTCCTCCTGGAGGTCCCCCAGGAGCTCTTGGTGCTATTAGTCTCCCCACCTGCAACACAAAGTTGTTCTGGTTTTGGTGGGTGAGATCTGCCAGAGAGGACAGAGCAGGCTGTTCTGGGGGTCTGGCAGCTCTGGGTGCTCTGGACCCAGATCCACCATCCGAACCCACAGGGAGAGCAGGTAAAACACACCACCACGTACCAACCGGAGCAGCCTTGTTGTAGGACCTGAGGGGATGCGGTGCTGAGCCAGAAGAAGACAAGGGATTATATGGTCCAACATCCAAGTCCCATGGCTCAGACACGGGAGCCCCAACATACCTCCATACAGGGGACACGTGAAAGGCATGTGGCTGCTTCACAGGCAGTTTGCACTGGGAAGAAGAGACACATTTTGTTATGAATTAATTCCCTCGGCACCATCTGCTTGTTTGCTCCATCTCCAAAGGCCCGCTGGAGAGGGCCATCCTGATCCTAAACACAACTTCCTTCAGAGTTATTGCAATTGAGTGAGAAACAGTTGTCTCAGTGCTAATTTTATTTTTTTGGTAAGGAGTAGTCCAAGAGGCACCACAGCCTCTTGGCTGTGCACCAGCCCCATCTCTGAAGGACCCCAAGAAAAATACTGTCCTGCACCTGTCCCTTTCCCTGCCATCTCCGGCTGGCCACAGCCACTGCCCAAGCATGGAGAGGGACACTGCTCGGTTAAAATCCTGGTTATTAGGAACTCAAAGGGAAAGGAATGAATGAGTGCCAAATGGTGAAGGATAAAATCAATATGGGGAGAGTTGTTATTTAAGCTCCTGAGCTCCGGGGTATTACAAACGTTGGAGAGCAATGAAATAAAAATGATACATAAAGTGACAACATCATCATGTCTGTATAACTGACGCCCTTAGCAGCTGTTTGGTCTGAACAACAGAAGTAAATCCAAATCTGTGCCTGCTGCCCAGGGCTGTCTGGCACTCCTAAGGGGGCACTTTGTGATCAGAGAGAGAGGAAATTACAGGGTATTTTTGCCAACCAGATCATTTTTAACCTCCTTTGGTCACCGTGCCCTGGAAGCCCGAGGATTGCATAGTCAGCAACCCACTCCACAGACTGGCACACCAGCTCTTCTAGAAGAGGTTGGGTCTTTGCTGCAGGTGGAGGAGGCATCCCAGAAGCTTCAGGAGTACAGGGTGGCAGTGGGGCTCCCTGGGCACAGGAGCCAGCCTGCTGCCACGGCCAGGACCTGCCCCTGCAGGACACCAGTCCTTTGGCCGGCTGTGAGCCAAACTGCACCAGACAGTCCACGCTGGGGAGACATCCTGCAACCCAGGAGTGAAAACACTAGGCTGGCATGCAAAGTGTCCTTTCCTTGCCTCTGAGGCTTTCTGACACCCTCTTATCACCCTTTAAAGCTTCCCCACACCAACACAAAGCAATAACATTTTTATTTCTCCCTATTGGTAGAAAATTGCGATAATTTTTTTTCCAGATTTCGCTGCCTCTCCATCATCTCTCCTCCTATTGCCCAGACCCTGGAAGCTCGTCAGCTGTCCCAGCTCTGCCTGGAAGCTGCTTCGCACTGCCAGCCCCTCTGCGCATCCTCCTGCCCAGGCCTGCGTGGGTACCACAGTTGCCGCCGGCGGTGGTCGGTGTTGCGGTGCTCTGGGTCCCCCAGCAGCCGCTCGGGCCCGGGCTGGGCTACCGGACGGCACGGATGGGGAGCGAGCTACGAAGCACAGTGCTGGGTGCTTTGGGAGGCAGAGGGACACCTTGGAGGATGCAGAGCTTAAATACTGGGTTGCGGGAGGATGCTGCAGCGAGGGGATTCGTACTGCCACCTTAGGGAAAGCAAAAGAAGTGCTTAACCTGAGAGCGGGAAGCATGTCGCTCTCGCCTTGGGTTGAAGACGAGCCTCTGCCAAGCCAAGGCAGGAGTTTAGCCTCCCCGGCAGCATGGGGAGCTGGGGGAGAGCGAGCGTGTTAACCCCACTTACTGCTGCGCTCTGCAGCTGCCACTGCATTAACCCGGCTCTGGGAAAGCACCCGGCCCCGCTCCAGCACGGGCAGGCAGAGGCTTTTAGCAGAGCCCAGCCATTACAGCACCGCGCGTTATGGGTTTGCTGGAGGGAGAGGAGCAGCCTCCAGCTCCCAGAGCACTGTTTAACCACCCAGAGATGCTCGGGGATGCACTGGCGGGACATGCTGACAGAGAGCAAAACGGCACCAGAGCCGAACAAGGCAGCGTAGCCGTGCCCGCCGGCACTGGGGCAGTGCGGATGAACCCAGTGGCGGGCTGCGGCTGGCGTGACCAAGCTGGATGGGGACAGGGAGGGGACAGATGCTCTTTTCTCCTTGCTTGCCTTGGCATGCTGCTTCTGAGCCTGGGGAAACCTGGCATGACCTCCAGCCCTTCTCTGCCCCAATTGCTTTCCCTGGGCTTGTTCCTTGGGCTTTCTCCACCTTCTCCCACCCCTGCAGCCCCAGCATGAGCTCACGGCTGCTCACATCCACCCCACAGGGCTATGGTTTTCTCCTACTCTCCTGCCTGCACCCAGCTCCCAAGCAGCAGAAATGGGAAAGGAAATGGGGATTTTGGGGGGCTATGAGCTTTCTGAAGGAGAACTGGGATCAGTACTACTTCGAGAGAGAAGATGGGACAGCAGGGACAAAGCAGGGGGGCAGGGATGCAGGATGGGGGATGCTGACAGCGTCACATGGGATGGGATGGGATGGGATGGATGGGATGGGTTCAGGTGCTGCAGGGCAGGACAGAGAGTTGCACTCTCTCTGGAGAGATAGAGCATCTGGGAAGGGTCAGGGCTGCAACAGCGGCTTGGCAGGGCAAGAAGCTGCTGACAGCCACATCCGGAGAGTAAACGTGGGCCAGTGGAAGAGAAAGTGTCTAGAGAAACCTGAGAGCATTGCCTGCTCTCTGCTGTCCCTGATGCTTGCAGTCTTTCCTGCTTTGGGGGAGAGGTGGAAGGTCCTGGCTGCAGCCACAGACACTGCCTAACTCACAGGTTTCTCCCAGCCTCTCCAGCATTCCTGGATTTTGATTCTTTCTACCTCCTCCCAAGCCCTCATGAGCATCTCTCCCAGTGGTGCTCAGCTCCTGCACATGACCCCAGTCAAAGATGCAGCACAGAGCATCTCCACAGTGGGTGGTTACACTGCACTTCGCCTACTGGAAATGTTTGGAGTAGAGAAGAAGAAAAAAGGAAAAAGAAACAGAAGCAGAAAAACAGCCTCCGGGCTCTGCCTCCGTTTTTGTGAAACTGCTACTAAGTGGCAACAAAACTGGGGAAATCAGGGCTTTTCCCATTCTGCTCTACACAGGCCCAGTTCCCAAAGTGGGGGGAGCATGAGAGGCTGGGAGTGCAAGAACAAGTCAGGTGCATCTTCCCTTATAGATCTCCCAAAAATCTTAACCTGGGAGCACCGAGGAAAGCCAAGAGAAACTTGCAGAACAGAAGCCTCCCTGTAAGCAGCAGGTTAAGGCAGGTTTCCTTGGATACAGGGAGCACTCCAGCTGTTTAGCAAATGGCCAAGAGAAAACTCCAGCCTTGCTTTACAAAACAGGCAGAGATTGATGCCACCCTCTTCTGGCTGCTGGGGAGCTGGGAAGAGGATGTTCCGGAGCGGGTGGTGGAGCTGGGTGTCCATCACAGGCCAAGGGGACACCAGCTGTGGGGAGGGAGCTGATGACCGCTGGGCTGCGATGTAGGCAGCGTGGGTCTGGGCTCTTGTCCTGCATTGATTTTAAGGCTGGTCCTTTGCAAAGTGCTCATCTCTAATGAGTGGATGAGGAAGGTCCAGCTTTAGTCCAGTGGGTAATCTATCTATGCTGATGAGCAAGGTTCCTTATGGGTAATTTTGTGCCAAGAAGGATGCACCTGAAGGTCCTGAGGGATGCTCTTGTGTCTGCATTCGCATCCCAAGCTGTGTCCCATGAGCAGGCATGCAGTATCTCGCAGCCTGCCTCGCTGCCCAGCCAGGATCTGTGATGGACAGCTGCATGCAAAGGAGACTCGCTGGAGGTGTCCCTGCCCAGAGAGATGCAAGGGTCTTTCCAACTAACTAAGCAAGCAATGGGGGCTGGGAGAAGCCTTGTGAGGAGACAAGACATGCAGCTCTGTTCATCGCTGAAAACATGAGTTGCAAATAGCTCCCACAGGAAACACAAGATGGAAGAAAGAAATTCATGCATAAGAGAAGGGAGCAGGTCTTCTGTGCTTCAAACTCACCCTACAAGCCTGGCCTTCAAATTCAGAAGATGTCAAGAGACACAAGCCCGATGGGGAGATGTTGAGATAGTAGTGGCAATCCTGGGAAAGGTCCCTCATGTCTCCATGTATCCATGGCAGCACAGCAGACCAAAGGGGGCTGGCTGGAAAAAAGAAGTGCAAGGAGTGTTTTGTTTATTTGGTATGGCACTTTCTTCTGTTTTAAGCTGATTATTTTTTGGAAGGGGCTAAGCTGAGGCAATGACAATCTGCATGGGAGATGAGAATGCCACGAGGACAACTGTCCTAGAAATCAGTGGAGTGAAATTTGGCTGGCCTTCAAAACAAAGCCAATGTGGCTACTTTAATTGGAGGGGGAAGGAATAATACTGTGCATGTCCCTGCTAGATGCTCAGTTAACACAGCCCAGCAATTCCCGGGATGGTGACAGAAAGCCCTGGTTGGGCTCCCCCAGCCATTTTCTCTGCTGCATCTTTCCATTCACTTCGTCAAGTCATCGTTAGGTAAACGCTCGAAGATGACACCAGCAGCAACGCAAGGGAAAGCAAAGCTTCCACATCAGTGCACATGACTTGACAACGCAAATAGCTTGGGATACACAGTGCATAAGTATATATTATTAAGCAGCAATAAATGAACAAATTTCCTGTACTCGCCTGGTTGTAAGGAAGGGAGGATTCAGGAAAGACCCAGGGAAATGACAGCCTGAATGTCTCCCTTCTCAGCTTGTCTCTATCGAGTGGCTCATTTGCCCTGGGTGTTTGAAATTGATTCAATTAAGATTCTTTGTGCATTCAGGTATAACAAAATAGGGACAATTAAACCTAGTAAAACTCAGGTAGTTCTGTCCTACCTTCCTTATGCCTTCTTGTTCCTCTTACAGCCTCCCATGAGAGGCCAGGTCACACCTGACAGATTCAAGTGGGGCAGGGTGAGGGGTCAGCCAACACAGCCCTGCTCTGGATAGTCCCAGATGTCCAAAACCCCACAGAGGAGAAGAGATAGACAACAAGCTCCCATTCCTGTATTGGCCCAGAGATCAGCCCAGGTGCGGAGATGGCCTGGGATGAATGGGTTGGGACAGCTGGAGGACTAATAATAGGAAGCACAGGGAAAGTATTAAATAGGGATCTCCCCAGTTACAGATGGGCCCAAGCTGAACAGATGAAGCTAGATGGAATGTAAACACTTGGCTCCACTGAAGAAGCCTAGGGGGTCACCATGCCTCTGAGGACCAGATGACACAGAGAAATCCCGCAGTGTCCTCTTGAAGACCGGCCCTGATGTGAGTTGGCAATAAGGTGCTCCCAGTACCGTCACTAAAGAAGTGGGAGAGGCAAGTGTACTCAACAGGCACTGCCACAGAGAGACCCCATAAAGGTCTGGGTCCAGCGCCACGGGTGCATGTCCAGGCTTCTAGCAGCTGCAGTGGTGGGAGGAAGGAACAGACCCTTGGATGATCATCTTGCAGGGTCCAGCCACCACTTTGGAGCATCTCTCACCAACAGGATCTCTTGTGCACACAGCAAAGGGACCAAGGCCACATCATGTCGAAGGCAGGGCTTAGGACCTGAGAAGTTAGATGGAGAGCACTGCATTTCTTCCCCAGAATTGGATGAAGAGTGTGTGGTTATGAGCATGGCCATCAATGAACCACAAAGCCTTTTAGCATCCATTATATGCAACGGCTGCTGAGCAAACAAATGTGACCACATCAGTCACCAGGCCCATCCCCAGATGAAAGCCGTTCGCATCAGCCAATGCCTCCCCCCCCAGGAAAGAATAGCTGCCCCTGAGGGAGCGTGGTACAAACCCATCCCCCTTTCCCTTCTGTAGGCTTGTCAGGAAAAGACAAAATGGGGAATCTCACCTCTCCCTCCCTCTATCATGCCCCCTTCAAGGGGGTTACCATGGTCCTTTAATGATCACTGTGGGCCACATCTTCCTCCCCATGTCAGCTGAGTAAGTCCCACTCACGGGCAGGTTTGGGAGAGGTGTGCACTACACTCCCATTTGCAGCCAGCTGCATGGAACCACTGAGGCCCTCAACATGGGGACCAACACTTAGAGGTCACATCCATGTAAGGACCTTACTTCAGCCCTGCATCACCTGCCCTGACATAGAGGAGGTCCAAGGCTGGGTGTCAGCCCAACGGGGGTCAAAAAGAGGAGGCTCTCCTGGGCAGCCAAAGGGATTTGGCTGGCATCCTAAGGGCTGGTTTCACTGAGCAGATGCTGGGCTCCCTTGGCAGAGCAGACAGTGAAGAGCCCTGCAAATGCCTCTTCCCAACCGCAGACCTGCCCTGGCTTTGGAGTGAAGGCTTGTGTTTTGCCAGCACGCTGGGGCCCCTGCGCCCCTCCGCCTGCTTGCCTGTTTATCCTCAGGCTGCCAGCTTAACAAGATGGTTTATTTATTTATTTTAATGGTCTTTCTTTCTTTTCTCCTCCTTCTATCCCTCTCTCTTTTCCCTTTTGTCTTTTTTTTTTTTTATGAGTTGTGCCGCACTTCTTGGTAAAGCACTTTAATCCATTTTAATGCCCCAGTTCTGCTCCTCAGTGACAGCCTGGTGGTTAGTCTAATGCGTCCCACTCACCTCGGGGTTACTAATGAGGTCACGGTGAAGGCAATCTCCAAACTGAATAATTCACTAATCAGATGCTGCAGACTCCAGTGGTAAAATTTATTTCTGACACCTAAACAGCAAATGGGTTTGTGGACACACACGCTTGCGCACGTGTCTGCACACACACTTCTTCTCTTTTTCTTTCTTCAGAGCTCTTTTTGGTGAATTGGGGCTGTGCTGTACATTTAACGATGGGTCTCACCACAAGGAAGGCTGGATCATCCTGAGCTCAGGGCGAAGAGGAACTAGTGTGATGGGCAGGTGCATTGGGCAGCTCCATGGGATGGCTGATTTGAGTGCGATGAGACAAAGATTTGGGGACAAAGGGACTCTCGTGCCGCGTACAGAGACTATCTGCTGCCAGTTTTCTCCTGGCCTTAGCCTTGGGAGAACTGCCTGGCCAACCACCTGGAGGGACTTACCGTTGATTCAGATACAGGGAGCTAAGGAGTCTTGGGACTAAGATCTAAGGGCTAGTTTTAGTCTTTTATATCTTTATAGCTGGAAAATAGCAAAAACATGCATTGAATTGAAGCATCCAGCCTGCAGAGTGTTTGGTGCTGGCATTGCTAATCTCATACTCTGTTCCCTCTACGACAACTCTCCCAGATCTCCGCTCACCTCTGCCACTTTGTATTATCTAAATAACATCACCTGAGATCCCTCTTGTCCCTTTTCTGTATTGAAAGCAATGTCCATTCCTTCTGTGTGCCACCCCCAAGCATCTACAAGAGAGGAAGTAGTAATAATCCAATTAATTAGTATTGCTAATAATAAAAGTCACAGAGAGTCATTAATAATAATTAACACTCCATATTCCTGGAGGAGGCAGCGGTCCAAGAAATTTTGCTTCTCCATCGCTAAGCCAGAAAACAGTTGGCTGTTCTTGTTACGTGCCTGGTGGGTCCTCAGCAGGGGGTGCATGTTGGCAAAATCTCCCCCCTCCCTTGGACCTGGACCAATACTGCCTCAGCAGACAGCCAGAGCTGGAAAGCCCTGGGAGGCTCCATCAGTGCCACCCATATCTGCGCTGTGCCACAGAGAGGCTGTGTTTCTCCTGAAATTGCCAGTCCTCCTCCTGATGGTTCTTCTGCAAGAGAGGGAAGGAAGGTCTGGAGCTGTTTGGGTGGCAAATGGCTCTGTGGATGGGAAGTACAAGGGCTGGAGGTGGTTAAGGTCTGTCCAAGGAGGATCTCATCAGGCACAGGAGGGCTCTGACAACTCTTTCAGCTGGATTTGGGCTGTGCTGGGGAGAAGAAAGGCCATAGAGCTCTTTCAGAGAAGACCAGCACCCCGACAAAAGTACAAGCTGAAGCTGCTCTGAAAAGGGGTGGTGAGGACACAGCGATGGAGCTAGACGCGTGGAGGGGCCCATCCAGGAGTCTGGCTGAAGGAGGAATAACTGCTGGACCTGGCTGCAACATTGCTGAAAACTTTGTCCCAGCCAAAACATTTCTTGGAAACAAGCTGGTTTCCACAGCCAGGAAAGGTGAGAGCACACAAGGGAGCAGGTCTGCAGATGGAGCATTAGGGATATGGGACACTGAAGTGTCCAGGAGGGAAAATAATTCAAGCAGAGAAAGGATTTGAATCGGTGCTATCCAGCCCTGAGCCAGTGCCCTGCACACCAGCCCAGCCCTTATCTCTCTGCGCCTGAAGGTTTGGTTTTCCTCAGAAAAGAAACAAACAACAAAACCTAAGAAGAGCAGTGACGAACTCAGCTTTCTTGTCCTGTGGCCAGCTCTAGTAATTACACAGCTAAGTGCTCATCTGTGACGGGGCCTGTACAAATTAGCTATATGGTTTGGCACATCACCACTTTCCTGGAAATCCAGAAGATGATGTTAATCACAAACTCCATGCAGATCGGCTGCAGAGGCAAGGTGCAGGAGAGGTGGCTCAGTGGGCATCCAGGTCCCACAGCCTGCCACTGAAACTTGATGTGCAAACTTTTTTCATAACCCATCCCTGGTGTGAGATGCTGCCGTGCTGGACTGAACGGTGCTGAGTGCCATGCTAGGAGCACAGGGGATTTGTGGGTCTAAGGAGAAGTGTAGGTCTCCCTCCGATTTACAGGCTCAGGAGGAAGAGCGAATCCTGACGGAGCCAGAGCAGCTGCAGCCGGTGGGGTTCCCCGCCCCAGATACTCACAGCCCCGGCCAGGGAAGAGCTGCCGGGTGGTCACAGACCTCCCACCCCCCTGCCTCGCAGGAAGGGTCGAGCAGGGGCGAATGAGCTCATCCTCTCCAAAAGTCACCCTTTGATGTCCGGCTGTTCCCCTGGGGTGCGGATCACATATGGCCCAAACTCAGAGCAAACCCTAAGATGCAACATGAGCAGGGAGTGAAATTCCCTTGCTGCTTCCTTTTGGTAACGCTTTCATGCTGACCCCTTTTTGCAGTGGCGTTTCAGCAATGCCTCTTTTTATGGCCAGGGATGAGAAAGCAGTAAATCCAGGTTCCAGGCGAGCAGCTAACACAGCATGGAGCCAAAGTGGCCCAGTGATGAAATGTCTCAGCACAAGCAACGACCTGACAAGATGCCACCTTTTCTGAAAAAGGGTCCACAGCGAAGCAACGTAAACCCCAGTCTGGCTCTGAGGAGGAGGGAAGCATGCAGGGGACAACAGTGAGAGCAAAATGAGGCGGGTACCATGAGCACAAGATGGTGAAAGGGAAACCTCAAGCCCTGGAGAATCCAGGAGAAACAACCCTCACCAACTGGCATAGGGTACCAGGGGCCAAGAGAGCCTCCTCTGAGTGCCAGGCACTGCCAGGCTCCCCGCCCAACTGCTGAGCAAGATTATGTGATAAATGATTGCATTAGTCCGGACAGCTTCTCATTTTCCTCCAATCTGGCCTGTCTGCCCTCTTAGCACGGGGCTTCTGATAACATTTCTCCCTTCACTGGCTTCATTTTTCCTGTTAGGTTGTCAAGCTGTCAGGGGGAAAAAAAGAAGCATGGACAAGGCTGTTACTGTCTGTCCTCCAAGAACATCCTGTGCCTCTGCTGTCCCTGCCCTCCCTGGCCCATCCTGGGCCAGTGCCTTTCCACCCTCTGCTCATCTTCCTTGGAGACCTCCAGGGGCATCACATGTATCCCCACTTCAGCTCAGGAGACAGTGGCTGCCCCTGCCTCTGACCATGCCAAGGATGCAGTGGGATTTTGTAGAAACCAAGGTTAGAAGGGGTTTTGCAGACACCCTCTGGCTGAAGAGTTATGCATTGATAATAGTTTGGGGGGAAAGGCTCATGGCTGCTGTGTTGGGGTGCACAGGTGATGATTATGAGCCCTTCTGAGTGAAGCAGATGCTCCTGTCGAAGTTGATTTTTGATGGAGGGAACCAAACTGACGGTGGGAACCAAGCCAAGCTTGTTCTGGTATGGCTTGCTTCTTTTCTGTACAGCCTGGTTGACGTTTCTGCTGTGAAGACAAAATAGGGAGGTTAGGGGAAAATTAGTTTTCATCAGAGTCTGCTGTGTAATGTTCTGCTTGGCGTCCAGGCAGCCATCCCTCCTGGCACCAAGTAGTACCACAGAGTGGAGGTGGTGGCTCCAACAAGGCTGTAGCTCCAGGGTCCTCTAGTCCAGACCAGGATCATGGTTAGGGTGAAACAACCTCATCACCTGGCATATCTCCAGTTCCTCCTAAGGCTTAGGGGGATGTTGGAGGAGGAGATGGGTGAGCTTGAGGCTCGGCCTGATTTGTGGGAGAGACAAACAGCCAGAGCTGAGCACTTGGAACTCTCCTGGGTCCTTCAGGCTAAAAAGGTAATGGTCCAGGCAATATTTTAGCTACCCTGCTCCCACACATGGAGGTGTTTGAAAAACCCAAGTCTTGAACTTGATTTCCAGAGAGACCATCGTGCCTCTACGGCAGCATTGTCAGTCAATACGTGCTTCCTAAACACCAATGTCTTCAAGTCCAAGTATCCCCTAGGTGGACATCACAACAGCATGGAGAATAGGACTCTTCCCTCCTAATCCCAACTCTGTGAGAGATGTTCAACAGCTCCCCTGTGCTCTGCATCTCTGTTTCTCTATTTGCTAAAAGGGCATAATTATATTTGTACTTTTCGCACATGCCCAACACAGGTGACATGCTGTGAAATCCTTGGGTGGAAGGTGTCCCATAGCTGCAATCCTCTCACCTTAGCGAGAGGAGCACTGGGAGTAATGGTGCTGGTATCTGCACCATTTCTAGGATGTTTCCGTTCTTCGAAGCACTTTGCAAACATAAAATAACTCTCCTAAGCCCCTGTGAGGAGCTGGGGAAGCCTAATTATTCCTAGTAACAGAGCACCCCTCGTTTTCATTTAGCACAGAGCGAGGAGGGACTTTCACATGTCGTTCCCCACCACCCCCCTTAGATGGCATTCCTTCATGTTGATAAAAGGGTTAATAGCCATTTGTAATCACATTAGAGACGCAGTTTAATTCCAAGGAGGTCTGTTCCCTGGACTCGCTCCCCTCCACTGCATTGCAATGAGCAGATCAAACAGCACCGGTTCTGATGTGAAGATCGATCCAGGACAAGGGGAGCACATCTGTGGGCTGAGACCATGGTGGAGACCACGGCCAGCATCCTGCTCCACCAGTGGAAATCTCTGCAAACATTGTTAAGGAAGGGCTGAATTAGGATATCGGGTACCAGGGAGCAGGGGACGGCTGCAGACAGGACTGCGCTGCCAAGTGATGGGGGAGTCGGGTGACCTGGGATGTTATCACTTTGCTGCTGCTCCATGGAAAGTGCCAAGCTCAGTAAACGTGGGGGATTTTGGCTTTTCAACACCAAGGAGAAAGCCACCTTCCCTGTATGGCACTGGATCAGCTGCTAGGGAGGGCTGAGGCAGGGTAACAACTCCATGTGCCCATATTTCAGGATTATTTAGGGTCTAGGCAAGAGGCCAGCATGTAGAGATTGGTAAAAAATTATGATTTTCTCTTCAAATACCTTCCCTGCACCCCCTCATTAGACAGTCTGTTTAGCTATTTACCTGCTAGATGGGTCTTTTTATTGAACTTATCAATATTTGCATTTGCACCCTTTGCAGCAGGTGAAGCTTGGATAAAGCAGCAGAAATCAGGTGGATCTGCAAAATTTCCACAGACCTCATCTCTCCAGAGTCAACAGATGAAATACAATTCAGGAGGAGAAAAATCTTAGCTGGAGCCAGGAGTCAGCTCAGAATGAAGATACAGAGACATGGAAGATGTCTGGGAGATTAATTGCTAGACTTGGGCTTCCCGAGGAGCCAGCACTTTGGTGAGGCTCTGGCAGGAGGCGGAGATGCAGTTGTGGGGTGCCCCACTCCTGCCAAGGACCCCCAAGATGGAGCTTATAAACCCTGATGCAACCACAAGAAGGTGCAGCTCAAGAGGCTGCAAAGCCTCCCAGCTCCTCTAAACCAATTTTCTGGCCCTTAGCTCTCCCAGCTGTCATGACCTGACCATGCTGTTCCCTGTGCTGCCCCTCTGGTGACTGCTTTCATGGTTTGGCTGGGTTTGGTGCCCACAGAAAGCACCAGGTTGGTGGCTGGCGAGGTTGGAGCACCACAAAGGGGTCCCCCAATTGCCTGCCGAGGGGTGCCTGCTCAAGCATGCTGCTGGGAGGGGAGAGGACTCCTCTGCAGAGACAAGATCTCGTAGTTCCTGGTGTACGGTTATTTTCAGATAATTAATCTCTCAGAAGAAGGAGATATCAGTCACTGCTGGCACTGACGAGGTGTCAGCCTGCTGTTCGCTGACAGTAATCGCTTTTTCTCTCCCCCTCACTGGAGGGAAACTGAGGCTCCCCCCGTTGCTGCCAGCCCCTGACCCAAACAGTCTCTTCTGCCTCTCTGGGGTCAGCGTGGCAGGGCCAGGGCTGGGCTGGGAGCAGGAGACACTCCCCAGCTTCCTTCGCTATCTCCTGGTAAAACTGGGCTGCCTTTCCATGGGATACGCTCCCTCTCCTTGCTGCAGTTCTGGGACATGCCCTGCCAAGCCCCTATAGAGGCATGGCCCTGGAAGGGACCTTGTGGGTCTCGAAGACCAGCTCTGCTACTGATGAACTGCATCAGCCTCTAATCCTTATCAGCCTCCTCTCTTAATTCTTTCAGGCACAAGAGCTCCAGTGCTTTCCCCAGTTTTGTCTCCTTTTCTCGCTGAAGAGAGGCAGGGACAAGGTGGTTGGGGAGGGACCCCAGGATTGGGGTCTGTGGTCTGCAGGAGCCATGCTAGGTTGGAGGAACTAGTAGGTTTAGTAAGGACGCAACTAGTTCTCTACAGCAATAATTTCTTCTCCTGTGCTTGCCAGCCTAAGGGCTGGTGATTCCCCTTGTCCATCCACATTGTCTCCATCCTTCTTCCAATGCATTGTCCACCCTGGACTCCCACAGAGCTCAGCACCACTGAGACTTGCAGCCCCCTGGGCTCGTATCATCTCCTTGGTGGCTTGTAAGACCACCCCAAAGACTTTCAAACAGGGGCGCATCCAAGACAGACACTTGAGGATCCCACTTTATTTCCCACTGCATGCCCCCAGAGTCTCTCTGGGACCCCATGGAGTCTGAGTTTAAGGAGAGAGAAGCTATCATTAATGAAGAAAGTTCTCATCCATTTTCTTTTAGCGCTCTGTCCGGAAGGAATGTTCAGCTGTCCCATGGGGAACACCTGATCTGCATTTTGACAGGGACACGGGGCCCAGTGGACCATATAAGTATCAATTTTCCAGAGTGGGCAGATCATGTGTAATTATAGACCGTGCCACGGTTTATGGCCATGGAGAATCTCTCCGACTGCCACAAAAAATGCTTATGAAGTTGTTTTGAACTTTTTCCAGGAGGAAGGGATCCAGTGTAAGTCATCCAGCCCTCCCAGCCTCTCTTTCTGCCCCTCCAAATACCAGATCGCTCTATGCTCAGGGTTAAGCCCTGGGGGAAGAGTAACCAAGCAGTAAAGGGGTATAAATGCCAGAAAAGCAGCACAGTACTTTGCCTCCCTTCTCCAAAACGATATGCAAAGAGCAAGAGATTGGCCTGAGACTCTCGACAGCTCTATGAGAATACTGCAGCTGAGAGGTTGCTTTGGGTTGGACCATACCTATCAAGCCCTGAATATAAGCAGACTATGAAACATTTCCAGGATCCTAGATTGGATGGAGGTGGACCCTAGGATCTCCTCTGTTATTTCTCCTATCTCCTCAGCACCAATATTTTGCCAGGACAACTCAAAGAGCAACCAGCCAAGTGCAAGTACAAGTTTGCTCCATGAGACATGGTGGAGGAGATGCAGGTCCTCGCACTGGTTGCTACTGGGAGACTTGACCTCTGGTCCCCTGGCATAAGCTGAGTCAACCTCCACTGAGCCTGGTGCAAGCATCGTGGAAAAGGTGAGAGCCATCTCCAGGAACTCAAAGTCAGTCCAATGCTTTGGCACCAAACCTGGCTAAATGGTCCCTGCTTCAGGCACAGCTCCCTCCTCACAGAAGTCCTCATCTTTCATAAAAAGAACTTCTCTGCGAATTACAGAGAATGAGCCACGTGAGACACCAGGCGGTCTCCTGAGAAATGTTTAGACTAAATCTAGGCTCTCCAGTGAGTCAGTAGCAAAGTAGGTGAGAAAAAAAAAAAGCTTTTAGAAAAAAAGTGAGACGTTCTCAGAGAAGGAAAAAAGCCCTTACAGCAGACATTTAATGGCATGATCATGAAACAGTGGAATAAAAAAAGGACATGAAATAACAGGATTGGTGCAATCTTTTCTAATTTCTGCATCACTGCCTCTTCTGGGGCCTGTAAGCATGCACTGGGGGAGTCCACCCGAGCCCACCTCACCTGGGTAACCAGCCAGATACATCCACGCTGCTATCTCCTTCCCCAGCCCTCCTCCAAACACCCCCCAGAGCATCCCACCCACAAATGGTGGGAATTCTCCAAGCCCAGGATATCTCAACAAGGGGACGCTGGTTGGGGGAGCAGCAATGGTTTCAGATGGCTCACTTGTACCATTCCCAAACAGCTACCTCCATGTAGACACTCTTTGTGGGAGAAGAGAAATTTCCTTTCCAGAATAATTACTCCGCTTGGAAGCACACTAATTAGCCTGGAACAAAGTGGCTCGAGTGTCCGCATGGGGAGCTATTGTGGAATAGCTTATTCTGTCAGAGCTATTCTGGGCAATTTCCTCTCACAAACAGGCCATGAGATTTAATTTTCCTTTTTTCTACAAACAGATGAAAGGTCTGTGCTTACCAACCCCAAATCATCCCAGCCTTCCCTGTCAGGAGCAAGTTATGGGTGCAAATTGTCCTGAATTCTCCTCTCTTTGGGACTCCCTAAATTCCTTTCTTGAGGGGGGCGGAAATAAATTGGGAAGATTTACACCACCAGGACTCTGGACCCTTTCCAAAGGGTGAGGTCTAACCCAGCATAAATTAACCCGAACAATGACAAGTGAGAACAATGTTCTGAGCATCCCGTGAACACGCCGAGGACTTACGCAATACATGTTTACCAGACAAAGGGAAAGACAGAGAGCAAAAAAAAAGTGGCTCTGTAAACAGAAGTGCCCTCTTTTAACTCAGATTGCAGTTTTTCAATAAATGCATTATGCGTTTCATTAGTCTGTAGTCAAATTCACCTTTCCCCAGCATGCAAGATGGCAATGAAAAAGGGAAGGAAGATACTGGAGCAAAAGAGAAGAAAAGCCCATGGTGCTCATGAAGTTGGAAGATGGGAGGACATTGGGGGCTGTTTTGTGGAGCCTTTAACACTGAAGTGCCCCAGTGATGGGCAAACTGGTGAACGTCAAGATAGACCCACCTCTAACACAAATGTAGCCTTCTCACCTGGCTCTTTTGGCATCTTCTTGGCCTGATTCCTTTTCTTCGTCTCCCTCTGCACACAGCAGGTCTCGCAGATATGGAGAAGGAGAGCAGACTAGAAATGCAAGAGCAGCTTCACAGCAAAGCAAGAGAGACATGGGAATAGCCAAGACCAGCTGCTCTGGGAGACGAAGCAGAGGGTGGCTTCAGCTGTGGGTCCGAAAAGGCTCAGAGAGAGCGCTGCCAGCTTGGGATGGCTGGGGACACCTGGGACATGGTGATTCAGGGCACTGCAGGGACAGCGAGGGACAGCCAGGGAGCCAAAGGGCTTTGGAGACCAGAGGAAAAACCATCCGCTTTCACTTGGTAAATGCACCACCACTTTGGTTTCACTGGTACCTGATCTGCTCAACATCTGTCCCACTTTATGACAGCTCTCTTATTTAAAAATAAATCCTTGGGAAGAAAAAAAAAAAGAAGAAAAAAAACAACTCTGCAATTTGTTCCTCCAAGCTGGGCTGCCTTTCTGGCCCTGATTTTATCAGAGTGGAGACAGGCTGTCCTTGCAGAATGATTTTACCATCTTGAAAATGATTACAGAGCTGCACAATGCCTTCAGCTCACCATGTAACGATATTTTTATATGCTGTCTCGTTAGATCGCTGCCCGGGTTGAGGATGTTTTCAAACATTGTCTCTTCATGGTCGGCATACCACAGTACCAGGAATAGAGTGACAAATTGGATGGAGTTCAGAGGGCAGTGGCAATAATCAGAAATCTGATTTACAAGGAAATGTTAAGAAAGCTGAATCCATTTTGTTTGGCTAGAGCGGAGAACTCAGCATCCACCCACAAAGATCTGGAAGGGCAAGAGGCAGGCACTGGGGAAGGTGCTACCTAGTGTAGAAGTAGAGGAAAAATTAATAAATTAAAAAGCACAGGTGCTTTCTCCAAATTTTTTTGTTTTCAGCAGCTCTGGTACAGATTCATGGAAAGATTGCTGCTGGAGGGACAGGAAAACTCAGCTGGAAGCATTAGGAAAAAATGACACCCTGGGGAATAGTTCTGCTAAGGCAGAGATGTTGATTACAAGACTTACTAGGTCTGCTTCTCCTCCAACCTCCCTGCTTCCTAAAGCACCACTGACCAGCAGCGACAGCCAGCCTTTAATGACCTGAGCTGCCACTGAACTTGCGCTCAGAAGGTGACAGGCTCCAGAGCTCACTGTCACCCCTTGGAGTCACCTGAGACCTCTGTCCCCCAGCCCTGGGAAGGTCACGCTGCATGCCTGAATGAACTGATATTATTCCTGCAAATAGAGTTCATGGTGTGTTGCACACTTGTTTTTTTTCCCCTTTATAAATACATGTGCTATAGCACTGTGAACTGAGGGTGTGAGCAGCCTGTGATTAGAGGAAAATGAAACGCTGATTATGGGTTAATTAGCTAGGCTAATAAACTGCCTGTAGTTTCATTTAGGAGAGAAACTGTATTTCATTGCACAGAAAACAGTGAAGAACATGGAGGGAAAGAGTGTTTTTCTTACAAAGGTTGAAACTCGTCCCCTGGGAAGGAGGGAGGGATGGAAAGGGTTGCCCTGCACGGATGCAGAGGAACACTGGTGGATGACAGCAGGTGGAGGGTCTGAGTTCATTCCTGCTCCTGCCCTACAGCCAGGCTGGAGGAGCAAACTGGGGCTGCTGGAGGGGCTGGGGGAGCTGCAGGGGGAGGAAAGCCAAAATCTTGCTGATGAGAAATGTTATCTCTAGATATGGTCCCCAGCCAGGGCCAAAGGTGGGTTGGGACCTGGCAGGGAGAGCATCTCAATGAGACAGGGCTGGGGGGAGCCTCAGCAGGAGCCAGCGTAAGGGGCGGGAGCTGCAGGGCAGAGGAGTTCTGGTATTGGAGAAATGAAAGCAGTTTGGGCAAACTTAGCCAGGGCAGCAGTATGTGTGTGAGACCACAGGAAAGGGACAATCCTGCCTGCAGGAAGGATTAAATGATCTACTGTGCTTACACAAAACAGTTGTTTCCATCGCTCATTTCTCTCTGAATCAGATGTTTAGAGATTTATCTGAAGCGGCTTTTCTTTCTTTCCTCCTTTCTTTCTTTTTTTCAATGGAGGAGATGGAAACCCCAGCACCAGCCCTCACCTTCCTGGTGGCACTTCTGCTCCCATATCTCCCCACGACAACCAGGTGCCCTGGAAAAAGCCAAACTGGCTTCACCAGGCTCTTCCCGCAGACCTGGCACGCAACCAGCCTGGCACCACATCGGCCACGGCCCCGTGGGGACTGGTTATCTCTAGCTCAGCGTCTTGGTCCACAGCTCAGCTGTGGGCAATTCCCCTTTCCCCTTTCACCCTGTCATGATGGGAGCGCATGTGCAAGGCTCTGGCATAAAAATAAATCTCCTCCCATCACTTTCAAGTGTATTAATAATGACACTTAATAACTTCTGCTTAATAGTCTCCATATTTGTGTGGGAATTTGTGACACATGGAGGACTGGACATGCTTTCTCAGCACACGCAGCGTGGTTGCCCCATATGTCATGCAGCTTGCAAAAAAGGAGAGGGACGAACAGGCACTCTGGGAAAAAAATAATGCCAATTTTAATTTAATTTCATGTTGCTGATAAAAATAGGGCTGACAACTCTGGAGATCAGGGTCTTCTCATTCTACAGTGGCTATAAGCACCAGATGCTCATGGGTATGGCCGAATCCTGTCCTGGAGGGTTTGAGAGGACTTCTCTTAGTGTGCATTGCATCCTCATCCTTCAGCCACTGTAGGTACCAGGAACAGGCCAGGGTTACCTGAGGATGCTCAGCCCTCGAGGGCTGGGCCTCGGCCATGCCCAAGCCACGCCTGTGGCTTGCTCCACATACAGACAACAAATCTAATCATGAGGACAGCCAAAGTACATCCCTGAAGGGACAGCCTAAACATACCATGTGAGTCTAATGAGCCCATTAACAAGCTGGATGGCCACCAAATATCGTTCTGTGTTTAGGATCACGCAGAGGGGAGGGGAGTGGAGTTTGGGGAGAGCCCCAGAAGGGTTTCTCTCTACAAGGATGGAAGACCTCAGTGTCTCCCAAGGGGAGCACTCGTGGGTCATTGGGAGGGGATGTCTCTGCCAGGTGCCCAAGCTGGGTGAGGATGGGGTCTCCTGCGAGGATCTCAGGTGGAGACGGTGCGGGGGGAAACTGCTGGAAAAGTCCCCCCATATCAGAGGTGTGGGTTTCACCTCCCCAGGCTCTCCCCCATTTGCAGCCTTGCTCCTCTCGGCTGGATTTCCAGCATGGGTTGTACTTCTGGGTCTGCTCACCAAGTAATTAAAAACACTCATTTAAAAAATAGCAAAAACAAACAAACTAGAGATCAGTCAAACCTCATCAGTCAAGACTGCTCTGAAGCAACCAGCAGCTACAATGATGGAAAGGCTTTGATTCCCAGCCCATCATCCTAGGTTTGGCATGAGGGAAAGTCATCTTCCCCACATAGAAGAGGCTGCTATAACAACTTTTTTCAGTCAAAACCCCCACCAGGGCAGAGCTGTATAAATCCCAGAGCACCTTCTCTTGTTGCGAGGAAGGAGACACAACCTGTGGTGACTCCCAGGGTCTGGAGGAAGGCCACCCCTCCAAACCATGCTGCCATTGTCCACCCAGCCCTAATGGTCCCAGGGAGAATTTTGTCATCTAAACTCCACACGTGGGGTTTCAACCACTTAAATCTTCCTGTGCCATAAGTAAGCAAGGATAGAAATACTGGTGATGGAAATGATGGTGGTGGGGAGAGAGGTTCGGACATGGTGATTCAAAGGTCTTCCCACAAAATCTTTCTAATTGGGCATTTACCTAAGCTGCATTCCCTGCCACACAAAGCCGTTGCTTAAAGGAGTGCATACAGTGAGGCAATTGCCTTTTTATTTTGCTGGTTATTATTCCTCACTGGAAAAGGGGAAAAAAAAGCTATCGCTCTGGATTTTTTATCAGGTTTCAGCCACTCTGCCTGACGTTCAATAAAAGAAAACCTATCTCTGTTAGAGATGAGTAGCCCTTTACAGAACAGTCATTGCGTGCAAAGTAACCTTTAAGCACCTGGCTGTCTCTTAAGTTAATGCAGCTAGAGGATGGAGAGGAAGTTACAGTCACTTCTGTATGTTTGAAAAATGCAGCTATTTCTCTTAGAATTCAGCAGCCAGCCACACACACTTGATTGGTTTAGTTGATGTTGTTGTTTTCAGTTTTCCCGAAATCACTATCCATCACCTTCCCCCTTGGAAGGCTCAGCCGCCCAAGTCCCCATGCAGGCAGGAGGAGGGAAGCAGAGTCAGCTCACATTTTGGGGACCAGCATTGTGTCTCCTTCCCACCACTGATGCTCAGAGCGGGAAACCCCTAAACCTTCCCTTTTAGCAGCTTCTTCAGGAGAATGCAGAAGCAGCAAGCAGGTCCCAAGCGAGGGTCTGGGCAGCAAAGGTGGGGCTGTTAGAAGGGCTGGTGTTGCACCCCAAGCCCTTGGTGTGCTGGTCCTCACCATCACAGCAGCTTGTGCTTGGACATTTGTGAGCCTAGTGCGCTCTCTCTGCACATCTCTGGGTGTGACTGTGGCAGCCAGGAGTGGCCTCAGGGTGACAAACCATCCCCTGGTGCAACACATGCCACCAGGCAGGCAATCCCATCCCACAAGGAGATTGGGATCTCCATGTGCCTGCACCTGCAGATGCAACACACACTTCTCCTAGGGCTTGCTATGACCATAAGCTCTCCCACTACAACCACCCCAGCAAGGTAAGTTCGCAGCCAGGCTGCTAACATGGGCAGGGTTTGCCTAATTCTTTATAGCAGGGCCATGTTAGAGCCTTTGGAGGCCTTTGGCATGGCAGCCTAAGATGCTCCCAACCTTGCATGACAAAGCCCAACTCTTTTGCAACAGAGATGGTCCCTGCAGTGCCATCCTCCTTCAGGAACCACCACAAGGCTCAGGAAGGACAGCACTCAGGATACGGGGCTGCAGGATGGCCGAGCAAGAAGGATACATGCGGGTCACCCACTGCGTCCCTCCACGCACATCCATCCCCATATGCTCTGAGCCACATCAGCAGCGAAGAAACCCGCACGGCTTTGCTGGTCTGGCTCTACGGAGAGGGGTGGCAGGGCCCAGCCAGCGAATACACACATGCCAGAGGAAACCTGAGCCCTCCCCACGCGACTCGTGCCATGGCTGCATCCCACGTTAGGAGGGTCAGGATTTAGGGTACCCCCGGCACCTACTGCATAAGTGACGAGCAGCTGTCAGCAGCTTACGGGGGTCTCCGGCTGCCTGCAAATTTCCGCATTAAAGCTGTAAGCTCTCATGCCTCACTTGGGACCAATAAAACAGGATAGGGTAGAGGCTGTCGTGATAAATGGGGCATAAATCACACCTCCCCCTCCTCCTTCCCCTTCCTTGCGGGGAGGTGGTGCTGCCAGAGCCTTCGCGAGCCCTGCTTCAACATGCTCAGACGGGTCCTCTTCTGCCTGTGCAGTCAATTAGAACTTCATCAGAAATCAATTTGCGAGGCCCAGCTGAGATGTACCTATAGATCAGGCAATGCCAAGTGATTATTACACTAATGGAATATCCCATTGATTAATTGAATATTTAAGTCTTGAAATGTAAGCCCCACTGTCTTATCTGCGGCTTGTTACAGAGCTGAGCAGCAGAGATGTTGCACCAGTGCAAGAAGCTAACCTTGAGTCTCACTCTTTTGGCGTGAAAAGCAGAGGGTCTGGTCCTGGTCATACAGGAAACATTTTTACCTCTTTGGTAGACTCCTCAGCCACCCTGAGACACTCCTTTTTCCTGTGGCAGCAAAAATAATGTCCTGCCTTTTCTAATAGGGTGGGCTTGGACCCTTGTCCTGACGGATGTTATGCAGAAACTGTGCATACTGGGTGACGGGTGAGAAGGTCCAGGCAAAATAACAAACGCACCTACAAAAAGCACATACAATAGCTAACAAAGTGGAGAAGATGCTGTGGGGTCCGTTGCCTGGACTCTTTCCCAGGGCTCTCCAGCTGCCCTCCGTGGCCGGGCAGCACCCATCACCACCTCTTCCTCCCATGCAGAGCTCCAAAAAGCTCAGCCTTTCTCTGCTTGTTGCCCAACACTAGCCTGGATGGCCCAGCCCCATCCCAGGGATGGCACTGCTCCTGTTCCCCAAGCCCAGGGAGGAAATCCTTGGTGATTTGTTTTCTTTTTTATACACAAGCAGATGTCAGGACTGCACATCATAGCCAGCAGATCAGGAGGGACATCCAAGGGTTTTCCGAGCTCCTTTACCCACAGCCCAAGAGCTTCTCCACGCCGCGAAGGCCCCAGGTGTCCAGAGGGCAAAGGTGGCCAGATGCCTTCTGTGTCAGGCTTCCAGATTTGCCGCATGGAGAGGGCCAGGTTACTTGTTCGGTGAAACACCTGGTTAAGTGCTTTGTTGGACGAAGGCCATAATGACCAAGGGAGAGAGAAACAAGAGAGAGATGGGGGAGAAGGGAGGGATGGGAACAGCAAGTGGAAGAGAGGTGGGCTGCAGCTGGAGTAATCATCACCAAAGGGCCCAGCGGCAGGTTCAGGAATATTATCCCCAAATGGTATTACATGATTAACTCAGCAGAGCCATTAACTAGATGAGTAAGAGAGAGGACTCCAGTCCTCTGCACAGAGCTCCTGCTCCAACGCCAAACAGTGAGGTCTCCTTCCCCAACTTGAAAAGCATTGGTTGCCCATGCCCAAACCCTGTGGGTAGGCTGCTGGCAGAAGGAGCCATCCAACCCAGAAAGGTGACCTCCATGGCAGATGTCCAAAGGACTGGAGAGCCATTTGCTTTCCTCCCAGCAGGGCTACAAACATCACCTTGAAGGCTTCTTCCAAGGAGGTGGTAGAGGCTGCAACAGTGGTCACTATTTTCAGAGAAATTCTTGCAAGGGTGAAACAGGATCCTTGTTGCCACCTGCTGCCTATCTGCAAGGCCTAAAGCGATGGCTGTCATACAACCATAGATGGCAAGACGCACATAGGCTCCCTGTTTTTCCCACTTTCCCTTCTCCCTGTGCACAGCGTCTGCCCTTCTTTCTGCCCTAGGTATTGGAAAGCACCCTGGAGCCAGCCAGGCTGAAGGGAGCACATGGAGAACGAGCACCATGCCTCACTTCTGGCTGCAGAAGATCAGGTGTCCACTCTGCACCTTGACTTCACACCTGTCTTTGCACTGCCCTGGTCATCACTGGGGACTCCTGGTCTCCACTATTGCCCCCAAGGTGTACTGGGGTCTTTGGCCTGAGCGCTGGCAGTAGAAGCTGCTTAGCTGCTGTCATGGGAAGCAGCATTTTTTTCCCCTCTTTACGTATGTTTTTCTGAACAGGAAAGTAAAAGTAAATGGAGAGGAAAACCAAGTATTGATGGAACAGCTAGAAGGGAGAAGAGAGCTTTTCGTCTCACTGAGAGACCTGACCTTTCAGTGGTAGCTTCAAGAAACCTCAAGCAAATGTGGTTTGCTGGCATTTGCTGCAGGTGAATCGTTGGGAGTTTTCATCACCTCTCTCAGGAGATAACGTCTAGACGTTTATTAACTGGCAGGCTCTGGGTGTCTTGGAGACCCGAGGAGTCTAGAAACCCCCAACTGGTGAGATCAGGCTCTGAAAAGATGCCTGAAGTCATGGCCCTCAGTCTTTTCTCAAGCAGCAGATCCCTATGAAACCCAGCATTTCTCCTGCTCAGCAGACACTCTTGCCCTCATGCATGGACCTGCTAACAAGGCTGCAGTGGGACGTGGTTCTGCAGTGGCCTCATGCACTACCCGTGGTCTTCAAACCACGCTTTAGCCGCAAAACACAATAGACTCATAAAAGCAGCACGGAAAGATGGGCCAGAAATGAAACACATTCCACTGGGTTTGGGTTTGCGTTTGCAAAAAAGAGGAAAGTTCATCTGTGCTGGCGTAAAACCATACAGCCCCTCCTCTCCCACAGCAATGAGGAGCAAAGTGTCCAGGCTGCCTGCCTTGTAGGAGAGGGCTGGTAGTCCCAGGCATACTGCTGACACCAGGAACCGAGGGGGGAACTGGAGATCGGGCAGCGAACAGGACTGTGCTGTTGATCAGGGAGAA
Source organism: Harpia harpyja (assembly GCF_026419915.1). NCBI lineage: Eukaryota > Metazoa > Chordata > Aves > Accipitriformes > Accipitridae > Harpia > Harpia harpyja. The sequence goes on from NC_068953.1 coordinate 24,097,266, forward strand.
ATGAGATGCAGGATGATGGAGAACCCATCTTACCCATCTGGCCTTGAGTTCCCTTAGCCTTTCTTCAGCCAGAGGGATGTGGGAGGCCCACAGCAAAGGTATTACAGCAGCAGCATCCAGACACACGCTGGGGGAGGCATGCAGTCTGTCCAGACATGGGCCTCCATCTCCTGCTGCGCGTGGAGCAGGAATCTCTTTGGCAAGCCCTGAAACATGGCCCCCGGGGCGGAGGGCAGCAGAAGCAGGCTGGGAGCCGGCAGCGCAGCAGGCTGGCTAGTGCAGAGTACCACAGCCGGTTCAAACAGCGGTTGCTGCTGACATGGGGAGAAGAGATAACATCGCTTGAGCAGGGTTTGCGGGCCCCCCCGGAAAGTGCACAGAGGTCAAATGCTGTCCCCGTGGCCCCTGCCTCCCCTGCAGCCTCCTGCCACGGGGCTGCTACAGCTGCCGAGTGCCCATAAACACATGCACCATCTTTCTTTCCCTCTGCAAAGAGCACAAACATCATTGATTTTAGAACCCGCAGGCCTCCCCGCAGAGGTGTTTTGCACAGAGGCAGAAAGCCTGGGGTGGTTTTTCCATCCCGGTAGCCCTGCAAGCAGAGCAGCAGGCCGCTCTCCCTTCTCTGCCCTCCCCAGGCTGCTCAACCTCCCCGAGGACTGATCGTCAAGCTGTAGGGAGCCGATCCCCCCGGGGTCATGCCAGCCCCCTCCATCCCAGCCTTGCTAGATGAGACAAGGCAGGAGGAGAGGAGGCAGACACAGTCCTGCTCACTGCAGCCCCATAGCAGAGATCCAGAGACCTTCCTTCTGTCCAGGGAACCTCAGCTTCAAACCTAGAAGTTGGGGTGAAAAAACGGAGGTATCAAAACCATGGCATGAATCGCAGGGAGATTTCAGACTGATAAATATTGCAGACTGACAACTACTCCTGTCCTTGAAAGTTCATTCATCAAACTCACAGCAAGGCCTCCACATCCCAGGACCATAAATACTAAGACCTATTTTAACAACTGCCTTCAGTGTGGCCTAAACCAAAAGTATGGAAACCTGTTACAGATCAACCTATATCCTTGCATATTGCAGTGTAATTTATTGCACCTATAAAGGCTATATTCAAATATACTTCTGTTGTAATTGCAGTCCCTGACTGTGCGGGAGCCATTTGTGAGCTGATTGTACCTTGTTTAGATACAACTCCACACAATGACAACGATTTAGAAACAATGGCAGGCATTAGTATCGCAGCAATATAAGCAGCCTTGGTCTTACGCACAGGGAGAGTTTTACTGTGCCTGTGGAGGGAAAATTTGATACAAAATCAGGAAAACCTGCTTGCTGTCAGGAGAATAGAAATGTTGGAAACTTGGAGTTGTGATACTCTCCCCTCCTCGGTGCTGATGTAGTTTCTGAGCGATGCTACACCAGCTCATCCCAGACCCCTGCAATGGATATCACAAACTCCAGCAGGCAGGCATGGGATGGGTCCTGCTCCTGTTTCTCTGCAAGCCTCAGACCCCTGAAGGACTTGAGGGATTGCTTTCTGTGGGGTATTTGATAGCTTTCTCCTTAAATTAGCCCTGAATTTTTGGGTTGCCCGGGTACTCCTCACATGATGGAGCAGAACTGGGAGCCTCTTGCTAAATGCCACAGTAGGAGGGAAGCACAGAGCCCTTCATTGCATCACATCCCTGTTAGCAATGGCCCATGACGATAAAGGGGAAATTTGCTCTGCTCCATTCTGTCCCACAAATACATTTCATCCCCAGATCCTTTCACCAGCCCCAGACTGCAACATCCCAGTACTGAGCAGCCGCCAGTCTTCTCAGTTCCCACCTCCAAGCACCATCTTGGCTATGAGCTCTTTAAGCAGAGCCTTTGCCTACCGGGCACTCTTAAGCACATTTCATTCATGAATTAAGTCCCTGACAGCCCATATCTGTATGATCAATATGTTTGTTTATTAGCAGCAGCTGCTGTGTTTTAGCAAAAGTGGAGGGCTCCAGCAGGAGCCGCGTGCTCTAACCACAGAGCAGGGCTTGGGATGGGGAGGAGAAGGACCTCCTGCTGGCAAATGGGAGCTGGGCTGGATAAGATTTCATGCTAATGACACTTTAATTGAAATCACTGCTCAGGACAGATTGCTCAGCTCGGGGATATCTGCACTGATGGCTCCCGGTGTGACCACTCCTGAGATGAGTCCATTAACTCAGCAGCGGTGAACGAAAGCAAGCGAGAGGGACAGCGAGGGGTCGTCCATCCCCAGCAGAGCTGATCTGCACATCCAAGGAAGCCCAAGTCAGCAGCTGGTGTAAATGGAGACCCGTGCAAAGGGAGGAGAGGGTGTGCAGCTTGTTGGACCTTATGCTTCTGCTTCACTGTGTCTGCTGACCCAGGCTGGATGTGGTCCCTTCTGTCTCATTCTCTGGGCAGGGTTGTCCCCATGTGCTGATCTTGTGTGCCCAGGCAGGGGAATCAGGACACCTGGGCCTCATGCCCAGCTCATGGTGTGACCTTAGCCTTTGCTTTGCATTCGCTCCACCTTCCTCTCTCTGTCTCACTGTGTGGACGTTGCAAGGTAGTAGTATCTGTCTGCCCTAATACATGCTAGGCAGGAAGATGGACACAGTGGACAAGAACAGCAGCTGGAAAGAAGGGAAAATCCTGGTCTCCTGTCTTCTTGTGCAAGTGGCAAAGCAAACTCCCTCCCTGAGGTCTCTTTTCACTTTGCTTTCCCCTGCCATAGCAGCAAGGGCAGCATCACACAGGAGCACAGGCAGGGCTGGTCCTGTGATACTCTCCCCTCCTCAGCTCTGATATAGTTTCTGAGCGATGCTACACCAGCTCATCCCTGACCTCTGCAATGGGTATCACAAACTACAGCAGGCAAGCACAGGATGACGGCACAAACCAGCAGCTCAGGACGAGGGTGAGCTGTGCCCACATTCACCCCACCCGTCAGAGCAGGGCATGTGTGTGGGTCTATGCCCTGTAAAACTGGAGACCCTTCCCCACCAGGCAGGCTGCAGGCGAAGGGCAGAACGTGGCTTTCCTCCCCACAGAGGTTGGGGAGCTGTAATATGAAACTCAGGATTGGCACAAAGTCTTCAACAGCCGCAGAGATGCTCCAAGGTACGGTTCCTACTCTGTGCATCTGCCTCATTCCCAGCCAAGAGGGAACCTCCCCGTCTCTGGGGACCCTTTGTATCACAAGGTTTATTATGGGACGGAGAGTGCTAATGACACCCGGGCTTGTTAGACGTAGGCAGCTCTTTTGGGCCTGTTTTGTAAGTGGAAATGTTGATGTGTGTCTCTTGCAATGCGAAGAGATGTCTGAGTGCACAGAAAGGAGGGTTACGAACCTGCTTTGAATGCATTTATTATTCCCATTAATTACTATGCCTGCTAAAGAGGACCAGCTGTTCTAGGAGGCTGTGGTACCAATTTATCAGGAGAAGATTCCAACAGAAGTTGCAGAGAGTTTTCCTCTGAACTTGGGAGGATGGAAGATGGAGGGTTTTTAATTAGAACTTGTTATTAATGGGAACGTAGCAAATTAAAAATAGTCTCCCTCCCCCCCTCCCTATTATATGAAGCTCTGATCTCAATTAGAAAGATCAGGGACTAACCATTGAATGGGAATTACTGAGATGAAAACTGATTGAAAGACAAAAAACCAAAGACAGAGGCATCACAGGGAGAGAATGGAGACGGGGAGCGGCAGGACCGGGAAACAATGAGCAGAGGCTGGCGGAGGCTGCCTGCAGCTGCCGGGTGTCAGAGGCACGGCCAAGAGGTGGTGGCTTTCTGCTTTCCCCTGCGGCGAGGACACCCTCCCAGGGCTGCTGCTAGCAGGGACTGTCCCATCTAGAGCCGTGGCAGCTCATCTCTGTTTGGGTCAGGGCTTGAGATGTGCTGCTGGGCATCGTTTGTACCCCAGCCTTGCAGGCTCAGCAGAGTGGGACCATAGGGTCTGGCCTATACGGGCATTTCTATAAGAAGGTCAGGTCCCTGTTCTCAGGGTTGGAGCCATCTGGGGTGTTTCTGTGCAAGCCCACTGGTGGGTGCAGGCTCCTGTCTGCTTGTCATTGCACCTGCAAAAGTGTCCCACATCACCTCCTTTCCTCAACCCTCCTCCCATCTCACCCCACCATCGCTGTATGGCCCCAGCCCAAGGGTCCTTGCCCTGGGCTGTGCCCTTGTGCCGGCTATGAACAAGGCTACATCACGCCCCCAGCTCTCTGGTCTTGTCCTACTGGTTCCCCAAATCCAGCAGCATTGAGAACGCCCTGAAGCTGCTGAGTTCTCAGCAAGAAGTGATCAAATTGGTCCCCAGGCCCTTGATGCCAGGAGCTGTAGCCCCACTACCCAGGCGTGGAGCGGAGGCTGGCTGCAGGATCAGTCCCTGCCACGTCTGGGTGGGCAAGGAGGGGGTACAACAACCTGGTGTGGGTTGGGACGGGGCTTTGTGTTTCATTTGGGTTCTGCCAATCTGAGTCATGCCAGGCTGGGGAACAGGCAGTCAAGAGTCAAACCTGGAGTGATGTAAAGGGACGGCTGGGTCTGACCAAACCCATCTCCTGCATCCCACTGTTTGAAAAACTTGGTTAATGACTTCTTAATGCGAATTTCATGTGCTCCTTTCTCTGGTCACCTGTGGATCAGAGCCCCCGTCTTCCTTCCAGCAGATAATCCATGCCATATTCTAGGGCAGGCAGGGACCTTAGGCTGAAATTACAGCCTTGCTTACTAATTGCTGCATGTTCTCTCTCCGTAGGTATATCATTGCCAGCAATTAGCGCAAAATCCTTTCCCACTCTTGTTAAGTTCCTGTGCTGCAGTTAAATACTCCCAGATCCCATTTAAATGATTTCAAATGCAATTCATTCTGGCTCGTTAAATAATTCCACAGCAGTGTTTGTCGTCTTCTCTCTCTGTTTTCCAACAGCCACTTTCTCCCAGAAACAATACGATGACTGAAGAACAGAGAAGAAGGGGGAAGGGGAAGTGATATGAAAACTGAGAAATTTGGGGTCCATCCTCTGCACCCATATTTTCACTTCTTTTTTTCCTGTCTTTTCAGGCTGAGACTTCTCCTGATAGCTGGATTTAAGATCTTATGGCCCAGGGAGAACAGGTCATAGCAGGGCTCTGCCCATGGCATGCTGCACCACGTAACCAACCCCTGGGAGCTGCCTTGTGCTTCCCGCTGTGTTTTCCTGAGTCCAGGGCTGTGGATGGGCAGGGCTGAGGGTCAGTGAGACAGCAAGCAGCTGCTCAGGTCCAGCTCAGGTTGCCCTGGGGACAACCTGCCTGTTTCTCCCATTTCCAAGCCTTATCCCTCCTTACCCTATCTTCTCCTCTTTTCCTTCCTGCACCAGCCAGCTTCTGTCCCCATGTCCCCATGCTGCTGGTCCAGTGGTCCAGTGCCCCATGGCATTGCCCACCTCTCCTAGAAGATGTGATCATTACCTTGACTCCCACGTTAGGTGCAGAGGTAGTGGAGGGGGGAGGCCAGGATGGGCTGAGCTCAATGCCTGCCTGCCATCACCACCTACACGGCATCCTACAGCATTCATCTGTCACAAGTCACAAGACATGGTCACAGTCACAGAGTCCTGCCCTTTGACCAGGGTTGCATACACCCCCAAACACAATCCTTGTGTTGCCCTTCCCGACGTGGCCGTATTACATCATCTTTTGGTTTCATCTCCTGGTGGTGCTGCCAAGTCTCACGCGTACATTGCACACTTCCCAATAAGGGATATTTTCCTTAAGGCCCCAGTTCCTGGAGACAAGTGATTCAGCGAGACTCTCAGCTTTCTGTTTATACTGAGGAAAAAAAAAGAAAAAAAAAAAGGACAAGTTCTAGTTCTTGTGGCTGGGGGGAAAATAAATAAAAGCTGTGAGTGTTATTTGAGTGCAACCTACTGGTTCCAGAGCCAGAAAAGCATTTAACATTTTTGTTTGAATTTGGAGGCCAAGCTGGCGAGCTCTGAATGTCTGGGGTCAGCGGTACGGCATCTGTTGTGCCTCTGCGCTGGAGAGGAGGCAAAGGAGCCAGGCTTGTCTCCTTAGGCAAATCTTTGTGGCTTCACAGCCAGGGCTCTGCTCACCACAAGGCAGGACATTGCGGCAGGGAAGAGCTCCCCACCTCCATCAGGAATATCCAAACTCCCACTGCAATTTCAGTAGCTTCTTATTCCCTCCTGTATCCGCATGAAATGCCACTGCTTGCTAAATTTGATGGCTAACCCATTCCCACCCAGAGATGTTACCTGAAGTGATGTCCTTACGCAGCTTGATAAGTCGGTGGCTTTCAATCTGCAGTCCTTGAGGCCTGGGGGGCCAGCAACTACTTGCAGGGAGTTGTGAAAATGTTGCAAAGAAAAGCAATTTCCTTTCTGCCATTCAACAGTCCGCGGCTGTGTTACTGTCGGAAAATTTGTAGTGGTCCTTGAGTTGATGAAGCTGAAAGCCACTATGCTAAACGCATTAAAGATCCTGCGGGATGAAAGGTGGAAGAGCAAGAGTGAGCGCTGTCAACAGGAAGGCAGCTGCCGGACTGCCTGTCAGGGAAGGAGGAGAAGGACACATGGGTGGAGGGATTCACAGGGTTCAAAACCTGACTTTGTGTTTATTCCTGCGTGCTTTTGTTTGCTTATGCCAGAACAAGTTTCAAGTGAGGTGTGTGGATGAACTCCTCAAGCCACTTTGTTTCCAGGGTGAGAGCAGGCAACATTGAGTGCTCACTGCTAACAGTTCTCCTGAAAGGCTTGGATGAGAAATGTGAGTTTGGTCGGAAGGGAATTAGCACTGAAAGGGGTGAAAGCAAACCAGAAATGTCACAAGAGTGTTCACGCAGCAAAGCTTGCTACTGAAAATCAACTTGGCTAGCCACAAGCCTCAGACTGGGATGCCATCTTATTCCCTGGCAGCCATGGCATTGCAAGGATGGTCCTGAAAAACATCCTCTAAAATAAACGGGCCAATGTAAGGGAAATCTCTGCTTGAAAAATGTGTGTCCCCATCTGTTAAACAATATTCAGGTGCTCCTGCATTTACGCTTCCTCCAGATTTATGCAGCGACAGTTTCGAAGGCAGATTGTCTATGAGAAGAACAGATGGAGGGAACAATCCTCCCATCCAAGCTTTGCACCAGAACTGAAGAAGTTTGTAATCTGGTTCTTGTTTACAGAGCCAAGGCTTCAAATTAAGCCTCCTCTGGTCTGACTCGCTGGGTAGCTCAGGAACCCATGGCGGAGCTGAGATACTCCTGGTTTTACTTATTTTTTTCTGCTGCTTTCCTATCAAGGGCTATTTTGTGAATGCTACAATGCTGTCAGGGATGTTTTCTGCATGGGCATCCATTGGGGTCAAGAACAAGGGCCAAAGATAACAGGGCAGCCGAGCCAAAAGTTCCTTCTTCCCCATCGAGATGGGAGAGAATTTTTTCAGGTGTCTGAGCCAGCTTCCCAAGCTTCATGAACAACTGGTGAGCAAAGTCTTTCCACTACCCTGAACCTTTCATCAGCACAAAATTTGCTGTAAAATGGAAAAAGTCATTTCGTGGAAGCAAAATAATACTCAGTCATATCGGCATCTCAGCTCCTAATTTCTCTGTTTTCTGTATCTCTGTCGATGTTCAAAGGAAAACAATGTGATTGTTAATTACAAACTGTTTTGAATGCATGAAAGAAACCATTTCAGAGCCAGAGCCAGCCGGAGGCAGGAAAGCTGAGAATACGACATGTGCCGAACTGCTTTAAAGGGCAGAAAGTCCCCTTGTAATTAAGGCTGATGCAATCGTTGTAACAGACACAAGGTGGAAACATTACCTTGCTTAGCTTCCCACTTATCTCTTCTCTGCCTATGGGGTTTTGCTTTGGACTAGGTGGAAAATGCTGAAATATCAAGGGAGTGCTTTGCATTTCAAAGAAGTTAATGCATAAGTGATGGTGTGATTCATTAGTCGTTTATCGATGCATTTGTGTTCCAGGGTCCACAGATAAACAGCAGCCCTTACTGAAAGCCAGTGCTCCCCTATGTTCGTCTTCTGCTGGCAAGTCAGAGATGCACAGGAAGGAAGAGACCAGCTGAAGTCTGGCAACTCAACCTCAGTGGGAAATAAAACAGAGCTGGGGCTTGGTGCAACAGCTAATGCCCAAAACACAGTTGCTTTCCCCTGCTCTAGATGATCCTTTTAATCCCTACATGATCCAGCCCACCGTGGGGAAAGCAATCACAACAACGTGATGAGGTATAGGATGAAAGAGAAGCACGCAGCTGTAAACAGAGAAGGAATCTGAATGCAGTACGTGTACAAGGTAAAATACATATAGGCATGGAGTACATGCCCATGAATACTGGGCAAGGTGGGAACAGGCTCAGATGCAAAGACACAGACGTGCACCACACACCTATGGAGACAAGTTCCCAGAGAAGATCCAGGCGTGTGCATGTGGGCAGCTGTGAAGCAGCAGCTCACAGGGGAGGGATGATCAGAAGGTCTGGGGACCAGCCCCGGGCACAGTGTGTTCCTGGGTTGTACACTCGTAGCTCACTTCCTAGCGGAAGGTCCCACTTGAGCAGGACCACCCTTCTCCAAGCCCACCTGGGGGTGGAGAAGGTGTGGAGGATGGCAGTTCACAGCAGAACGCCTGTAGGGCAGGAGAGGGGGGACAGTGGCTGGAGTATGTGTAGGAGAGCAGGGAGGAGAGAAAAAAAGGATGTAAAAGGCTGGATTAGACACCCAAACCCAAGGAGGCCTTTGGACAGAGCCATGTGGAGGGGCTGTGGGAAGGTCCCAGGAGCCCGGGACAGCTTGCAGGACCAGGTCATGGTCACCTGCGCATCACCAGAGAGGGAACACAGAGCCTAGTGTGCTTGTACCTGCCCAGCCAAGGACAGCCGTGCCACTGCCACTGCCACCTCTGACTCCCCTGGCCTCTTCTCTGCCAGCACTGTTGCCGGAAATCACCAGCACCCCACGGCCAGAGCTTTACGCCTGCTGGCTTGCACTTCCACCAGCCCTGAAAATACGGCAGCTGCCTGCTTTGCAGTTCAAAGGCAGCCTGCTTTCACTTACCAGCTGGGCCGAGGCTAATTGGTAGGGAAGGAGATAGTGCAAGTAAGCGTCTGTGGTTACTCTCTCCTCCGATCTGCTGCCCACATGCTCTGCGGGACTTGGAAGCTGCAGGTCAAAGGGGCTGGCAGGCAGGGCTCCTCTCCCAGCTGAGCGGTTGCTCCACGCTTCTCAGCCAAGGTTGCTGCTGTTGGGACTCCTCCTCAGGACAGCCGGCCAGGCTGCCTTCTCATTGTCACCTCTTAGAAACTACTCAGAGGGGAATGTCCCTTTGCTCAACCCTGCTCTGCTCCCCTTGGAGCCCCCTAAAATGCTCTTGGCTCCCCCACGACTGCCTTTCTCTACCTCTGCCCTGGTTTCTCACCCACATCAGTAAGCCAAACCGCCTGGGGTGCTTTGCTTTCCCCTCTCCAGTCCATCTCCTCCAGCTTTACCCGCCTGCCCTCACACTCCTTCACACCCAGCTCCTCCTCCCCAAAAAGGGAAGCTTGGAAACGTGTCAGCTCCATCACAGGGAAACGCTCCTGTGGCTCTGCCTCTCTCAACCTAATCCCAGCCACGTGTTTCCACATCAGCAGCTCCATGCATGGCCCAGCCCCTTCCCTCCCAGAGGGCTGCACTGCTTCCAGGGTGGTGGTTCTCCTCCGCAGGAGTCATGTCAGCATCAGTGCCCCCCAACAGCCTGCTCACAGCCCCCAGCCAGGAGGCTGCCTGGTCCCAGCCCAGCCATGCAATTATTTTGTCTCCTCCAGCTCCAACTGCAAGGAGCAGGACGGTCAGCAGTGACACCACATCCTAGCTGGTGGCTGTCCCTAGGGCTGTGGTCTTGCTCCACATTGCGGCTTTGCTCCTCCTCCTCTGCTCGCAACCTTCCTCCTACAGGAACCGGTGACTAATGCTGATGGCACACGTTCCTCTCCGGCGTGCATCATCCCCACGCGTGTGGGTGTGCGAGGGTGAGAGAGCGAGCGTGTGGAGGACGGGGGGAGCGTGCTTGTGAGAGTGTGAGACAGGCTGCAGGAGCCTGCGTGTGACGGTGGGATGTGGGGACAGTCCGGGGACCACGAGGGCAGCCGGGCTCCCTGGCTGGGTTCAGCGAGAGCTGGGGACATGAAGGGACGTCCAGGCGGCACTTTCTAGTGGGATGTTGCTCCTGGGGTCTTGCTCACCCAGAGCAAGTGGGGGCACGAACTTGAAGGAGCTGGAAGCACTGAGCACACTGGGAAGATCGGGACTCCTGGGTTTCTCTTACATGAGAAACAGAGCAGGTGGCCAGGCAGCATGGCTGAGACCTTTAGGGCAAGTCATGCCCCAGCCCCCTGCCTCAGTTTCCCCCCTGGGCAACATTTAATATTGCCACAGCCATTATTGTTAAGCAGTCTCCCAGGCTGCCATTCTCTCACCAGCGTGGTGCAGCTCCAGGACTTGATACAACACAACTCATGATGCACTAAACCATCAGCAGTGACCATGAAGGTTGATGTGTGGGAATAAGGAGACAATGGGGTGGCCCAGCATTGCCCAGTGTCCCTTTCATGGGCTGCTCCATCACCCATGGGGTGTCAGACCCTCAAGAAAAGGAGCCACTCTGGGCCAGACACTTAGGGGACCTTTCCCTCCCTCAGCAGTCTCACCAGTCTCCATTTAGCCCCATTCCCCACACAGGGCACTGGTTGGTGGCTTCTGGGAAACACAGGGTGCTGCGGGATGCAAGGTGCTGCGGGAGGCAGCCCCAGGAAGCCAGATCCATGCAAACTCTCAACCCAGTCATGGAAAGGTGCATTGCATTGAGGTCTCTTCTCGCCTATTGTGTCCCGGCCAGCCCTGGGTGCCCACCTACAATTTATGGGTGCACAGGTACACTCATGGAAGCCTTGGATATTGCTCCTAAAGGCTGCAGGACTCCAGCCAGAGCTGCCCTTGCTCTGTAGGAGGACACAGCCAGTGTCCACGGCCAGAATGCTGCTGTGATGTCAGGCTTTGGCTGCAGGGTAAGTCCCAGCATCCTGTCCCCCAGGAACTGCAAAACCCCACTTCCAGGGTCTGCTCTCCCCTCAGGCTGGTACGTTATATCATTTCTGGCAGCCATGAACTGCTATTGGGGGCTCATGCCGCGTCTGCCCACCTTTGATCACCCTGCCACACGCCTGCCACCCACGCATGGCTGGGACAGCCAGGAGTGAGGCCCTTTGTTCTCGTCCCCTCTTATCACCCCAGGTGCATGTCCTCGTCACCCCTCTGTGGGGAGGCTGTCCCATGGGATGCCAGGCAGTGAGTGCTCTTAAACAAGATGGTTAACCATGCCTCTGTTTTCCAGGCACGCAGGCATGTGTTTTGTTTTTTACAAGCCCACTTAAGAGCAGAGGAAGGGGCGAGCTGCCGGCTGCCGTGCCGGCATCCCAGCGGGCTCCGGCGCCCCGCACTACCAACCGCAGCCCTGCGAGCCTGGTGTAATGGCCTAAAGAGCGGTGGAGAAAGCCAGAGCAGCCTGCTAATGCAAGCAGAGCAGACAGCGCTGCCCGCGGGCTCTTCGCCCCCCTCCTCTTCCTCCTCTCTTTGCCAGAGCCCTGCCCAGATGGGGAGCCTGGGGAATCTGTTTTCTCTCTCCCTCGAGGAAACCCCATGCCCTGAGACCCCTGATGGGGCTGGATGGGGAGACAGGACCGGGGTGAGGCCAGGGAAAGCCTCTTCTCCCATCCTGCATCCCCCCAGAGGTTGCTCCGACACGGCTCCACCCTGCCCTCACTCCGCCAGCTCCATCGGAGCCGGGCTGAGGAACACAATGTCCTGGAGCAGCAAGAAGGGCAGCAGGATCAGGCCTCCACAGCCAGCTTGGAGGCTGGGAGCCATCTAATTGACTGAGCGCCTTAATTCTCTGTGCACTGGAAAGCGTAGTGGGCAGGCAGCTGAACCAGCAGATGCAAAATAGGGAAGGTCATCACTGAAGGTTTGGGTAGCAATATTATGGAGCAAGTGCCACTGAAACTGCATCTAACAGGCGCTGTTCTGCATGCTGTGTGTCCACGAGCAGGTACGAGCCATGAGATGGAACCTTCCTGCACCTCTCCTTCTGCAAAGGTCCCCAGACAGACCCTATATTGGGCTGGAAATGCCACCTCATCCTGGCAGATATTCTGAGTATTTGAAGACTGAATGGGGATGCTGGAAGGAGCAGCTCACTGACAGCTAACCCGGGCTAGAAAGGAGAAACCAATTCTGCTTGTTTGGAAGGAAATGGAGTGGCAGCTGTTGGCAGCTGAGGGCAGGTTGGACCAAGTCCATGTTACCAGACAGGAGGTGGATTCAATGGTCGTAGCCTTGGCCCTCCCATTTATCAGAAGAGCACTGTCTTCAAAGGGGACGGGGATGGATCCAGAGCACAGAGGGCAGAGGTGGAGATCCCTCACCCAGGTCCTGCCCAGATCTCACCAGAAACATCCTATGGGACAACAAGGACAGATTTAGGGATGCTGAAGGTGTTTAAGCCTCTGCTTGCAAAGTTTCAAGGCGCAACTGTTAGCAAATGTCAAGACAGCAGGTCAGCATCAGCACTGACTTAGAGGATTTCTCAAGACCTAAAGAATCCCCTCAAAATCCCCCAGACCTCAAACCCCATCATCGACCCCGTGACCACCAGCAGCAGGTTTCACTACCTAGCAGCGGTGGTGATTTGTCACATAAACCTTGTCCATTAGCAGCAGGATGGAGCCCCAACCAGGAGGTTTTGTGGTGGGTCCTGAGCAGTTTTTGGCACCTGCTGTTTGGATCAGAAACACAGTCCTCACAGACATCTCCAACCATAAAAATGGATGGGAGAAGCAACAAGTTCTCCTCAGTCTTTGGCATAAAAACACTCATAAAGGAGGAAGAAGAGCACCTCAGCCCAGGTGGCAAGGACAGAGCACCTGCCAGCCCAGCCCCATGTCCCCACAGTCCTCCAGCGCAGGTCCTCATGCCTCCAGGCTCACCACAACCTGTCCCCCTGGCATGTTCCATCCTCAGCCGCCCCCCAACATCCATCCATCGCACCAGGGACATATTTCCCGGTCAGATCTCCTCCGGAAGGATCTCAAGGCTTTTGGCAGCTGCTGCACCACAAAGCATTTTCCCGGCTTCTACATGAACATCTCTGTTCCAGGAGAGCCCATAAATACCCGGCAGCAATTTCGGCATCGGGGTAGACGCGGGCTGGAAGATACTGCCTGCCAATTCAGCAGTGCTGTGTACAAATGCCTCGGAGGGGTCTGTTGCAAGCAGAAACCTGGCCAAATTCTGCTTATCAGTTGGGATCTACCAATATCCCTGCTCACAGCAGCATGACTGCAGGTTTTTTTGTCAGTTGATGATATGAGGCTGAAATGAAGATAAATGAGAGCAGAAAAAAAGAGAAATCCCTCAACAAAACACATTTGAACTCAGGATAAAAAGCAACTCAGTGACAAGGGTTTCTCTTTTTCTTCTCCCCAAACTTTGGGAACTCAGATGTGGGTGTGAATATCACTTTAAGGATTTATAAAATGACACATGGCCTCACCTGTCAGCATGCCAAAATCTGAATGTCGGTTTTAATTACACCGAATATTTTACTTTCTTATGCAGAGGCATAATCAATTATCTTATTTAAAGGCATTACGATAATGTGTGTGTAAAATGGAGCCATTCCCTGTATTGCATTAGATTCTCTAATTATAGGAGAATGTTTGGAGCTAAAATGTCAGCCTGTCATCTGGCGGGTGTGTAATTCATGATCTGCATTTGCCGGCACGGATGGAGCTGACAAAAATTGCATTCATTCCCTTCTACTGCTTTGGCCTCAAATTTGCCTGGTCTGGAGGTGATAGATCCCACCCGATCTCCCTTCCTGGAGCACAGCGAGTCCATCCCGTCCTGCCTGAGGTGGATGATGCTGTGGGGAGCCGAGTTTGACAAAGTGCTTTCTGTTGGTGGGTGTTTCTTAGTTAAACTTCAGCGTGCCCAGAGATCAAGTGTGGGGTTATATATCAAGCTCTTGGGCAGTGTGGAGCTGTTCAGATGTGATCACGGGCTCAGCAAACAGCTTCCTTGTGGTCCCACCTGGCAGCAGGAGACCCAGGCACGAGCAGAGCCAGAGGCAGAAGACAAAACCCACCAGGGACTTTTCAAAACACCCTCATCTGAATTACGAATAATGAAAGCCCTCCAACTCTCAGTTATTAAAGCAGAGGGATTAGATAAAAATAGCGTGCTTGTTTCTCGGGAGCTTAGTCCTTTCTCTAAGCATTACCCAAGTGAAAGCAGCCTGGATGGCTTTGCTGCCTGTATTTTGCAGGACAGTTCACGATTGCATCCACGCTGTCACTTCTAGGTGGGCAACCACGCAGAGCAGTGGGAGGAGAGAAACCCCTTTGACTTGGGGTGGGGGGAAGGAGGAGCTTGGGGTTTTTTTCAAAGTTATGAAACTTTCTCAGTAAGTGAGAAACGCGGGGGGGGGGTGGTGCTGTGACAGCAATGAGGGAAACACAGCTGGTGGCTTTGCCATTGACCAAAGGGACAAAGCACACAGGGGAGCACCGTTGCTTTGTCCAGCTCCGGGCGATGCTGCTCCCCAGGCAGTAACTACCCAGTCACCCTGAAAACAGGTGCTGTAGGACCAAACACGCCACACTGTGTGATGCCACTGGCTGTGAGCAGTGCTATCTCCCGGCCTGCCCCTGTGCCTGTGTCCCGGCTTTCAGACCAAGCCACCTTCTTGATTTTCTGCAGTGACCTGAATCTGTGCAGCACAGCAGGACCTGGGTGCCCCCCATGCTTTCCACATCATCCCTGCTTCTCCAATCCGCCAGTTCCCAGCACCGCCTTCCCCGCGCACAGGTATCCTAATGCAGGCATCATCCCAAAGCTGCCAAGGTTCCACACAATGCCATTAAGAGGCTCATTAAAAAATGATGCTCCAATTTAACACCTATTAGCCAGCACGGTGCCCTTTAGTGGTGCAGGGGAACCTGCAAATAGAAGCCCCGACTCCCAGCAGAACCCTAAGTGGCTGAGTTTAACTTTGTGGCTCCAATTAGAGGAACACTAAAGCAGCACTGGCACTGCGGATTTATTAATGCTCATCCCATCCCCAGACCGTTGCTGGCCAATGCTAGCAGCAGGCACAAGCAGGTGCTTTGCCAGCCATGCCCGTGCCACAGCAACGCTCCATTCACCCCAAGGGGAGGTTTTGGGGAGCTTCTAGGGAAGGGATGGTGTCAAACAAAGGGGCATGGGGGGGAGCAGAAGCTGAACCCACCCCGGTGGTTGCTGCGGTTTGAAGTTCCTATTTTGGGGGGATCTCACCAGCTGGTGGGATGTTAAGGTAAAGCAGGAAAAAGTCTCTCCGGGTTCCAGTTCTTCCTCTGGTCTGGATGAGCAGGGCAAGGTGCACTGCGAGAGCAGGAGGGAGAGCAGCCGTCTTCATGCACAATCTGGAGTTGTTTAAAAAGCCTGTTTGTTCCAGGCTGCCTTTGCCTAATAAAGTAATTTTTTAGAATCTCGCATCACCCTCATTACTTGTCACAATAACAAGAGGCAGCTCTCGCGTGCTGTGATCCCTGGCCTGGTCAGGGGCTGGCACGGCCGGCAGCAGAGACAGTGGGGTGCATGAGCCCGCAGGGACGACGGAGACTTGCCATCACGCATTCCCACCCCTCAGCCCCAGAATTTGAGGTCATTTCCCCACGCACTTGCTGTTTCCCATTTCCCCATCACAGCTCCCCAAAACAACAGCCCAAACACCTCATGAGGCGCCCCTTTTGCCTGGGGTGCGTTGCCAGCGGGACCCTTTGCCAGCTGCAGAGATGGGAGCAGCGTTTCGACCCTGCACTGCTGCTCTGGGACCACAAACGTCCCCTCCCTGGGACAGAGGGATGTCCCCAGCCCTGAGCCACTAATGCCTGCTAAGGAGAGCCAGGGGTGAGGCAGGGCAGTGGAAGCAAGCGGGTCCTATTCCAGACTCTCCAGCAGTGCATCATCCCCTGTGCAAACCACCCACGGGGCTGGAGTCAACCCTCACCATCTCCTACATGCCCCAAGGAGCAACCGCTGCCCACACCGCTGCCTGCACCGGCAAGGCAGGCAAGTCAGGTCCCACCTCACCATCTCTCCCACCCTTCTTAGGCTGCTGTGAAAGCCCAGGAAGGATTTCGCCACTGCAATTTTCTCCCTGTCCCCACAGCTTGCTCATTACCCAGTGTGCCCCCCCCAGCGCGTGCTGTCATTTCTTCACCATGAACAATGTCTAACAGCTCTTTTTCCCCTCTTCATTCAAACAAACAAACAAACCAACCATTCCAGGCCTTCGTAACCAGAGGCAAATTAGTAGCAGGTGAAAGCAGATTTTAATGAGACCAAACTGTTCCTAATGTAGCCCAGGAACAGCATTTTGTTCCCCTCCCTTTTGCTGTTCTGCGGTTTGAGTGGGTAAAAAGCAAATTAGCATGGGGAACACTTAAGCTTTTCCTGAGCAAAGTACAGGTCTAACAGAGAGCTTGTCCCAGGCATCTGTGTCCCCACTTGCTCCCTGCATGGACTCCCCATCATCCATCCTCTTCCTATCCTCCACAAGCCAAATCCAGCCCTTATTCATGTGCGATGCTCTGTAAAGTGGGAACTTTTCAGGCTGAAAACCAAAAAACAATATTCCAGTTCAACATGAAATGTTTCCTTTTGTTCTCGCATTACTTAACTTGTTTTTTTAAGCTTTTAAAATAAAGGAAGAGCAACCACAAACCCCAAACTCCCAACACTTGGGAACAAAAAGTCCCAAGCTTGGATTTCAGATGAACTGCCTGGACATGGTCACATAGTCCCCAAGAAAAGCTGCACCTTTGAGCCAAACCAGGGTGTTTGACCTGGATTCATCAGTGCCTTTTGTTCCTCCCATCACTATTTTCTCTGCATTTGTTTACATGAAGAAAATCCCCCCCTTCTCATTCCCTAACTCTCCTCACATTAGAGGAACATTATGGGATATTTATAGCTCAGCTGAGCTTGCTAAATGCCTTCTTCTAGGAAAATAGTTCATCAAACTGTCTATTTTGACTCTTTGTTTAATCTCTCTTGCCCATCTGTTCCCACTGCCCTTACTGGAAGCCTGACACCACCTAAGTGCGAACGGGCACGGGTGCATGGCTCAGTGTGGGGATGTCACCTGGGTTTAGCAAGGAGCAGCAAGTGTGAACCCCAGCCCTGCCACTGGCTTTGTGGGCATCCCTTCAGTGCCATTGCACAGCAAAACACTTTTGCTGCCATTGCACATCAAGATGCCTTCAATGCCATTGCACAGCAAAACACCTTTGCTGCCAATGCACAGCAAAATGCCCTCGGTGCCATTGCACGCCTACAGCCAGGCTGGGCACAGCAGGGAGCCAAACCAGCCCCAGCCACACTGGGGCTAGCTGAGCCCAACACCCCACCGATGGGGCAGCTCAGATGGGAATAAAGGGACTTGCAGAGAGGTTTGCCTCACTGTGAGAGAAATCCCAGTCACTTGGGGCATTTCTGGCTGGAGGACAGATGATGCACTATCTCTGCAGGGTAGGGGGGAGAGCAACTTTTTAGCTGGCTGCACCCATTTATCACACACCAGGCAGTGCAGAAACGGACCCCCAGGGCACATAGAGCAACATGCTGCCTGCCTGCCACCCTGGCCAGGAAAGAACATCTCCAGGCACAGGGTGCTCTGCTGCATGGCTCCACTTTCATTAAAAGTCTGGCAAACTTGACAAACTTTGAAGAAAAATCCTTGTGCCCACAGGCTGCCAGAGCCAGCGGTAATGTTTGCAAAGCAGAGAGGGGGGCATCTCTGAGAATCCCACAGTTACACATAAAGAACAGCCCAATACAGGAAGCCTCCACTTTTTTCCACCAGAGATTATTCAGATAATTTCAGAAAGGTGACAGGAATGTCAGCCTCCTCCCTGTCCCCTTGCTGTCCCCAGGGTAACAGCAAAAGCTTTGCTCACCACCTGAGGACACAGCTCTGAGGCATCCCGCTAATCCCCCTGCATCCCCACCTACAACCACGTGGCCAAAAGCTCCTCCACTCCCCTTTCTCTTAATATATAGGAGGGAAACATCTGAGATCACTGCAGTTTTATTGTCAGATTTGGCAGCCTTTTCATATTTGCTTGGATTGAGATATAAATTGAATTTGGTTTTCTCCCGCTGACTCAGTTATTTGTTATAGGAATAAGCATGTGGTAATGGATTAGACAGGGGAAAGAGATTTCTCTTTCAGGCGTGTGCGCAAGGTGGGATTTGCTGTGCCCTGTCCTGTGTTTTCCTGGTGTGGCTTTGCATCACTGATGACTTTGCAAGATCCTTCCCCTTGCTGTCCAGCCACAGCTGGACGTGGGATTTTTTTTTTTTTTTTTTTTGTGGCAGACTTGCGCTTCTTTCCCCAAATTCTGCAATGCTTTAGAGCGAAGGAAATTTAACCAACGGTGAAATCATTTTCTAAATCGGCTCCCCACCCATATCCTTCCCCCTCCCTCAGTCCCCATCAGTCACTTTGCTGGAAACAGTGCAAAGCATTTATGGGGCTCTTCAGCTGAGCCTGCAGCGATCTCCCCGCCCAAGGAGCTGTCAAGCTCCCTTCGCCCTTCCATCTTCCATTTGTGCAGACCAGGAGCAGTACACGATGGTCTCTGCATCCCAGCCGCATCCTTCCCACCTTCCTGCTCGCAGGGGGGCCACGCTGCACCACCACTGGCCCTGCAGGGACCGTGGCTGGGGAGAAGAGCAGCACGTGCGGCATTAACCCCTGGGCCTGCCCACCAGCTCTGGCATTTCTACGCTCCCCATCCCAGTATTGCTGCTTCATCCAGGGTCTGGCACCCCTGGGCTTCCTCCAGTGCCTCCAGCCCACCTGGGGACAAACCAAGCCCCGCAAATCCCCGGGCATGCCGCAGGCAGAAGAGCCCAGCTCTGGCTCCCCAGCATCCCTCCTCCATGGCACCTGTGGAGAGTTTTCATGGAAAACCCATAAAATTTTCCTGTCCCTGGCACTTGACAGGGGCTGCGGGTTCTTGCGGCATCCCTGAAGCCACAGCACACTCTGCAGGCGCTCGCACCGCAGCACCGACCCCAAACCCTCCACCGGGTCCATCCCAAATGACACAGCCCCGAGCCATGGCCACCCCACATGCCCCTGGGGATGGTGGCACTGGGCCACAGAGGGGTCTGTGCCCACAGCCCTGCCCAGCAGGCGCTGGGAGTCAGGGCCACGCAGAGGCCATGTCCACAGACACCAGCAGGCAAGAAAAGGCATCAAATAGAGCCCATCACATCATCCTCCCACCGGCCACAGCAGCTCTACCTCCCCGCTGCAGCCCAAGTTTGCAAACTGCTAGGCACTCGCTGCCCGCAGTTCCCTCGCAGCAGGGTTTGGCAGCTGCAGGGCTTTGCCCCTTCCGATGCTCATCCCAGCTGCAGGGCTCCAGCACTGCACAGCGATGGCTCTGCTAATTGTATCAGCATAAACATGGTTTATAGCACTACTGTTGCTGCATGTCAGCTTTTCTAAATCACCCTGTGCAGTGGTCTCCATTCCTTACCACAGCACCAGCCCCTCTCCTGAGGTTAGAGGTGCTGGGAGAGCCCCCTCAGCAGCAAACAGCATTAAAGAAAAGCTTGCAAAGGGCTGTCTGGTATGGATGCGGTAGGCTGGAGAGCAGCCTCCAGCAAGGAAACATCCACACCAACCACAGAGCAGGTCAGCCCCTCCACACCCCTGGAGCACCTCCTGTAAGGGGTCATTTAGGAAAAAAAAACCCAAAAGCCCCAAGAGAAAAGAAAGCGAGAGCTACGCAGCTCTATAAAGAGGAGAAAAGCAAAACAAGCACAAACTCAAACCCCCTATCAACCCAGCTGCCTCCCCCCCATGGCTTATTTATAACCTGCCCAGCACTCCCAGGACATGCCCAGTGCCTACTCCCAGCCCCTTAGGGCAAACATCCCAGTGAAAAAACCCACATCAAGCTGGATATGGAGCAGCTGTGGCTCCTGACCCCCTCGCCAGACCCAAAAAGCCCTCACATCAGTGGCTTCACCTGGAGAAACCATCTGACTCCAGCTCCTGGGTATCTCCCTGTCCCACTACTACACACCCCGGTGCAGGGAAGGAGGCCAGAGCTTGCCAGAAAGTGGCAGCATTTCTGAGCAGAGCTCTTGCAAAATCCCCATCCTTTCCCGCACGATGCGCAGCAGAAGCAGCCGCAGCGTTCCCACCTCGGAGGAAAGGAGCCGTGAGGCAGACGGAGTCTCTCGGCAATGAAGCACTGTGGCACAGGCTGCCAGGAGCTGGCCAGGATGCTCCTAAAGAGCATCCGGCAAGCCTCAATAACGCGAATCCGCTGTCAAAGCTCCATGCAGCGGCAAAGCCCTTGGCTGCGGTTCCTATCGGGGAGGCTGATGGACAGGAGAACCACTGTGGGGTGTCCCAGGGCTGGACCAGTCCCACTGATGGCTGCTGTGGGGTGACTCTTGATGTCTGAGGAGACCGCCCCAAAAAAGTGTGGGGGTGGTCCCTGGAGACAATGAGGATGATCTGGGCCCTGAGGAGCTGGGCATTGGGGAAATCCGGCTCCACCGAGTCCAAGAAGTACGTGTGGGACTCCAGCTCACTGCCTGCAGGGCCTGAGCCTTCAGAGATGCGTGCGTAGGGGTTAAAACCTGCTGCTCAGTTTGCACTCGCTGTAGGAGGCGGTGGGGTCCCCTGGGCTCCTGCGTTCTCCCTGCTGGAGTTGCACACTGTGCCGGGAGGGGAGCTCAGCATCTCTCCCCAGGGATACCCCCGCGCTGTCCCCCATCACAGCCTGTATTGCCCAGAGGCTGGCATCTTCCGGGCACCGTGCCCAAAATCCATCCCAGATGCGGAAAATTAACCAGCACGTTTCAGCCCCTTAGGGATTTTGTTGCTACAGCTGCTGGGCTGCAGCGGGGCCTCTGGGCTGGCCCTGTCCACCACTCGTGTCTCAGCTGGGCTGAGCCTCCATTCAAGCACGTGTGCCTCTCACAGGTATTTAAAAATAGAAATAATAACAACCTCTTCTCTCTTTCCTGCCTGGTTGGAGAAATAGCTTAATTAGTTAATAAAGGGTTTAATTTGTTGTGTAGCTGTGTGAAGAACTTGCAGAGGGCAAGCTAAGTAAATAAGACAAAGCAATGAGCCTTAGAGGTAGGCTGGGGAGGGTGTCCCCACCGTGACTGGCCATGTCCCACACGGGGAGACCCAGCTCTGCCTCCAGCCTCAGCAAGGATTTCCAGGCCAGGCCTGAGAAGCTTCTCTTGGCGGTGAAGTGATTGTGTCCCAGTGGAAAACGTGGGGCCAACCAACATATTCTGTTTTGCCGAACAATTTTGGCAAATTATTTAGCAAGGCAACTGGATCTCAAGCAAGATGCTGCTGGTCCCAGATGCAGGGGTCTTCCCTTCTCTGTACTGATGTGTGGGGCTCCCAGTATCCCCCAGCACTTGGGAAAGGCAGGGAGGTGACCAGGGGACAGCTCTTTATTCCCATACACTCAAACCCAGTGGCAATGAAGATGCTGACTCCTGGATATGGATTTCAAAGTCTTTATCTCCAAGTGCACTGGGCTTGTACACCTGGGGAAACTGCCCATATCTCCCACTGTCCATATCTCCTGCACCCCTGTCCCTGCTGTAGCAGCAGGACCTGGTCCCTCAACACCCTTTGGCCAGCCTGGCCAGTAAGCAACTGGCCAGGGCATGCACTGTCTCAGCAAGCTCCTGCCTGATCCAAAACAACCTGGTAACGAGTGTTGATCCATAGCAACATTTAAAATGGCATAAAATGGCTCTTTAGGTGGGGTCACTGCCACGCTGCAGAAGAGGCTTTAGCACTCCTCATCCCCAAGACCAGGGCAGGGGATGAGGACCCTGTGATGGCAGCCAAGATGCTCAGTGGCAGTCATAGCTCTCAGAAGTGTCCTTACAAACCTGGTTTCTGCAGGACGTTGTTAAGGGTGAGTTGTTAGGAGGAGATGAGCAAGGCAGAGGAGAAAGACAGAGACCTGATCTAGCCTTTGGCACAGGCTGTTTCAGCCTGTTAAAGTGCAAAGGGCTGATGGAAGAAGCTGCACACACGCATACAGGCACACAGACTGCACCAGCAGTTCATCACCCCTTTCTCCACTCCTCTTCCCCATCAGGTACTGTCATGCAGCCCTGTTGATGGCTCTGGACCATATCATACAGCACCACTCAATTTAACGTGTGGATCCATCAAGCCCACAGTGCCCAGGCTGGGCTTCCCCTATATGCCTCCTTGACCCCACTGAGCACCAGCTGACTTCCCGGCAAGGGGAAGGGTCAGTGCTGGGCTGCTGATGGAGCCGGAGCCAGGGAAAGCTGCTGGGTTCCACCAAGAGCCACACCAGGAGATGCCAGAGGAGCCAAAGACTTCTCCGCAACAAGCCAAGGCAAAGCCACAGCAAACTTGTCTTTCTTCCCACATGGCAGCTCTCCACATCCCATTTGGGTGTCATTATAGGTAATTCCCTGCTTGACATCTCATCAGAGATGGGGGAGGGAGGCATCATTTCAGGAAAAGACAAAAGGGCTCTTTCTTCATCAGCGTTAACCTCAGGCAGCTCTCAAGAAAAATTCTGGGCAATTAGTGGAGCATAAGAAGATTTATAATTGAAATCTAGTTTGTAGCACTACAGGCGGCTCCCTCGAAGGACATTTCTCAGAGACAAAAAAAAAGGGAGGGGGGGAGAAAAGAATAGAGAGGGAGGGGGAGAGCTAACTAGTTAAAGAGTTTTAAAATCTCACCAAAAACTCCATTTAGTTTAACATTGCATGATAGCTTTCATAATTCAGAACAAAGTGCAAAGCTCTTTAATGAGGCCATTAATGACCCTTTAATTTACTCCACCAGGGCTGAATTCATAAAACATTTATGTTCCATTTACACAGGATTTTCCTGAGACTCTTCGGGGCAAGTCACCATCACAGAGCAGGTGGGTTGAAACAGACGGCTCTTCTCTTCTGTTCCCTCTCTTCTTCACCCTGGTGCTGAAGCTCTGCGTGTGTCTTTTCATTCTGCTAGAGAAGCTGCAAGGACCCAGGAGGGAGAAGAGCCATTTTTGACCCTTCTGCATCGTAAATAGATGCAGAGTGCTCTCTTGTATTTCTGCTCTAGGAACAATGAAACCCTTTTTTAAGATCTAGCTGGGGCATTGACAGCCAGCCTTAAAAAACATTTTTTTTTTTTAAATCATTACAGCCCAGCTCCAGTTCATTACTCGCTTGCCTGCTGGGAGAGGTCTCGCTTGCGATATCAGATTTGCTCTTGGGCTAGCGCTGTTGAACTCGGAGCATCTGGGGGAGATATGTCCCACCAGCTTTCCAGGCTGCTTCCACCACTTTGGGTGGTGATGGAGGGAGGGGGGGAGGCTGGAAGGATGCAGGTACGTAGGTGGGTGCTGAGGCTGTCGATGCTGACTGCTCCGCTTGCCAGCGAGGGAGCTGCTGCCAGGCTGAGCAGAGGTGCACACTGGGCTGCTGGCAGAGGTGGTAGCTGAGATTGTCTCTTGGCATCTCAATGTCTCCTGTCCCTGCAGAGGTGAGAGGCTCAGAGAGCTGTCAAGGTACACATGGGGCAGCACCCTGTGGTGGGAACAGGGCTGGTTCATCACCCCCATTCAGCACTCCATGAAGGCTACACCTGAGCTGCAGGTGATGGTCCAGCCTGGTTGTCCCTTGACCCAAATTAAGCTACTTGTCTCTCAGGGGTTTTTCTTCTGTTACAGATTGCAAGCAGGGAGAGACACCTAGGAATGTGTAATTGCTTGTATTGGCTGAAACATCTTTTTTTAAAAAAAAACCAAAACCTCTTCCTAGTTTATTACAAAGACCTCACTCTCATTTCTTCAGAAAATGTCAGTTTCTAAGCATCTTCAGATAAAAAGAGCCATTAATTATCGCAACTGGGTTCACAGCATCTTAAGTTTGCTTTTACCAGCTTCTCACCTGCTTTCTTGGCTTCAGGACTGTTAAGCACTTCTGGCCTGCTTGTAACTTTGACCTAAGGAGGGTTTCTTGCACCAGCAGACACAATATTCGTAGCAAACTCAGGAGGACAGAGGTGCCTGCTCACAAGAATCAGTCCTCCAAAAGCCTCTGCAGAGGGAGGCAGGGAAGAAGCTCTCAGGCTATCAGCAGACGAAAAAGTTAGAGTCCGTCAGAAAGCATGTCAAAAGTCCATGTTTCTACTATCTATAAATGACAGGAAACAGTCCATGCCTGAAGGTCAGCAGAGCTGGGTCTCCCTGCAGCATGTGTCTGGTAAGGAGCAGGGGGACAGTCTCAGAGGGAGTTTTATTTTCCATATCACTTACCCTCTCCCCCTCAAATCCAGGTTGGGTTGTCATTCTCATTTCCTTCTTCACCCCTGATTTTGCTGACGCAGGTTAGAAACCCGATGGACCATCAAGGTACCGACACCACTTGCGTCTGTGTGGTTCATGAGTCATCCTCCTCGTTTCACAGCTAAAAGGACTGCTGATGCTGATGCCCTCAGAAAGGACACATCAGCAGGAGCATCAATACATTTAAAACCATGTCAGCACTCATCAGTAGCGGGCTGTGCACACACTGGTTTGTTTTTGTAGGGTCTCTTGAGTGCACTGGGTTCTACGCACTAGGTTTGTGGTTGCAGGGTCATTTTTAACTTCAGGGGAAGGAACCAGAGAGGAAGATTGCTTGACCTACCTGGTTCATCCATGCAGAACTGCTTTGCAGCATAGGGTCAAGTTTGTCAGAACATTTAGATCACACACAAAGAAATTATGGCCAAAAGAAATTTTAAACATGGACAAGAAAAAAAATAAAAACCCCACAGATACACACTCCAATGGAGAGAAAAAAATAGACACCATTTTTCAAATATTCCAAGTGATTTTGGAATCTCACACTCAAAAGTGATCTAAGCACTAAAAGCACCAGGACCTTGACAGGATAAATAGGGAACTGGTCCCAGTTCAATTCCAAAGTGCCCAGTGTCAGCAAGGCAAGTGGTGTTGCAGGAGATCAGTGAATAGGAGGGGAGGGAACCTGCAGCAAGAAGAGGCAAAATGGAAGTGGCTGCCCAAGGGACCAGTACACCCGGCAGCAGCATGTTGCCCACTCTGCCTGCCATAGAGGGATGCTCTCCATCCCAACGCAGAGGTGGGATGTGCCTAGGTGGATGCATCTAGAATTGTGGACTACAGAGGCAGGAAAAGCCAAATTTCCCTGCTGAAACCACCCCCAGAGGAAAATGGAGAGGCAGGAGGTGTGAGAACAACAGCGCTAAGGGGAGCCCATGGATGGAGCTGGCTGCCCCCAGGGCTGGGATCATTCCTGGGACGCTGTCCTGTACAGTGATGGTTGACTGACAGAGAGCAAGGAAATGAGGCAGGTCTGAGCAGCACAGGGATCTCCTGCTGTCATGCAGAGCTGCCTGCAGACCCGGATGCTCCAGGGGCTCTCAATCCCTTTGGCTCTGGCAGCAAACAGCTCTGAGCAGCTCCAGGAACAAGTTGCCTTAGCTTGATTGTTATTTGATTTCCAGAAACATCAACGCAGGGATTCCATCCAAACTTGACCCCGGATTTTTACTAAGCACAGGCTGCCATTTAGTTAGAAACACATGGGCTCTTTTTATTACATTTCCCTGGAAAAAAACAATGGTTTAAATTAAAGGGGAAAATATTTAGTGAAAAATCAAAATTTGCAGTCACACACATAGAGGCTCTGATGTTTCATAACCACTCAGTTCCCTGCTTCTCCATCCCAGTTTCCTGCTCAGCACATCTCTACTTAAAAAGACTGTCTCTAGTGAAGCCTACAGCTAAGGGCTTCGATTTGCTTAGGTTACCCATGTTGGCCATGTGGCCAGCCACATGGGGTCAAGACTTGCAGGCTATGAAACACAGGCAGGCTCTTGAAGCCGCCTATGTTTGCATGGATTTCTTAACACATCCAGGTAGCTTGCACACCTCCAGGGCTCCAAGAGCTGAGACCTCACAGCTACTGCCCTTGAGGGCATGCAGTACTTGAAGCCAACAGACATACCACTTTTATGAGAATCTTGTTGTACTTTAGCTAAGACCAGAAATGCAGAGTTTCAGCCACACTGAAAGACCCCTGCACATACATCCACAAGTGACCTGAGCTCTTCTGAGAAGTCCAGGGTCTCTCTGCACCACTAAAACTGAGTGCACAGACACCTGAGGATCCTCATGCATCCATCTCCTTCTGCTTTAAAACCCCCAGGAGAGGGCAGCTGAAACATTTAAAGCCTCAATTTGGTCACTTCAACAGGTGATCACAATCCTCCAGGAAGTGGGCCTATGCTCACAGGTTGTCTGTCCTACTGGTGATGTTGATGCTGCCTGAAAATCAAAGTGGTTTCACAGCCAAACCACAAGCTACAAACAGGAGAGGATCAGCAGGCCAGTGGGAAAGCACTGTTTTTCTTAGTGCAGCTGCTGGATCTTACAATCAAGACTATCTGATACACTGATGTCATGCTAGTAATGGTATAACTCTGTATCAGCCTAATGGCACAATGGGTTTATAAAAGGAGCAGTATATGCAGAAATACGCATTCATGCTTGCTAATCCCTCATAAGCCTGTAATCCTGATTCTTTCTTTTCCAAATAATAAGTGCAGATCTATTAAGACCCTATCACTAGCTGCATACTAAATTCCCCTCTTCCTGCCTTGAATCTGCTGTGTACCCTACACATTGTGGGGCAGGGGGGAGACAGGCCATCCCTGCCAGCCCTCAGCCTCCTGTAATGATGACTGTGATGGTGCATGCTTGAAAACCCCACCCTGGGGTTTCTCCCTCACCTGTACCAGGGGGAGCACATGGAAGCAGGCACAGCTTCGCTACAGCTTCCTTTCTGGAGGATCTGAGGATGCCTTCCAGAGGGCATTTCTGCATCAAAATGAAACACATTTACTCACAGGCATGTAAGTAAGCAAGAGGATACCCGCCAGTGTTTGACAGCCTCCTCCAGCCAGCCCTGGCAGAGTTTTTCACCCCCTTCTTGCCAGCTGTGTCCCAGTGCTGCCAAATCCCCACCTCCACCAGCATCCCCAGCCACAGACAGCTGCTTCCAGGGACTCTTGGTATCAAACAGCATTTCATAACCATTCCCCAGCCACTGCATACATACAACCTGGAAATAACCCTTCCAGGAGTGGCAAAGTAACAGTCACTAATTATACAATTAATTTATTCTTTGGCACTAATAAAAAAAATGAATTTGTGTTACAAAGGAGGAGAAAAAAATCCAAGGATTTGTTTAATTAAAACTATAATGTACTGAAAACCCAAGTAATTTTAATGATACAGACAATGCTGCGATTGTATAATTAGTAATTAATTACCTACAGAAATGACACTTTCTTTTCTTTAAAGCTATTCATTTTTCCTGTTTGTTTTTCTTTTTTTCTTGCATGCCACTGTCTTCAGGGCACACAAATCATGGCAGCGAATTGCTGTGTGGTGCATCAGCTACCAACCTGGCTCTGTGTGCGATTCCTTACCTGCGGGCAGAGGTGCTGCATCCTCACCTCTCGCATCCCGATCCCCACCGAGGAGCAATCGCAGGCCTCCCTCCCCAGCCTCCCTCTGCCTGTAACAGTCGCTCTCCACACCGAGAGCCCAGCAAAAGTGGGCAGCAGTGCAAACTGTGACTCCAGCCACAAAAAGCCGCTGGGACGGAGCTGACAGGCAGAACAGCTACGGCCTTCTGTAGAGGGAGTCAAGGAACAGACTGTTAGCCCAGTGCTATATATATATTATGCTCATAAGTCCTGATGTTAACCAATGTTATATATATATTTTAAGTATTCATGTATTCATAGCTATAAAGGCCTTTTCTCTACTTCAGCTAAATTGTATAAGCGTGACCTACTGTCCCAGAAGGCTTTTTATTCATGTTAAATGGGTACTGAGATTACAGCGCTCCTTGGTAGTAGGTGCAGAAGCATTCTGGAGGAGACAGAAGAAGACGGATGGTCCTATTGAGGCTCAGCAAAGAAACCAAAAACATGAGACCCGAGCAGCTCTGCAGCACAGCTGGCTTTGCATCTGAAAAATCAGCTGGGAGGTTGGCTCACTCTTGGGAGAAGGATGGAATATCACTCGACCTTGTCCCCTCCCCAGGGAAGTGCTAACTGCACCCATGGACTGGGGACAACAGTACCCAGCATGCACCCTTGCACACTCATGTCCCCAGTTCTGGTGGCTCCACCTTCCCATGGTGGTCCCTGACTGCTCACTGGTCCCATCTGTTCCCTGACCTGTAAGCCAGGGAGAACGAGCCAGGTTGGCCTCTGTGGTGCTGCTGACAGCGATGCTTCACAAGTGCTCCATGCTGCATCTCCGACGTGCTCTTCCACCCTGCCCTGCTCCTTGGGGACAGTGTGCCCGCTCGCGTTGCCCCCCGCAAACAGTGCAATTTGTCGCTGGCTCCCTGGTACCTACAGGAACCTCCAGCCCCATCACAGAGCCCAGATGCACCCTGGCAGCTCCCAGTTAATATTCAAGGGGAAACATATCTTCCTTGGAAAAAGCTCTGCATCAGCATCCTGCAAGGAGCTCCTGTGCCCTCCCTGCCCAGCCAGGAGATCACTGCAAATCACATCAGTGAGACTGGCAGGTCCCCTGCTCAGATCTTAACCTTTATCCGAGGCCTGGGGACCTCTCTGGCTGCTGGTTTTGAGTCTCATGGTCACACAGGCACAAATACTGAGATGTTCCCAGCCCGTCTGTTCATTCCCAGTGCACACCAAGGACAGCCCCCAATTCATCAGAGATGTGTTACCTTCACACTGTCTTGGGAAGAAATCAGGACAAGACTGACCTGGGTGGTGGTGCCAGGATGCACAGTGGTGGTCAGGGATGCTGATGTCCCCTCGTCGGCTTTGATACTCCAGTCACTCCGACACAGTCAGGGTGGAAGCGGCAGCGAGCTGGCTGCTGGCTGTTATGCTGGTGCCAGATGGTGGATGAGATTAAAAGAATTTGATTTTCAAATAATCCATAAACCTGGCTGAGCTAATGTCGTTTCATATGCATTATCTTGTAATCCCAGGGAAGAGAACATTTCAGAGCAAAGAGCCTTATTCTCCCTCCCTGCAAGGACTCTAACAAGCTATAGATAATCCCCTTTTTGTTGGAAGGTGCTTACAGGGGACCTACAACACGCAGAGCATAGCACAGGGGCTGCAGCTCTGCACTGGTGCCTGGGAAGAGGACAACCAGGCACCCAGCGCCACAGGGGCTGTCTTGCCCTGAGCTTCATAGGGGTGGCAGCAGCACATAGCAGGGCCCAGGGATACCTCGAACTCAGAACCCTGGCCAATAAGGGAAGATAAAGGAGGGATTTTGCCACTCCTGCCCCCTAACAGTGCATGGGAGCCCATGCTGCATCACTGGGGTGGCGGAAGGAGATACATCCCCTCTTCTAAGTAAACCCACTTTTATGCCCACTTTTGGGGATAAACCCCCAAAGCCCAACCCAAGTAAATCAAAGGTATGCCAAGCCACCCTGGGGAGAGGATCAGGCCCTCCCTGGTCGCTGAGCCCCACAG
This sequence comes from Harpia harpyja, assembly GCF_026419915.1. Classification (NCBI taxonomy): domain Eukaryota; kingdom Metazoa; phylum Chordata; class Aves; order Accipitriformes; family Accipitridae; genus Harpia; species Harpia harpyja. Next base: position 24,126,991 of record NC_068953.1, read on the forward strand.
CCAGCATCTGGCAACCACACTCCATCTCGCAAGGTGAGGGACAGCATGCAGCTGAAACCTGGACACTGCTAGAAAAACATTCACTGCCCTCTCCAAAACAACTGCTGCACAACCAGGCCATAGGAAATTCATCCTCAGGGATTTCTTGCCTTCTCCTTGCCTGCATCAAACACCTACAATCATTTTTTGCCCCTATCCCTACCCCATATGGATGCCCCCCCCTCTGCAACCCCATCCCTCCCTAACTCCTGCACAGTGCCCTGGGCAGTCCTCAGCACCCACCCTCTATCCTCAGATGCTGCCTGCCTGCTCCTTGCCTCTTTTCTCTGCCCTGGAGACTCCTTTGAGCCTCCGGTTACTTGTCAAGCCTCCCTGGAGCAAAGATGACCCTCTGCCAATCGCTGGGATCCTTCAAGGTGCAAGGCACCAAGCTCGGGTACAGTGGTTAAAAATTGGTGACCCTTACTGCAGGCTCCCACGCTGGAGCCTGCGAGAGCTAGAGCAGGAGGTGATTTTAAGGGGAAAGGGAAGGAAAGCTCCACGGATGGGATTTCCCAGTCGCTGCCTGCCATCTAGTGCCTAGCACCGAGCTGTTTCACGGGCAGCAAGTGACATCCACCTTCACCCTCAGGGGAATTTAGCTCTTAAATTAGAGCCAGCGACATTTGTGCATCAGGTTCCCAGCGCTGGGGAGATCCCCACCATGCTCCTTGCTCTGGACCAGGGCAGGGAGAAGGTTTTGGAGTCAAATAGCCCAAATCCTGGTGGGAACTGTCAGGGAAGACAGCCTGGGAGTGAGGGGAGGTGATGTTGTGTGCCCGCCTGGGTTACAAACACGATGCCCAGCTACAGCAAGCTAACTAAATACAACACCTCTTGTTTTGCTGCACGCTGCTACCTTCAAGGTCGTGTCGTCGTCATCGGCAGCTCTGATCAAAGCGGTGCACGCAGGCATCATGTGAAGAATGCTACAGACGGGCTAAAAATAGGGAGACAAATGGAAGCGTGAGGGAAAAAGGCAAAGGGTGAGGCTTGTCAACTGTGCAGGAGACTGAAAATGTACAGAAAATCAGGAAACAAACAAAAATAATCAAGAAACACTGACTTTGTGACTCGGGTATCCTGGCACTTAGAGACACTACTGGAATTTCCCACCCAGTTCCATCCATGGGCAGCCACTGCAGCAGGAACATGGTCCCTACAAGCCATTCATAGCCTTTGGGTTAGCACCAACAGCAGGTGATTTGGAGCGTTTTAAGGGTCTTCAGGCAATCTGGGGGGCTGATGCTCTCCATCCCTTCAGTAGGGGTATACCTGTGCTCACTTAGGGGCTGGTCATCTGGCAGCTTCTTGTCCCTCTGAAAAGGCTCTGATACCTTCCTGCCCACAAAGGCAGGACATAGCAGGCAAGACAGCTACAGCTCACCACAGTCCTGTTGCCAGGCAGAGAAAACTAAGGGATATGAAATACAGAGGGGTCTGGGATAGACAACGTCCATCCTGCTCACTGCCTTCAGTCCCTGCTAGATCAGGAGCCTCTAGCATGCTGCTGGTAGGGCACCTTCTGCTGTGCCACATCCCCTACTTCTGCACAGGGGACAAGACTGGATGCTGAGCTGTGAGCGCTGGTGAAGCAGGAGTGGAAAAGTGGGTCCCCATGGGTGCCACCTTCAGCAGTCACCCACCCCACACCCTGAAACAGGGAACTACCTGCCCCTCAACACAGGGCACTGGTGGAATCAGACACCCTGAATGCCCACCCTCCCTCCTCACCAAGCCCCTTATCACTTGGCTGCCTGCTCCACATTACACCCCACTGCTTTCCTCAAGCTCATCCAACATTCGTAGCCTGTGCCATTTGCTAGTACCATGGCTCAGGAAACAATTTCTATTTTGCAAAGGGGCACGTTGGGTCTGACACAAATGGGCTGTGCTGGTCATCTGGAAAAGGCAGGCAGGGCAGGGCAGCAGCTTACAAACACGCAGAAACAGATTTACTGATTAGCACATGGCTCTGATTTCCTCCAATGCTTCCAGAAAAGCAATAGGCGACATTAACAAAAGGATTACTCAGAATTCAAAAGCAAATGGGATTTGTGACCCATTATATTAACTGGGGACTGGGGAAAGCTCCACAGAGAGAGAACACTGCCGGCAGGTCACCAAACCAATTATTAAGAGCTCACAGATCATGAAGCTAGATATATACACACATCAAGATAAATTTCTATTTGCCGGCAGAAGCAGGACGCTGGCTGAGCCACCCTCCCAACCCAGTGTGCTTTTTCTATGTGCCCATTAAACCTGGATTATATCTAGTTACTTTCCCCAATAATTCACTTCCCCCATGGGTTTAATGCTGTGGAATAACATTTGGGAGGGTAAAACCTGAAAGGAGAAATGTAATGGGCATAATTACTTTGATAGATGAGAGCGAGCAGAAAGCAGGCAGGCAGCACGTGGTGGGAGCAGGCCAGCAGCACACACACTCACCCCTGACATTGCTCGCCATCCTCCCAGCAGCAGCACTGGCCTGTGCCTCATGTCCTGACATCCCCAGCTTCCCTCTGCCCAGATACTTGAGAGGGAGAGAAACCCTTAGACACAAGATAATCTGCCTCTGACATCAGCTCTCACCTTAATCTCCAGCAAAGATCATCTTAAACTGCAATTGTTAGCTGTAACATCTTTTCCTAAATTTTGCCTTGGTTAATTACGAGATTGGATGCTCATGGTAGCCAGGTAAAGGGCCAGCTCCTAACAGCACACTGTCTTGCTTCTGGAATACACTGTGATGGTGAGCCCTAAAGCCTTGTATACGCTGCATAAAGGCTTTATTGCCTTGCCTAGGTTTTGAAGAAGCTTCATTTTAATGTTGCTGAATAACCCTTCATAATTCAATTGAGAAATGCCCCTGGGTCTCCGAGCATTGCCTATGAAGTCCTGCCAAAGGATTTTACACCCCCCCCAAGATCTGTTAGGGAAAAGTAGCCTTGACAGCAAAGCTGTAGCTAGAACTACCTGAAGGGGCTTCCTGCTGTCAGGATTTTGTACTTGCCTCACAAATTCCTGGCTTTGGTTTTTGAGGGGTTGGTGTTAAGGATTGGGTATTATCAGCAAAGCTTCTAGAGCAATTTTACCCTGAGTCCCAAGTTTCCCAGTAGCCCCCCTTCTTTTATATCCATTCTTACCTTTGCAGAGATTCACTCAAGCGTTGCCTTCTGTCTGCCCCATTCTGTGTCCTTCCAACGCGCTGGTTATGTCAAAACACAGGGGTGATTTCACAAGAAAAGGGAGGAAAAAGGTGTCCTCAAAACAAAAGGATGAGACCTAATCCACTCATATCACTGGTGACCTCAACCAGATTTTCCACACCATTTTCTGCTGGGTCTCTAGGCTGCTGCGAGCAGACCACCCTATACTGCATCCACTGCAGACAGCTGAGCACAGCAGGAATGGGCAGCACTTGCAGAAACCCCAGGCGCTACCAGAAAAACTCCCTCCAAAGAGGCGGATCCCTTCCAACACAAGCATGAAGCTTGAACAGAAGAAAAGCAAAGTGACTGGTGCTGCTAGAGATGCCTTATCCTCCAGGAACAGGGAGTGAGCCCACTGGCTGCCCCAGCTGGGATACCCTAACTCCTACCCTCCCTGAGCCAGCCCACCCCTTGCCCACGCATGGAGGGACGCAGCAGGGTGCTCCCTGCACCCGAGCAGCTCTCCCTGCTCTGACAAGCTCACGGCTGTATTTGGGAGCAATAGCATCTCTCCTCCTACAGGTTTTCAGAGAGTAGGAACCGGTATAGCCTGTGGCTCCAACGGCATCTCCTGGCTCTGCATGTATTTATCTTCCAAACGTTGAAGCCTTTGGTTGCTTGGAGCCAGCCAGGAGGAACAACAAACAACAGCTTCCTATTATGTGAGAAAGCGTGTGGTTCTGAACAGTTCACAGTGTATCACAAAACATGCAAGCAGGGCTCTGCTTAGAGCACCAATCCCCAGAACTCCTGCAGACAGGGAGTGGTATCAGCTAGGCAAGATTATTTTGTAGGGGCAGTAGAGGAAACCTGTATCTGTGAAGCTGAAAAGTGGTTTTATTAGGACTTGTTATCTCTCCTTTGCTGGAGGGGAGTGCTAGCATCAATTTGTCACAAAGAAAACCTTCATCTCTCTCTTCTAATGTGGTGGCTTAAGCAATGGCTTAAATGCCAGTGTTTTAGACTGCAACTGATCCTTCCATTTGTTTCTGCTCCTGGAGGCTTTTAACAACAGCTGCTGGACTGCATCACACCAGAGAAAGGTCATCTTGATGTCTCCTTCCCCCTTGGAGGGGGGAGGATCTGGCTTTTGTGTATCACCCTCATGAATGGAAGCATCCTGTGCTGAAAATGGCTTTGAGGAGCAGAAAGTCTCTGCAGTCTGACTGCTCTCCAGCTTCTTCCCCGATGCACACAGTCGGGGAAGATAATGCTCAGACGCTGGCCCCAGCAGTCACAGCACTGATCTTACACTGGACTTCTTAGATGAGCCCCACATTGCTGCTCTCAAAGCACAGAGTCACAGGTCCTTTCCAAAACACCTCTCTGGTGCACACTTCACAGGAGAGCTCTTCAATTGATCTGACTGTGACTTGCACTAAAGAGCCACAGCAAAATCAGTGCCTTCCCAGGGACTTGCTGCAGCTTCAAGTTCTGATAGAGAAATCTCATGTGAGGAGGCCTTTGCCAAGGTGAGAAGAACTCTCCAGGCTTTGGGTGCAAACAAGTTCCAGACTCCCTCAGCACCCAGGCAAGCACACATGCAGTTCTCCATCACGTTTGCAAAGGAAGTTTTGTGTTTCATGCTCAACACAAGTGAAACGCTCCCCCTGCTCTTTGTGCTGGACCACAGGTGGCACACTGTGGCTGCGCCAACTCTCTCCCAGCCACAACTCGACAGGTTTCTTCTGTTCCAGGAGAGAGAAAAGCACTCTCACAAAGGGTTTTAAGGCTTTATGCTATCCTTTCAGTAGTTACCAGCAAAATATACCCCACCAGCCTGCCTGATCAGACTTCTGCAACTCTGCAAGGAGTACAGGTATAAGTTTGCACTGCATGGAAAGACAGCCTGCATCCACTGAGTTCTCAAAGGAAAATAACAGCCTCAGTGATCTACCACAGGACCTCTGGGAGTAGAGGAAATAAGATACAAACCATCCTTTCTGCTAGGAAACCTGCATGATATCCTTCTGCCTTCCCTCTCACCAAGGCCGGAGCAGGGAGGAACAGGCTACACAGAAGAACTGAGCAAAAGCACTCGAGTTGCAGGATCTGGGATTGTTTGCAGCAGCTGGCTGAGGGCTTTTCAATAAAATCAACTGCAGGGGGAAAAGAAAAGAAAAAAGGCACTGTTCCTATGCAGGCTGCAAGCAGGAATTTGTGGTTTAGGTGATGAGAAAGCAATGATTTCAGCTTCCAGAAAAGACCAAGCTTCTCACACACCTGCTACCTCTAAGAACAAAGGCCTGAGCCCAAGGAAAAAAAAAAATTTAAAAAAAAAAAGGAGGAGGCTGTTGATTCCGACCTTTACAGTGCTGGAGGGAGCTACATCTCCCTCAGCACAGACAACACCCAAAGACTTGTAGCTTGAGTAAGCCAGAGAATGAGAACTGCCTGGGTTTGAAGATCAGCAAGCTTTTAGTACAGCCTTTTCTCTTTTGTGCTCTTGGTTTTGAGAACAAATAAGCACTGATTGAACAGCATTTTACATGCTTTGAAAGTTTTGTTACAGCAACACATAGCCTGCCTTTGGGATGGGAAATGGGGCAGAGGCCTTGGCAAAGGGCATGCCCTAAGCCTGTGCCCACAAAGCTCTGCTCAGGGGCTGGGTGCTGTGCAGCCAGCGACAGCCTGAAATGGAGTGGCAGAGAAAAGCCTAATCCTGAGCTGACTGCACCCATGGGCCCCCAGGCTGGTGGGGTACAGCCTGAGGGGAAGGACTCACCTCTCCCCTCCACAGGAGCTTTCAGTCCTGGAGAAGGCAATAGTCTCCCCTTCAGCAACGTGACCCCAGACAGCAGCCAAAAAATCTGCAGTTTTCAGGCACGTATTCTGCTCCGCATTTACTTCCTCTTGGCAAGTGCTCTCTCTGTTGCAGACACAGCCTCCTTGCCAGGCCAGGCCTGCTTCAAGAAACCAAGTTTTGTTTTGTTGGTAATTTATGGCAAGCCTGCAGCTCCCAAACTGCCCAGTGTTAGAAAATAGAAGGCTGCTGTGCTACCCCCCCCACCCCAATGGCTTGTGGAGTGATTAAGGATAGCTTTAATTTGAGGCTTGCAGCTCAACAGCTCCCAAAGGATTGATAAAATACATATAGCAATCTCCAGTTCCACCTCTGGAGGCTGAACTCTCTCCCGATGATTAACGACAGCCATTTCCTCCCTCTCTCCCTGCCGCTGAAGAAGGCTGATTCTCTGCAAGGTCCAGCCAGCACTGGGCCCACACTCTGACTACCAAACAGCAACATTTACAACCAGAAAAAAAAACTCCAAGAAATAGAACTGGTGCCAGAGAGGTGAGACAGCACCATATAAACCCAGGATACATCTAAAAAATTGGAGTAACAGGGTCAGGCTACCTGAGGCAGACACGGCTGGGCTGGCTTAGCAGTGCTGTCCTAATGCACAGGGAATGGGAGCCGAGAACTCCCCAGAGCCACCTTTGAGGCTGCTCTCAGGAGGCAGCAACGCTAGAGCAGCCTTCCCCCTCAGGAAAAATTAGCCTTGCTGCCCAGACAGAGAGCTGCTGCTCATGTGTTACCCTCCCTCAGTGTCTGTTGCTATAGCTTGAGGCTCAAGAGGACAGCAGTGTGGGTGGGAAAGCAGCACTCATCTAAAGAAAGAGCTGCTGCCTATTTCTCATGCATCTGTGTCTTCCACAGCTACCGCATATCATGGACTCTACGCCAGAGGCAGCTCCAACACAGATTAGACGTTAATATGCTGTGAATATCCCAGGTTCCATCTCCCCAGAAACCCACCTTGCCCAGCCTTGTGTCCAGGAGGGTCTGTTCCCACCCAGACACAGAGATAACGCTCCAGTGCTGCTCTTACTAAAGAGCAGGTACCAGAGACAACCATTAGCCATTGCATAGAAGAAACCATTTGAGCTTGAGACTATGACAGGAGTCTGGTGAGGAAAGCGAACCTCACGGGTACCACAGCCCCAGGGAATTGCATGTTGGGGAGAGGAAAAGATCACACATCCATTTCCAGAAGAGGTGGAGGAGAAGGATTCAACAAGAGCAAAGAACTCCCTCATTCACTTCCAAGTATAAGTTTTAATATTTATTCAGTACAGGGCTGGTGAAGAGAACTGGGAAATAAGGCAAAGGCAAATTATCCTCCAGAGCCCAAGCTAACATCTCATACACACAGACCATGCAAAGCAGCAGCTGTGCTCCTCCCTGGAGTCACATCCCACATCTTCCCCATCTGCTGGAGCACAACCTATCACTTACAAGTCCAGAAGGAATCGATTGACTTTTTTCAGGTATTCTGACTTCAAGTAATCTCCCAGCTCGTCCTTTGTGACCCACAGATAATCTTCCTTCAGCTCTGCCTGGGAGAAATCACTGCTTTGGAGGAAGGCTTTGAAGAAGAATACTTTGGCTCCCACGTTATCCTCAGTCCTGATGGCCCTGGGGAATTTATACTTGTAAATCCCATATGGCGCATTCCCCAGGATTTTGGCTTGAATGTGATCTCCTGCAAGACGCCAGCAATGCAAGAGAAAGAAAACAAAGCATAAGAACACAGAGCAACAGTAACTGCTCTCCTGTAGTAACAAAAAGGCAGCATAACCCACTCCTTGTATCTGGTTCAGACTGACTATTCCCTCTTCGGAGCAGAAGTATTGCCAATTGTAAGCCTTTTCTCATGAAAAAAACCACCTGTCTGGAGTCCAGCAAGTCCTCTGAGTGAGAGAGGGAGGGAGAGGGTATCAAGGTTTGCCAAACCACAGTGAAAAGCAAAGACACGTGGGTTTGCCATCACCCATCTGCCACAAAAGCTGCTACAAGGCGACAAAAGGGAAAGAGAAGCCGTACACCTGGAGCAAGCCTAGACCATTCAGGAGGCATCTGGTGATGCTCCAGCATCAGACCATGAGGGCCAGATCCAGCACTGCAGCTGCCGGCAGCCAGAGATCCCAGCTCACAGTCTGCCAGCCCCATCAGCCCTCCGCACACTGCAGTTGCTCTGTGACAGTATGCAGTTACAGAGCTGATTACCCAGGATCACAGCTCTTGCCAGAAAGCACACCCCATTGAGCTCCGTCCCTCTGCCATGAAATGCCTTTTCCCAGCAGATGGGAGATGATTTCACTACAGCAGATGGCAAATATCCCTCAGATAGGGCACAGAAAGAAAACCACTAGGACAAACAGGAGGGAGGGCCAGGCACACAGCAAACTACACACCCAAAAACGTAGCCATAGCTCGCTCAGCTGTGCTTCGCAGTGTCTCTCCAGGCTGCCATTCCACTTGAGGCAGGAGCCACAGCTCCTGGTTACCGAGTTTTTGTTTCACCAAAAGCATCAGGTTACTGTCCAGCTTCCTGTTCAACGACGCTCGATTGTTGTTTTTATCAGCATCTGCCAAAAAGCAACACATGTTGGAAACAAAGTCTCCTGGCAGCACTGCTCTGATCCCCTTGATTCATCCACCCTCTGTATCTCACACCCTTCCAGCAATAATACACAAACATGGATACACAGAACAAAACAAAAATCTAGGCAGAAATGCTCTCAGTCACTCTGGAAGCCAATGCACAATTCAGCTAGAACCCACTGCTAAACTGTACTCTGTATCATTTCCAGAAGGAATTTATGGCAAACAGCCTAGATCTCTACCTTGACAAAGATCAACAAGAGCACTAGACAGAGCTTGGGAACCAAGAGACCAAACATTCTTCTTGTCTGGAAACAACATCCCTTTTCACCATTTTGCTCTGCTAAGGTTGTGTTGAACACACACATCTTTGCAGCATGGGAACACCAATTCCGTTGTCAGCCAGTTAATTCCTCGTGTGCTAACAGCACTGCCACAGAGCCAAGACTCTCTTTAAAACAAAAAAAGACTCAGCAAATGCCTTCCCTCCACTAAACTGCACTCAGCTGTACAAGAAAGACCCAGCAAATACCCTCCCTCTACTGAATTGTTCTCAGTTGTGTTTGGCAAACAATCAGGGTGTTCTCACCCACCACAAACCTCAGCCTGTACCTGTTATCCGTGGAGCAGCTTTGAACTGCAGTAACTTCTGTTCCCACTTGTCCTCCAGGTCTTGAGCCATGATGACTGTTTTGCCAGGTGCTTCATCATCATCATCATACATGCTTTCCTTCCTCCTCCTGAGCTGCTCCTCCTCCTCCAACCTGCGAATTTCATGATCTGAATAGTGGCTTTTCTCCAGCTCTATCTAGAAGGGCAATGCAGAGAATTCTTAAGCCACCAGCACTATGGGCTGGAATGGGCAAGCACAATTGTACCCCAGCGAATGCAAGAGGATGGGGATTTCTCTGAGATCAAACAGGACTTTCCTGCTCGCGGCAGGAGCCTCTAACAGGGACACCAGCAGCATTGAGGAAGATCACGGAAGCCCTACCAAGACCCACGACACCTGGTGCAGGCAGCAAATCGCACACAGAGCACTCGGTATTGCTTCGTGGCGTGGAGCAACATCACCCAAGGTGCCCCCGGACTGGCTGTGCAGGGCCATCAGCTCCTCCTTGGCCTGTCACCCCCCACCCCGGGGACCGGCCGCGGCTGCCAGCCCCCGTACGGGGCTCTCCCCTCCAGGCCTGAGGCGGCCATTTTCCTACGAGCAGGCCCCCAGCGCCCGCCCCCCCCCACCTGCCCCATGAGGGCCGCCATCTCTTCCTCCTCCTTCTCGAGGGTCTGCGTGATACGGGGCAACCGCAGCAGACACATCGCCCCGAAGAGCCGCCACGGCCGAGGCGGAGCAGCGGTACAAAACCACCGACCCCAACCCGCCGTTCGGGACCCGGACGCCGCCATTAACGCTGTCGCGCGGCCCACAATGCACCGCGCCGCGCACCGCCATCTTTCCTCCTCGCTTCCGTCGTGCCTTGCGGCAACCTCTCCGCGCGCCTTACGGGAGCCGCCATGAGCGCGGCGCTGGCGGTCGCCTGGCAACGGCTGCTCGGAGCGGCTTGGGGGTGAGCGGCGGCGGCGGCGGCGGCGGCGGCGAGGGCGAGGGGCGGGGGGAGATCGGTCCGGGCCCCCCCTCGCTCTGGGCTGACTGCTGGGACGCTCCCGCACCACGATGGAGGCCGGGACGGGAGGCCTCGCTGGGCCCGGCCCGCCTCCTCCAGCCAGCGCCCGGGGGAGGCCCCGGTGTTCTCACCACCGGCTGGCGTTTTTTTTCCCGCAGGGGCCGTACTGCCAGCCTGTGCCGTGGCCTACGCACCGGTCCCTGGAGGCTGCAGGACGTTGCGGAGGCGGCGGCCGCGAAGGAGGCGGAGAACCAGAGCGCGACCGACCTGAGGTGAGAGGGCCAGGCCGCGTCGGGAGGGCTCTGCCATTTGCCTCTTGCTGGGAGGTTTTATTGCCTTCGGTGGTTTTGCAGCCAAGGAAGGAGAGGAAGTGGCTTGACTCAATCACAGACGCAGCTTGTGTCTTTTGGAGACTTGATCCCTTCTTTCTTTCCCAATATGAAATAAAACTTTGCAAAATTTCAAAAGCGAGTGCCTGATAACTCTCGTTTTGCTCCTCAGCCCTTTAATCCTGCAGAGGAACTCCATGAGATGGGATGGAAAGATCTATGAAGAGATCCCAATAGCTCACATTAAAGCTACGTACAACAAGTAAGCAAATGACCTGCTCCATTCCTGCTCTCATGCAAAATAAAAGCTTGTAACATACTCAGGCTTTGGCCAGTCATCGTTTTAACTAAAAGGCTCAAAGGCAAAAAGCCAGGGGAGTGGTGGTCATGACTGGGAAGATAATAATACTGAATTCAAACCCTAGTGCTGTTCAGGAAGCATAACTGTCCTTATAGCATCTTTAACAGCAATAGGATTGTTATTATGTGTTTTTACTACATTCTGATTTGAATAATTAGATGCCGACAGCTTTAATGGCAGGTTACTTCCAGCCCTCCACTCTAGCACTATTGCTATACAGCTGTTGAAAAAATTGTCATATTCTCCATGAGAGATGGTTGTGTTTCATTTAGTCATCCCTAGTGTGATATTTTACTGTTTCTTAAAGCTCTTTCAAGTTCTAGAAATGTTCTGTGCATTTTTTTAATAAACGGAAGAAGTAAAATGCTCACAGTGAGAGGTGGGTCTGAAAGGGCTAAGCAGTATCTGAGGTGTACCTGGATAAAGTATACCTTATCCAGAAAGGTTTTGCCACCTCGCTGAGATTTTCTAGGGTGACCAGAAGGTGACTCCTGGGAGGTCTCTGCAGTGGGTTCGTGTAAGTAAGTGGGATACCTTGAAAAGGAGGGCTGAGTTAGGTTGGAGAAGGGTGACAGGAGTCCTGTGGTGAGCTGTGCCAGTAAGGCGAGTGAGAAGAAACTGGATAATAAAGCTTTGTTCTAGCTTGCTTCTTTCTTTTGTCCCTCTCTTTCTGTAGCACCCACATCCAAGTGGTCAGTTTTGACAACAGGCCGTTTGCCCGTACGTCCTGTGGTACAGAAGGCTTCCAGAATGCCAAGAAGGGAACCGCCATTGCGGCACAGACTGCAGCCATGGCAGCAGCAGTGGTGAGTCTGCACTGGTGATTCTCACCCTCCCAGAGGGAAGCACTGACTGCCTCCCCCCACTGCCTGGGTACATGCCTCGCTCCCAGGCAGCAGTCCAGAGGTCTGTTCCTTAGTGCTCGAGTAGCACACTGCTGTTTGCTGACAGTTTTCCTAGCTTCATCTGACATACTGCACATCTTCACACAGACAAAGCATGTTTGAAACAGCAATTAGAAACGCCCAGAGGGTAGCTTAGCTGTGCAGGTTGTGATTGGGAAATATAACTTGGAGCCTATCCTTTTCTAGCTCCAGTTTGCATAGCTCCTTTTTTCTAAGTGAACATCTCAGCCATTTTGGAAATACAGCCCCTGAATCAGCAGCAGTTCAATTTTTGCACTGTAGGGGACTGAAAAGCAGCTGTAATTACTGGCTGAATGTTTTATATTTGCTCTCTGCCACAGGAGAACTGAGCTGCTGCCAGCAGTTCCAGTCAGAGAAGGTGATGTCCTTGCGTGTGTAGTTTTCAGATGCATACAGTTTACTGTAATTGTTTCTAAAAAACCGTGTGGGTGTCCAGGTGGCAGGAGAAGATGAGGCTGGCTGTGTCATGGTCCTCATTACAGCAGAATGAGGCATGGTTAAACTGAAGATCCTCATCCTAAATGAGGTGGAACTCACTCCAGACTTTCATGTCAGAGGTGTTTGGTGCCGCTGCTGGCCAACAGCTTACTGTGGTTGACTCAGAGGAATATGAGAACATCTTCACTATTAATCTGTGCTCATTGGAGCCTCATAATAGCTGCATAGCTGTGCTTGGCCAGATTTATTCTGTCACTGTTGAAGTTGTTAGTACATTAATTGCACCAGAACACAGAAAGCAAGAGACCCAGAGACTCCATCCACGTGGTGGCAGCACAGCTATGCTTTACAGCAGGTGTTTTTCATTTTCAATTTGCAAGCCCCTAGAATTTTTGCACTGAAGGTGTGGACTCCTGCACAGCAAATATAAAGCTTGCCTGCTTTTCTCATTTACCCTCTAGAAGGAATCCATGGATCGCAAGAGAGAAGTCGCTGCATTAGAGAAGGGAACAGCTTTGAGTTAGTCCTTGTTAGTCCCTTGCCAGTTCAGTCACGTATCCATGGATATGTCATTTTCTGCCCTGGCTTTAGATCACAGATAGTTTGATCTTAAAGCTTTCTCTGTATGCAAAGATGACAGCCCAGCACAGAAGTTCTCTTGAAACTGCCATGGCTATATCCAGGCCTCCTTTTCTCCTAGTGTCTTTGTGCGATAATCCCCATATTTGTCTTTTGTATCCATTACTGCCTACTCTTTATTTTTACAAAAAGAATACTATGATAGTGGGTCAAAAGGGAATGAAAGACTTCAGGGGAGCCAGAGCAGCAGTAGTCATATCAAAGAGAACACTAACCAGTTATTCTTTTTGCAGAAAGCACGTGGGAAGGGTGTATTGCACGTACGAGTCATGGTGAAAGGACTGGGACCAGGACGCAAAGTATGTGTCAGAGTTTCTTTTCATATTTTTCTTTCTTGGGCATCATCCTGTTTTTTTAAATTCAGGCTGGTCTGACTATAGCTATTAACTTGGTTTTTCTGAAGGTGATGTAAAGAATTCATCACTCAAGTGCCTAGTAATAAAATTTTAGAATCATTAGAATTTTAGAGTAATATCACTTTGGAGGCAGAATAAAAGCTGTATTTGGGACTTCTTCCAACAAAAGTAGGAAAGTTGATGGGAATGCTGATGAAAGGACTGGAGCAGATAGGTTTAAACTGGGTTTTCTGGTACGAATTACTTATTTTTAAGATAATTACAAAGTAGGACCACTAGCACACGTTGATACTTGGATGGGGGATCAAACTATTTTCCCCTGAGCTTCTTCCCTTCTCTGCTGTTCCATGTGTTGATAACAGCGTGTCATCTGCTGTCTTGTTCTTCCAGGCTGCCATCAAGGGGTTGACTATGGGAGGTTTGGAGGTCATCTCCATCACCGACAACACCCCGGTTCCACACAATGGCTGCCGCCCACGGAAAGCCAGGAGAATGTGAGAGGGGTGTGGAAGAGACACACAGCTTTCAACATCAGTTCACGCAACAGGGACTGGGTTGAATGTTGCTCCTGTGACAGATTCTGTAAAGCCACCCTCTGTGGAAATAGTTGTTGAGGGAAGCTTGAAGAAGAGAGACCATCCTGGGCCTTAAAAGCCCAGGTGGTAAAAGCTGGTGGGAAAAGCAGGAATATGTGTACTCCCTTAGTGGGAAGCCTCTTGTGTACAAAGTTAATTAATTAAAATGTTGGTCTTTTGACAGCTGTTCCTGCTGTGATCCCAGAAGTATTTTGGATTATTATTGCCTCTTGACTGCTTTCTTCCTCTTACCACTGTATGTCGTTCTTGTCTAGCCCTCCGTGCTATTCTCGCGCTTGTTAGGTGGAAGGGGAGCTTGAGGTCTAGATCTCCTTCCAGTCAGCTGTAGTAAACAACTGCATGGGGTCACGTCATCTTCCTTTCCTCTTTCTCTCACTGCACACATTTGGAAACTAGGCATGGGGTAACTCTTCCCCTTCCCCCTGGCTTGCAGAGCTCAGTGTGCCGTGCGAGAGGCAGCTCTCCCTGTTCGCGCAGCATGGAGCACTGTAGTCTGGATCCATTATTGGCAAAGATCCGTTGCGGTGCTTTGTTTTGCCCAAACTGTAGCTGGCCTGCCAGTGCTATTGGCAAATGGAAAATGCCAGTCCTTCTAAAGGGGCTGGGCTCTTGCCAGTTTCAATGCTTGTGGTCTCTTTGGTCCTGCCTTGTGCACCACGATCTGGATTTTCTGGGGTCCTGGGGAAAGCAAGCAGGGGTGTAGTAGGCCTGAGGAACAATGAAAAGCTGCCAAGGAGATTTAAAACACTTAAGGCTTGAACTGTACCTCTGTATATCCACAGGCAGCACGAGCTTGTCATGGTTCTGTGATGTATTATTGCTGTCCCAGCTCCATCCAGAGAGAATTTCTGCCAAGGAAATATGTCTGAGGCTCTCTGGAGCATTAACCAGGGAAGGTAACAGCAGTAACTGACTACAGGATTGATTTCCTGGATGGCAGAGGCCCACTGCCTGGCAAAGGGCACCTCCCTGAAATGCACACTGCCAGAGAAGCCCTGGCCATATACAGCATACACTGGGCAAATATTTCACCTGTAAACAGAGTGTATTTTGGTGCAGCCAGCAGTTCTATCACAAACCCAGAATCTTCCTTTCTATTATTTCTTTCTGTCATTCCTCCTTAGTTTCTTAAATTGCATAATTAACTATTCTTTTCCTCCTTAGAGAAAGGGTACCATGGCAACAAGGCAGTGAACCTCCTTCATGGGGCTGAATGGCATACAGCAGGTTTTGAAAGAAATCAGTCCGCTTAAAAGAGCCTGTTGAGTTGCATTTGACAGAAGAGAAGAAAACAAGATTCAGATGAATCCCCTACCTTACTCCAACTGTCTGAATTTGAATAGAGGGTAGGTTATCTTAAAGGGAAGTTCCTTGAGCTGTCACAGATTTGACAGCGAGGAAGAGTGGTTCTTCCATAGATGTTTGACACACTAGAAGAGCTTCCCCCTCGCTCCAGAAATATGACTGAGCTTCTAGTGACTTCATATTCCTCTTTTTAAGGAGAAGATACCAGGCCAGCTAGAAACTGCAAAGATTAACTCTCCAAGTATCCAGGCAGCTAGCTGGGGAAGGCATGTGTGAACACTGATGTGCCTTACAGCAAAGCTGGACTGGTTTCTGTGCTGGGCAGAGTGACCAGGCCTCAGAAGGAGGAGCACCAGTCCACGCTGGCAGGGTTGTCAGCGATGTACTGTCATCTCACACACTGAGAAAACCAAACAGTACCATTCTCTACCACAAGCTGCTTGTTGCATCAATGCAGAAGTGCCCACATCGGACAAAGATGATAGAACAAACTGAAAAATAAGATTGGGAAGAGATCTGCAGGTCCTTCTGAAATTCAGGGAAGAAGTGGGTGACTTGAGAGTCAGAAAGCAACGAGAATATATCTTTGTCTTATCCAGACTTAGAGTCAAGGCTGTGCCCTCTGTAAAAGCCACTTCTTAACACCCTTGGTTTCTCAGCATTTGTGAACATTTTATGAAGTCTACCAGTGCACCACCACTGCTTATACAGTGGGAAGTTTTATCTCCCTGTCCGCCCTGCAGGTAGTTCTGGTAGCTACCCCTGCTTCTTCCTCCAACTGACATTTACATAGCACACTCTGAGCTGGAGAGAAGAGGCTGACGCTATTCTCCACAGTTCAGTGGCTGGATCTGTACAGTATCATGCAATATTTGTCTTCCAAACCCCCAGCTCTGCGTACGCTCCCTGAGCTCTCCGGCACGGTGCTTCAGTTGTGCAGCTTTTCGCTGAAGTCACGTTTTCCACCCACCTTCTCTCCTGCCCTGATGGAGCACCTCCAAAGCCATGTACTAACTTAATGCTCAGTCTGAACTGTTTATTCTGCAGCACATCCCAGGCCTCTGGGGCAGTTGTCAGTGAAGTGGGAGAGCACAGCTGCACAAAGCAAGCTCTCCCACCTTGTGCAAGGGCTCAGACGCGCCTTCCTGCACACGCTGTACAGTGAAACAAGTCTTAAAACTCTCTGTTGTTGTTTGTCTTGCAGGGAATTAATAGACACCAATAGCACTTAATGATTTCCTTACCCTTCAGATGAAACTATTAATTAAGGGCCTGGTTTTAGTCAGCTACTGGTGTTTACCCATTCTAATTGCTTTTCTTAGTGCCTGGGTGGAATGCTGTTTTCTACTGGCTCACATTCCCCCTGAGCAGCAATTACTTTACTTGTCAGTAGCATAGCCACAGCTTTAGCACCCTCATTAGGGTCACATCCTCTCCCTTTGGGCTTCCCCATTGCTTTGGGACATTTTTCTCTCCACTCCCTCCTAACTTTTGATTCCCTACTCTCAAAGAAGCCTTCTTCCATGAAACAAGCACAGAAGCTGCTACTGACTACAAAGCTTCATCCTGGTTCAACCCTGGCCTTTCTGGGGTTTTGCCCTCCATTTTAAAATACCACATGGACCTTTCTCCATTGTATAGGGGGTGAAACGCAAAACAGTCTTCTGACTTACAGATAACACACTGCCTCAGGTCTGTTTACCCCTTAATGAGTGCCATACCACCTCGGGGAGTTAGTCTAACTCAGTTACCATTCCCTGGGACAGGGATGGCACCTGGTAGCTTGGAAAAATAGCCCCCAGCCTTCTCCCTAATAGTATATTATTCTGCAAAGAGGAATTATTTCCCTATCCCCAGCAACAAGGACTTTCTACCTAGAGCTGCAGCTTTATCTGCTGAATTGGTGATTTACTGTTTCTTATGTGAGCATCTCAGTGACAAGAGTCAGGCAGCCAATTTCGATCCCTTTGTGGGATTCAATTAAACCATTAATTAAGTGATTTCAGTGTCCTTTAACAGCTGACTGTATACACAAGCAAGCAAGAAGAAGGGGACAGACCCTGCAGTGCTAATAAACTGTAGCAGCAGGGGTGGTTTACCAGAGCCCAGCTGCAGCTGTTAGGGACATCTGCACAGCTTTTGCTGGCTTTCCCTCTGCTGCGGGAATACCTGGCTGAAGATATGCACAAAGTGGGCCGGTGAGTAGGTGTTTATAACCCTAAAGCACCCCTCGGGAGCCTTTGAGAAGTAACAGTTCAAGTCAGGTTATGTTTTTGCACTCAGACTTCAGCAGATAATCACGGTGCTGCTTTTGTGCCTGGTGTCCCTGCCTGGCCCCTCTTCCCCTCCCAGCTACCCCTCCAACCTCAGCCCGTGACCTCTCAGACCAAAAGGAGATCAAGGACCCTCAGATTGTTTTTATGCTTTTCCAATGCTCTCCTCTCCCCTCAAGAGGCATTAATGGGTACTCAACAGTGGTGGGAACTGCTCAGAGGTTTTATTAATGAACTGCCTAATAGCATCCAAGTTCCCGTGCTGATGGTGAAGCTGGGCTGCGGGGTCCTCTTGGGGAGGTACAGAGGGGATCCAAGCCTCAAAGCTATTCCCTTTTTTTGAAACCACTCATGCCTCCTCTGCTGTGCTCTCCAAGCTCCTCCTGCGCTCATGCCACTTGGCAGAGTCCTTTCGTTTCTCTGGAGTTCATAACTCTCTTCCTATGCCCACATCTGCTGAGAGTCAGAGGCTGTGCACTTGGACCCAAACCTCTCAGCAGCTACGGAGCCCTAACAGCCATTGCCTGGGATAGCTGCTCCTGGCAGCAGCTTCACAGCTTGTTTTTCTAAAGAAAGCAGGCAGAAGGGAGAAAGGTTGGGTGCGAGGGACTGAATGCTAAGCGAGGATGCGGGCAATGAAAAGGTGGGTTGGGAAAGAGAGAACACGGAGGGAAAAACACAGGAAGAGAAAATACAACATAAAAAAAACCAAACACCCCCCCCCCCCAAAAAAAAACAAAAACCCCAAAAACTCTTTCCTAAAGCTAAAATCTCCCAGCTGGTGGTCAAGAGTCAGCACAGATTAGGAAATGGATGCAGGGAAGGGCTCTTCAGAATCGGGCTAGATGCGCTCTCCTTTGCTGTTCTCCCAGCCAGACCTCCACGCCAGAAGCACAGTGTGGCCTTGTTCAGGAGCCCTCCCTGCCAGCATGACCAGCTCTTTGGGGCTTTCACTTCACCATTTTAAGGAAGGCACAAAGACCATCCCAAAGCTGCATTTAGAAACTGCTTCAGGGCCTCTCCAAGCGGCAATGACAGTCATCAAAACCTTCCTTCCCCTTCCGAGCTGGCTCTGAAATTCCTCCCTCCTCTGTGCCTTGCCATTTAAAGATTCATTTTGCAAAGCCAAACTCTAAGCTGGAGCGGCTGGGATTGATGTCCGCTCTACCCCCCGGACACATCGCTAAAGACTCCAGCTTTTGGCCCTTTCTCCCTCTGCTTGCTCCTTTGTGCAGGAGCAGACCAGGCTTCCTACCACACACAGGACTCCAGGTAACAAATAAAACTTGGGGCCTCGGGCAGGAGAAAGATGCTAATTTCATCCCCCAGCCCCTTCAGCAAGTCCCAAGATGAGGTGGTGAAATAGGACTCTTATCTCTTCGTGCACCAGCCTGCAGGCAAACAACTTGCTCTCCTAATTGCCAGCCATGGCTTTCACACAGCCCCTTGCCAAGACCTGGATGCTGCCTTTCATTTTGCTCCTGCCGAATCCACAGAAGTAAATTATCAATTTCCCCAGCTACCAGGGTCAAACCGACCAAGGAATGCAAATGACTTTAGATGGGCCAGCCCTCTGGGCTTCTCTGTAATGCCAACAGCTGGGAAGCAGCCTGCTCCAGTGCTGGGAGATGCTCCAAAATTATCTGCCCTTGGACATGGTTGTAAAACCAGCCTTGTTTACTGAAATCCCTGCAAGAGAAGCAGTGCAGCCGGCTGGGGAGATCCCCTTCCTAGTGATCCTGCAGCCAAGAGTGGCAGCGCTGTCACCAAAGGGCCAGTGTAAAACTGGGACAAACCCTGCTGCGTCTCAAGCAGCCACACGGCAGAGCTGCTCTCCTCAGCCCTTATCAGAGCCAGCGGGTCAGCACTGACATCTCCTTCAAATCTGAGCTCCCTCTGGGGAAGAAGCCGGCGTGGGCTGAGCCATTGTCTGGGGGTTTAAGGGGTAGGAGGCAGGACGAGGAGCGATTAACTCGGACTTTGCTGCCTGAAGCCAGACAGGCTGCACTGCACGATCGTGCTGTGGACACATTTGTCTGCCCTATGTTACAGGAGACCTTGTTTGGCTGCCAGCTGCCCCTTCTCCCTTACAAAGAGGGATTTTACTAGCATTAAGGACTCACTAGTCGGGTCTGAACCAGTGACCTACCTACACTGCTGCAGGTATTGGCACACCTAATCTGGACCTTACCCTGACCTCAGAACCAGCCCCCAGAAAATAGGACAGCAGCAATGAAAACCAGCCTTCACGTCTGGAGACACGAGAGCGTGTGCTGGCTCTGCGACGGGGGTGATGCTGGTGTTTCAGGAGGGGTGTCCCACCTGCAGGAACAGTGGCGATGCTGCAGTGTCCTGCAGGACGCAGTTCAGCCCAGCGGCACGGGTCAGGGCTCCCCGCCGGTTGCTGCAGGGGTGCCGGTGCCCCTTACCTCTCCAAACTCACCATTTGAACTGTTTCCCCCCTCCCCGCCGGAATCATTTGCTGGGCGCAGCAAGGCCGTTTCCATGCGTGCGGATGGCTGTTTCTCCTCGTTGCTGTGGCGACGGCGCTGGGCGCCAGCAGGCTGGAGGCGGGAGGGCGAGGACCATATCTCCCCAGCGCTCGCCAAGGGCAGCAGGTACATCTAATCCGGCATCGCTCCATTTTATGCCTTTGAGGAGCACCAAGGAGCTATCAAATGACCAGCAGTGAGCTGGCACTCGGAGGCATGCGGCGCTGCCCACTGCTCCTATTAACATCCTAAAATCATGTCGAACGGTGGACAGAGAGCTCTGGCAGGGCTTCCCTGCCACCGGTCCCATGCATCCCCCGGCTCCAGCACCCCCAGGGCTGGGCTGTCCTCCAGCAGGGCTCAGGCCTGGGGTTGGATGTCAGCGCTGCCAGCGCATCCTCACCAGCCCCATCCAAGGTAACCAGAAGCTGCTTCCCAGTTCATCAGGTACTGGGATGGAGACAGTGTGCTGGGCCACCCAACCCTCTCTTGTACCACTCTGCCTCCCTACCTGAGGCTGTCACAACACACTTGGATGGAGAAAGGACACTGGCAGATGAGAGGACGAACCTGTGCAAGACCAGCTTTCAGAGAGGGATGGTGCACCGCCAAGAGCAGGGGCTCAGGGAGTTCTTGGGGCAAAGCCAGGGGTGCTTTGGCCCATGCTTGGCATGTTGCAAAGCTACCGGGGGGAAAGAAAGAGGAGCACAGCCATGGAGAGTAGAAGTAACGTGTTCCTGGCTTTAAAAAAGCTGAATTCAAACTAGTTGTCACCCACAGAAAATAAACTCCTCCAAGGGCTCCAGTTCATGCCTGGACAAAGCAGAATGCAGAAAAAGCTGGGTGCTTTGTAGTGTTACCCACAACTTTCCATTGCCTTGTTGCAGTTTCTAGAGCATTTTTTTTCACAGTGGCCAAATGTTGTGCTGCTCCTCCTCTAGCAAAGCTCCCCTGGGAGGCACCTCTCCCCATGGTCCTCCCTCTGGCTTGCCAAGGGCCCTGGGCACCCACCGAGCATCTCCCTGCCACAGTCCTCCAAAACTGTCCTCAAATTTTCAGGCGCACTTGGCATCCTCACAAAACCGGCAACAGACAGCAATCACCCCGCTAGCAAACTGCAACAGCTAGAAGGTGCCCTAGGAAAGGATTTGACTTCTGGGAGGAAAGAAACAAAAGACATGGTAAAAAAATACTTCTGCACAAATGCAGCAAAGCCTGTGGGCTCATACTATGTCCTTCACTTCTTGTTAACCAAGCAAGGGCCAACATGTTACTCAGATGCTGCAGCACAGCCCTAAGTGGCTGGGACTAGGGGCACTGTGCCCCTTTTCAGTTCTCCTCACATGCAGGACCACGGTAGTCACCCATGAAATACTGGTTTCCAGATTGCTAGTCTAAAACCAGCACAGTATTTTTATGTCAAAACATCAGGAAAAGAATGTGCAATTCAGGGTTTTTCCCACATCAGTATGTTTCTGAGAACTCATTTCCTAACATAGTAAGTACAGCTCTTTCCCAAAAGAAACAAAGGCAAATCAGACCTTAGCCAGCAAACGGCTCTAGCAGGGGATGCTGCTGCCTGATGAGCAGTCAGCCTGGTGGGCAGGTAGTGCCAGGCTGTTACTGCTACAATGACTGACTTTGCACAACTCGGCCCACCATCCCCCGCAGCTCTGGAGCAAGGAAAAAAGAAAAAAAAAAAAAAAAAAGCATTTTCATTCCCTCCTTCTGAGGAGTATTTGCCCAGAAAAGCTATTACCACCATATAACAAGACAGGGAAGCACAAGGATTCAGGCACATCAACGACCTGGACTCTGAAACTCAGAAAGCAAGGCAAAAGCAAACCCACAAAATCCTGTCCCATTGCTTGCCCACAGGACCACCTACTTGCTCTGCAGCACGCACCTATCTGATAAAGGTTCACACAAGGACGAAAGCTGTCAAAGGGCCACACGTCCCATTGCCATCCAGCCTTTACGATCTGTCTGCCCACAGCCCTGAGAGATCCTGCAGGAAAAGCTGGCAGAAAAGCAGCAAGACAGAGGACACAAACAAGACAGCCAGAGAGACTTCTTAAAAGCATCAGAAATCTGATTCTTCTAGCTGGGTCAAAAGGACCAAGGGAACCATAATAGACACCAGCACCTGAACAAAAGGAAGGTCCTATAAGTACACCAAGAACATCAGGGAGCTAAATCAGGGCCAGCTGCTCAGTGCTGGAAGGTTAATTGAAAGGAGTTTTTAGTAGGGACACACCATTAATGGATACATAGGTTTGATTCTAATGGGATTTCTGTGGCTCACTGTCTAATGCAGTTTATATAAGAAATATTGCAAGTGCCCTGCTTTTACTACTTTTTTTTTTTTTTTAAAAAGCAAAGGCAGCACAAGAAGTAACAAAAGATGGGATTCTGCTGCCAGTCAAACATGGTTTCCAAGTCAAGCACCTCCTTGTCACTTAGTGCCCATCTGAAAGGCTACGGGCTCAAGAGCTTTCTGATATGCTCAAGGTCTCCAAAGGAAAGCATCAGAGAACTGCACACATGAAAATGGAGGAAGGGTTCAGGGGAAAGTGGCTTTCATGCCCAAGATGCGGATGCTTAGAGGAACTAATACAAACAGGGATGCTGCTAGGTTGTTACAGAGCAGCAGCGAATTACAAGGGGATCCCAGATTTTGGGAAGGTCCCGTCCGCATGTTCTCAGCCACAATGTTCTGCAAAGCTGCATCGCAGCTGGGAGCAGCACGTAGTGGAAAACCCAAGTGTCTTAGCCCAACCTAAAAGCAGTGGACAGCTCTTCTCCCAAGCAAGGTGTGTCCAGCTTTCATCTCTTGATCACGGACCATCAGCAGAAAATGGCTACAAGGTTAGACATATGCTATGATTCTATAAATGGAATAAAGGAAGAGTCTCTGAATGCAAGTTGGGCTAGTAATAATATACAAAGGGGAAAACGTAACTGAAGGGCAAGAATTCCTCCCACAGTATTAGCTCATGTAGACAAGAATTTAAGAAATCTGCAGTAACTACAGAAATGCCTCAGGTAGGAACATCCTTGAGCACACTGGTAATGCAAGAGGAAGAGGCAGCAAACTCACATGCAATACGCCTGCATAGTCCAAGGCACAGCCCTGCCATCTCTTCTTAGCAAAGGTATTCCCATCTGCACCATTAAGGTTTTTGGAAGAAAAAGACAATAAATCAGGCTCTTAAAGCAAATTCTGTTTATTCCATTTTTGTCTTGTGTTACTAACAAATCTTCATCCTAGCCTAGGAAAAATAGCAGGTAGAAAATATCTCCCCTTTCCTCCCACCCTCCCCACCATACACACATTTTTTGTTTCTTAAATGAAAGAATCAAAATTTCAAGCATGAGAGACTTTTCTTTCAATACATTTCTGTAATAAAATTAACTCTGTTGTAGATATAAAATGCAGCAGCTAAGACCAGAGAATCTGCTATGCTACTCCAAGGCAATTAGTACCCAGAATGATCAATCAGTTTGTCTGCAAACATAATAAGAAAATACTTAGCACTTATCCAGCATTTTTTATCCATGAATCTCAAAGTGGTTCACAAAAGCTGAAAATATGTTTTTGGCCTCATTTACAGAGAAGGAAACACCAGCTGGAACAGGAGGAGATTTGCCCCCAGACACAGAACAATTTAATAGCAGAGCTAAGAACAGATCTCTGGTCTCTCAGCCCCAAGTCCAACAATACATGCCACACGCTCTGCTTCACACAGGACAGTCTGAATTTGGCAAAAGCCCTGACTGCAGAAATGCTGAAGTGGTTTATATTTTTGCTACCAAAAAAGTCTAAATGGAGATCTGACAGCTATTTTACTAAGCACTGACCTCCCGAGGCTGTGATGCCAAGGAGTAAACCCAGTCTTGGATGGAGCTGCTGAGAGCTTTGGAAAAGAAAAAAAAAAAAAGTCTCATACTGGAAGTGTGAACAAATGTGAGAGTGGTGCAGAAGGAGGTAAATCCATGATCTACCATGTGCAAATGATTCTCCACTTGGAGCTTTAGTTGAATGTTTGAGGAACAGATCACAGGATAAAAACCTAAAACCTTGACAAATAGTGTTATTAGATGGAGAGGAACCTGGAGCTAAAGCACGCATGGCCTGACACCTCCTCTGTTAGCAGTCTTCTGACCTGAAGTCGCTCCTGACAGACCTGAGAAACCAACAGTGCAAACACCAGGAAAAGAGCGGTGAAATACAATGTCTTACCCGAGAAATATGTTTAGCAAGGCCAGGAGAAGTACCATGAGACAGAGAGTAAAGGCTGATTCAAGGACCCCAGGGCACACTTCATTACGAGGTCCACTATTCATGCTATAAGCAGGCACCAACAACCCACACAGTTATCTTCCTATGCATTACCATGCAAAATGAATGCATGACTTCAACACTGTTCTTCACAGGCATGTGGCCACAACACATCACCCACAGCTCATTTTGGTCCAAACAAGACACCCACAGGGTCCTTTAAAGCAGAGGGTCTCCCATGTATGAGCACCAATTTTCTAACGCCCCCTCTGTACCTCCTATAGGAATGGGACAACAGCAGGCTCCAGCTTCCGACGGAGCACCTCACAATGCTGGGATGGTTGCACTGCCTGGCAGCACACAGTCATAAACCAACCTGTGTGTAGAAAAACCCAAATGTTGGCCTACAACCAAAACCTCCATTTTTAAGAGAGAAGGACAGGCCAGCATCCTCACCAGCCCACAGTGGCAGGTAATATTACACACAGGAGCTTATTTTATCAGCAGCATAAACACCGCAGTGGTCCAGTCAGCATCGACACACCAGCCGGCTGTGCTTTGAAGCGTGGAAACAGCAAATCAGGTTCTCACAGAGAACAGCGTATCAAACAGGGATAGGTAAGCAACCTAAGTCAACAAGCTCGTCTCCTAACTGCAAACCTGCAGCAATGCACATTAATTCAGGTCTCCTCCCTCCTTTCTGGGCAAACGCAAATGCTACTAACTCTCCACGCTCATACTCCCAACACACAGGAGGGTGCCAGCAGCTGGGTCTCCCTTCCCCTCAGCAGCAGATCCTGCAGACGGCCATGAGGATTCACCCCCATGCTGCAGAAAAGTCCTTCCGATGTGAGCAAGGAGCTGCTGTTGCTCCCCACACCCTTCCCAGCTACCCATCTTCCTTCTGTGCCCACCTCCTCATGCATTAGAGACACAACCAGCTGCCTTGGCTTTCTGGTATTAACACACCACCTTTCACTTAGGAGCTTTTACAGATACTAAGGCACAAAGATTAAGTGACTTGCATAAAAGTCAGGAACACACCTCATGTCTCTCAATTGCAGTGATTTCTCACACCCTTTTCTCCTGGCCTCTTGCATATTAAAATCACGTGAGTAGATTGTTTGGATGAGAACACGATTTCATTTCCCTAGTAATACTGAAGATACAAAAACAGGTAGCTGTATTTCTAAGCCCTCCCCATGGCTCTCATCCATTCACTCTACGACAGGCTGCTTATCTCAACAAGGTAGGAGAGCACCACTGCAGAAGGAAGCACTCCACAAATGTGTTGCAAACTTCCATCTTTGCCATCCTAAGACCTACAACAGGAGAGAAAACAGACATGCCTCTGGGAAACCAGGAAAGGAACCTCAGCTACATTTTGTTCAACAGGAGTAGGGAACAGCAGTGCTTAATGCAGCGGGACCTCCGCAGTACAAACAGGGTCAGAAGAAACATTCACACGCCTTAACTTGAGTGGATTGGCTTTCCACAGCTGAGGGCCCTGCGAGATGCCGGCTGATAGGAGCTCCCAGGTCAGGTTTCTTGACATGAGTGACGGTTTGGTTTCCTAGAAGGCGCGAGTGTCTGGCTTTGGTGCATCTGTGGCAGAGGCCCAGACCCAAGGAGAGCAGCTGCCCCAGCTACGTGTCATACTACGTGCAGCTGTGCCTCATGTGGAAGTTAACCACGTACTCTGCGTTAGTGCGCTGCACTGAGATGGCAAAGGGCTCGAAGGGGTGGAAGGTGAACGCAACCAGGCGCCGCACTGTGTGATTGATGGGTCGCCCCAGGAGTCCCGCCTGGATCTCAAACTTCAGGAGGCCAGAATCACGAGCGTAAAATCTGAAAGGAAGAGAAAGTCAATTATGGCTGTTCCCAACTATTGACTTTGCCATCTGGGCTCTTCACACACAGCAACAAGTGCCTTGTTCTATCTCTGGTGCCCCCTCAGGGGCAGGATGTCCTCAGCTAGGTGTCTGGCTCTTGGCTATACAGGGAAGTCCCTCCCGGGGCAACTAGTTTTCCACTGTCTAGAAAAGCTTGACTTCATTTTAGTATCATCAATGAGAGAACTCTGTCTGTCATTTTGGCGGACGCAGCTGACTTCACAAGAGGGAATAAGTTTGGTCCAGACCCCACGTGTGCTGGCTCTCCATCCTCTCTTAATGCAAGCTGCTCCCCTTGATCCCTAAGGCAGTGTTATGGGTTTGTGTGGCGTGGGTTTTTTTGATAGCAGGGGAGGGTCTGCAGGGGTGGCTCCTGTGAGAAGCTGCTCGAAGCTCCCCCGGCTCCAAGCCGGACCCCCTCTGGCCCAGGCCGACCCCATCAGTGACAGTAGTAGCGCCTCTGGGAGAACAGATTTAAGAAGGGGAACCTGCAGTGAGTAGTGGGACTGGAATGTGAGAGGAACCCCTGTGCAGATACCGTGGTCAGTGAGGAAGGAGGGGGAGGAGGGGTGCCTGAGGAGGTTGGTGCCCCTGCAGCCCGTGGTGAGACGGCAGGCTGTCCCCCCCAGCCCATGGAGGGGAGTGGGGGAGCGGAGGCCTCCGAAGATGGCTGTGACACCATGGCAAAGCCCGCGCTGGAGCGGTGTGTGACTGAAGATCAGCCCGCGGAAAGGACCCACGCCAGGGAAGTTGGGGAAGAACTGAAGCCCGCGGAAAGGACCCACACCAGGGAAGTTTGTGAGGAACTGCAGCCCGCGGAAAGGACTCACGTTGGAGAAGTTCGTGAAGGACTGTCTCCCGTGGGAGGGACCCCACACTGGAGCAGGGGACGAGTGAGGAGTCCTCCCCCTGAGGAGGAAGGAGCGGCAGAGACGAGGTGTGATTAACTGACCCCAACCCACATCCCCTGTTCACCGGGGGGAGGAGGTGGAGAGAACCGGGAGTGGAGTTGAGCCGGGAAGGAGGGAGGGGTGTGGGGAAGGTGTTCTAAGGTTTGGTTTTACTTCCGAATATCCTTGGTTTGTTTTGATTTGTAGTAAATTAAATTGATTTTGTTTCTTCCACAAGTTGAGCCTGTCTTTTGCCCATGACCATAAGCGGTGAGTGATCCCTCCCTGTCCTTATCTCGACCCACGAGCCTGCCTTTATATTTTCTCCTCGTCCCACCGTGGCCGGGGCAGGGGGAGTGAGTGAGCAGCTGCATGGTGCTTTGTTAGCAGCTGGGCTTAAACCATGACAGGCAAATATACTGTACAGAACTGAGCTCTCTTCCCTTAGCAATGGCCTTCACTCCAAGCGTAAGGCCACCCCTTCCCTCTCCTGGTGCTGCCAGTTAGGCGTTATGCTGCTGCTCTTGTGCCTCACTACATCCCCATTCAGTCGAGGAAGGTGAACAGCTCAATCTAATACTGCTCAAAGGTGCCAGGTTGTCCTTTACAGTTCAAGCAAGGCTTTGCAGTTCCTTTCAGATTTCCATCAAAAAAGCATTAACAAGATAGGCTGGGCAGGAAGTACCTGGTGGATTGCATTCAACAACCAAAGCAAGGGCAAAAGTTAAGGAAAACTTTCCGTCCTTCTGCTGTCACCCACAAACCTGCCTGTGGGTGAAGCTCATTTGTGTCTCCAAACAGGTGAGCTCTGGAACACAACTTCAGCACAAAGCGAACATTGCCAAGGGGATGAGGCAAACAGCGCCGAAGAGACAGGCGAGTCCAGGAAGCTCTTTGCTTCTTGAACGTTCTCTGCATGCTCTGTGCAACTGACATAAGCCCAGCTAACACCACTGTCCTGTGCTGTTGTGGGAACAGGGGACTCTCTGCAATGACCCCATCCTCCCCAAGACTTTGGTGGAGGTTTCTGGATGTGGTACCTTCACAAAGCAGCTAGGCTCTAACTCAAGTCCTCACCCTGAAGTTATCTCAGTTCGTTAGACCATTTTCTCTGCTCTTTCAGTTTCAGGCACAGAATTGCCATTTTGCCTCCCAGCTGTTTCCTTTTCCACCATCACTCAGTACATGTGGGTATTTTGCATTTTCCTCTGGTTTTGACTCAGAGAATGCTTTTAATCTCAGAGCACATTTCCCCCCTGCCAGCAATACAATGCACTCAGCTCTCAGCCTGGAAGAACAGGTGATGACAGATACAGGCAATGCTGTTTCGGGAGCAGACATACTCCACATTTTAACAACACAGCCTATTGAGAACCTCATGTTCTTCCTGGAGGGCCACTCTCCTCTCCCTTCCTCTGAATCAAAGTGCCAGCCAGCCCTGCCTGAAAATTGCACACAAGAACTAGCAAGAGAGTCACAATCTTGGTATTTGGCTTTTCAAAAAGCCCTTTCCCTCCTACACAAGGCTGGGTATGCAGAGGGTCATTCTTTAAATAAAGCACAGTCCCTCGTCTGCTCCTCTCTCTCCCCAATTCACAATAATTTACTACTCAAGAGGAAGCTCCCTGTAATCTCAAAGATGTGCTCAGTTTGGTATTTTTAAATGTATTTTTAAAAGTGCTCTGCAATCAGAGGCCATTTCCATGGGCTCTCACTCTGGGGATAAATTAGGCACTGCAATATAAAATTGTATGTCAACAGAAACAGCAAGACCAGCCTTTTCAAACTGTATGAAAATGGAAGATTTATCTGCAGACCAATTTTTTGGTTAAATGGCTCCTTATTAGCCATCTAGATGGATTTTAGAGACCCCCTACTATAGGTAAGGCTGTGTTAGAGCCTCTTCCTCACAAGTGCCATCATTTCACCCAGTGAATATCTCTTCTAGCCTCCTGAAAAGATACTGAAAGATGGCAGTGAAGGCAAACCTAAAGTCCTTCCTGCCTGAGAGCAAATAACCACTGGTGTCTCAAGCAGCCAGTCGAGAATTGAACCTTCTGAGACCCAGAAAGGCACTAAGGGTTAAAAGGACAAAGTGCACACTGGTGCTGAAACCGATGTGCAAAAGGCATGGAGGCCTTCCTATCTCACACACTGTGCCAGGAAACTGCACACAGATTATAACACCCTTAGCTGCTGAAGGGTTTTGCCAATTATAGGACTTACATTACAAACCCTGTGGCCCCTCATTTCCAAGCCCTCTAACCACAGCAGGCAGCAGCATTATTTTATTAATCCCTTTGTTTTGCATGTGAGAAACACAGCAGCACTATTTCAGCTACTGAATGGTTAAGGTTAGCACCTTGTCTTCTGCTTACTTTCCAAAAACCAGGAGCCCTACTGCTCCAAGGCCCCATTCAAGTCCTAATTGACTCTGCACAGCTTTGAGCTTTAAAAGCTCTGGCTCTGAAATGCCGGTTTGCTCAGGGGAGGGAGGGAAGGTGGCACTTCGCTTTGTTTACTACAAAGACGTAACTGCAGCGAATGACTGCGGTTTTGCTCCCTTTTGTCTGCAAGAGCCATACGCAGGTTGGTGCTGGCAGACAACTGCCGCCCTGCAAGCTTTCCCAACGTCAAGCATGACAAGGGAGAAAGGGCAGGCTTTTCTCTGCAGATAACACGGGAGCTGGAGATCAAACCAAATCGTACAGGCAGAAAAATCAATTAAATATACATAATTTGGGAATTGAGAGCATGGGAAGAATCAGAGGTTCCCTGCCACCTGAGTCAGGGCCAGGGGAGACATGAAACCACTTTTTGAGAATGCATTGATGAAAATAAAGTTGGGAAACTGGCCAGAATGGTCTCCCTAGGCTGCCTGAGCCCCCAACATGTGTGCAGTCACTAAACAAAGCACTTAGGCATTGAAGGCTCTTTGTTTTCAGACCATAGGTTTGCTTTTGCAGTACTGTAAGTGGAAAGACTACTCTACCTGGAGAACTCAGCCTCTTTGAGCCTTTCAGGCCGGAGATGTTGGATTTTTAACCACTGCTACTTGCAGCCATGGCTGCAGCCAACAAAAAGAAGTGCATAGTCTTGGTGTTTCTGCAAGAAACACTGCAAACCTCCTTATTCCCAAGCTCAGACTTCTTCCTTCTGCCGGCTTCGAAGACTCAGACAGAAGAGGCACAGAATGGCCCTTACACTTGGCTGAAACTCCTACTACAGAAACAAATTTCCTACAGATCACAGAAAGAAGAGGGGGTATGAAGAGGAGTACAGCTCCCAGGGTGAGAACTGTAAACAAGGAAAGTCTGAAAATAGATAAATCAATACCACAAGCATTCTGAATAACACCTAACTCAGCTGCTATTTTATTCACAGGACAAACCAAATCATCCTTGCCAGTTAAACCCACGTGCTCAAATGGGATCCTTCCAGCACAACAAAGCAGGCATCCAGAACCATATCACTCTGCAGCCCAAACACAATGGCAGGACTGCAAGAAGTGGAGGAGGAACAAGAGCATTCATATGGAAAAGGCTCAGGCTTCATTACCCAAACATTCCCCAGGGCACCTCAGTAAAAAGATCTGAAGAGCCCTCGCACACACACAAGATAAAACAGTTATCGCAAGGGGAGAGGCCAAGCTTTGTGGGACTGCTGAAAAAAACCCTCTAGTGAAAAGGCTACTCCCTTTCTGCACATTTGATGCCACATGGCAGAGGTGATTTAGAATTACTCTCACACTGCTCTCCTCACATACAGCTTCTTGGCCTGTTCCATACCTTATAGGGTGATCACCACAGGTCTTGGGCCGCTCCATGACTGACACCCACTTGTCATCATAGCTGAAAAGGGAGAGGTCGAGGTACGGGCTGCCACTGTATGACTGGGCACTGATTGGGAGCTGGCCCAGCAGCCTCCGCACGGCCTCCGTGTGCCCTCCATACTTGGCATTCACGATAGTGTCTTTGAACCTATAGCAAAACAAGAAACAGGTTTTACTCACAAAGGCCATAGGTGAACAGCACAGCTTAAATAAACTAAGGAGGAAAACTGATAGAGAAAGAAAAACAGCAGCAGTGTAAGAATTAAAACAGCTCATTTCCAAAGATGTATCACAGTGATTCAAGCATCAACCAGTTCTGGTGACCTTTTTATCCTCTCATCATTACTGTTTCTGCTCTGAAAGTCCAAACTGACAGAAGGACAAGACTGTGCCTACCTACAAGGTCTGGCCCCAGCTGCTCTGCAGTACAGGAAATGAACAGGATCAGAAACAGGGAGAAATGGATTAGCAGCTTATCAGTCAATCCAAGTTTTACCATGAAGCCTGGAAACAGCATAAGCAAAAGCCAGAGGGTTTCACAGTAATAGTTGAGCCCTTAATGTTGACTTGAGAATCCCCCTCTCTCTAGCTGCTACGTTTTAAATACGTAAAGGGAGAAACCTTAGATGAGGAAGAACCTTGATAAGAAGCCTAAAGCTCTTGAGAAACTACAGTGAGCTGAAAGTTCTTCCTGGTGGAGAGATTAACACAGGCTGGATTTCTCTTTCCAAGTAAAATTTGAGCTTTCCATGTGCAAGAACAGTCAGAGCAGCTGCATGGATGTCATAGATCAAGGAGGGTAAAACATTGCCATTTGACCAGAAACACTCAGCCAAAAGCCAGCATGCTGTGGATTATGCTCTATTATACTTTGCTATGGAAATTAAACACTCCTGTTACTGGCCCTTGTAGCCAAGGGGATGAAAAGATTTTCCTCTCTACTTTAACGCAAGGCAGGAGTTGTTCTTCGGGTGTCTGCGATGAGCCCTCTCATTCTCTCTCCCACTAAGCATTATGGATTTCCTGACAGGCAGCTCTAGAAAGTTAGACACAGTCAACTTCCTCCTTCTTACGTGACGTCAGTCTAAAATCAACAGAAGCTTCATGCCCATAAGTGATTGCCAAGTACTTTGGGTGATGTGAAACAAGTCACTGGAAGACGAAAACACCCTGAGTCACATAAAAATATATTCCAAGAGAAACAACACACTCTGCCTCATTAAAACCACATTTGACTGTTAAAGCACATTCTAGAAACCCAGGTTATTTTGATACTTTGCTCAGCTTTCACAGTAGTTCTAGGCAGGTAAGTTTCCCTTCTCCTAACACGAGAACCACAAGCTTGTGACTGATGTTGGAGAAAAAGCTACAGAACACAGTTTGGAACACATTAAATCAGAGTGTGCATAAAGAACACCACTTGGCAAAATATGTCCAATTAGATGACGCTAGCATCTTGACAAATCTTATCTTCAGGGACCTAAACTATTGGGCAGTAACACTTTAATAACCTCCAGAAGAGTTATGGCTAGAAGAGAGCCAGAAACATCTTTCCCTCAAAATTCCTCTTCCTTCTTCTAAGCACTGGATTGCCACTGCTTTGTTCCTTCCTGTAACAAGACAGATGCTGTGGAATATAAAATCAGATGCATGAGGCTGCAAGATGAACCATATACAAGCCAGACCCTTGCATCACCCAACAACTAAAGGAACTGGTTTTCTCAGGGTTGCCATCGTTATTTGATACTAGCCTTCAGCTGATGGGGGCGAGCATGTGTCTATATGGTATAAAGCATGCTCCGAATGGCTCACCGGCGCTGGATCTGCCTGGCAAAGTTGTTGCTGGAAGCTGAGCAGGGGAACTGGACCGCCTCACTGTGCAGGGTGGCATTCCTGAAGAGGTCACAGAAGTTCTCAAACAGCTCCAGCAGCTCATCGGATGTATTCTCAAATACGGCAATGACCTCTGTGGTCACCATGTTGTACACGACGAAGAACGAAGGCTGCAGAGAGAGGCAGAGGCAGCGGTTACCCAGGAGAGCACAGGTGGGGAAGCTGTCCCTTCCTTCTCCCCGCATGACACCGCAGACCCTATCCAAATTTCTCTGCAGCACAAGAGAATCCCACATCCTCACACTAATCCATTCTGCTATTCAAATGCCTCAACAGGTACCAAATTATCCACCTCTTAACTGCGATTATTTACGAAGAAAACTTAACGGGCTTCCAATTTTTCAACGTAAACTGGATGTCAATATTTCTGTTTTCTCTTCATCTCTGCCTTCCACCAAATACAAAGTGCTTTCTAAAGTGTCAAATTTAATTTTCATTCCTGCTGACAAAATGATTTTAAATCCAGTGCTAGCTGGCCACGAATTGTTTTTTCCTTTGCAAAGTGACATTATTTTCTTGCCCTTCTTAATATTTCCATCACACAGAGATGAGCCTTTTTAGTGTACTGTGCACTACACCAGTGCCCACAAAAAGTTGTGCCCTCCAGGTACCCTGCTGGTACAGAAATGAAAATCTGAAAGACATTAATGACTTCTTTTTAATGCCAACATTCTCGTGCAAGAAGGCCCAGATACCGTGCTGTAGATTGGCAATGGCAGTGTTTTGTGGCATGAACAAGCAAGAAATTGGGAAAAAGGTGACATTGTGTCAGCACAGCTACATCAAAGGGAGATAATGCTCCCATCCCACTGGGAAAGGGCAGATTTAATCCTTGGTCGTCAAAGGTAGCTTTCGTTAGAGACAGAAGCACTAACACCCCGGCACCCCAAAGAACTCACCCCTGCTTCAAAGGTAACTAATTCCCATGGTATATGCACATATCTGGTTAAATCTTCTGTCAATAAAGGCAATTTCTAAGTGCTTCACCTTCCGCTCCCAAACAATGCTCAGGGATGACGGTAGGCACTCTGCCCACCCCACCCACCTGCAAATATCAAAAGGCTTGTTTGTTTTACAGCCCCAAAATAAATTGTGATAATACAATCCAGCCCCCACACATCAAAATGGAGCACGCTAGATGAGGTTACTCACTAGACTACTGCCTAGGGAAAGGGAAGCCCTTCTGAAACACAGGGTTGAAGCAGAGAGAAGATAAGAGGAGACAGCAGAAGGAAAAACTATTTACATCATTAAAGACTGCAGGGAGTATCCTCCAACCTTAAATAAAAAAGTTCCTTTGCCAGGTTAACACACAGACATATCTACAGGATGACACTGATCAGAGAAACTACCCTCACTGCTTTTTAGCTGCATGAGTAAAACAGGGAAACATCGTCACAGCATGGGTGGCAGAACTCAAGCATCACAGAAATCGTTCAGCAAAGCTGTCAAGTCTATCAACACAAGCCTAGAACAACAACAACAAACCACAAGCTACATATACACAGCACACGATTAAAAATCTTGAAGGATTCAGTGCAGACCCTCACAATGTACAAGCAACTGACAAGCATGAACAGCGACTTCCTCAACCTTCTTGGCAGAGAAGCCAGAGGGAAGAGAGGAGCCTGAAACTGGATGAAACCTCACATTCCTCTCTGATAGATGAAAGAAAAATCAGAGCTTTAGGTACTTTGTGAGCCCAGTTTTCCTCAGGCAGCCCCAACACAAAGCCTACATTCAGGCAGGTCTGCGGAGACTACTCCACATCTGGAATTATCTCCTGAAAGAACTCAGAAATTAGATGCTTTTCCTCCAGCATAAAACACACTGCCTGAGGAATGCTACAAACAAACCACAACCTGCATCTCAAAGTAACCCTCAGGTGAAGAGAGTCAAGAGCATGATGCAGCAAACCAGGCACAAAAGCCTCGGTAACCACAGCAGAGAGTGGAACCAAGCCTACCACAAACATTCACATCAGGGTCAGGAGCACAGTTCCAGATACCAGTAATGAGCAGAACACTGCAGGCCACTTCCACAAAGCTTTAATATTTTTGAGACAGCTGCTCAGTTTTACATGAATAGGTAAAATTGATTAGATTAAGCCTTACCTATTCCCTCCCAAAGCAACTTCCCCAAACAAACCAGGGTCATCTTCCAGGAAGAATTAGACTAAGGCAACACACAAAGAACTGCTGTTTATTTCTTCTAGGACCTAAGTCCTGGATCTAGCAAAGATAGGGAGGAAGAGATAGGTATGAAACAAAACCAAACATCTAGGGAACAATCGCCTGATTACCTACATGCAGCACTGGAGATTTACTACAAATTCTTGCTAAATACTTTCAACAGAATAAAAAACAAGTGGATTAAAGGAATAAAACAGGTTAAAAAAACATCCTTCTCAGTTTCACAGAGCTCAAAACCTGACTACCACTCTAACAGTACCGAAAAGAGATGATCAACCTGCAGGATGGTGAAACATCTGGAGGGACCCAGCACTGACTGAGCTACATTTGCTCTAATTTGACTTCTTTAGTACTAAACTGAAAGGAGAAGCAATTGGCACATTAGCCAGATCTAAGAGCTGCTACTCCAATTTGGAGACATCTTAAATACTATCTCTCACTGAAGCTTGAAAGAGTAAGTATGTAGGCAGAACAGAAAAGGTAATTCTACTGAGGAAATATGAAGACTATTTTATGTGAAAAACATGCTTGAAGATACGTGAGAAAAGGGAGAGGCTACCTCTATAAGTGTACTATACGAAATATCGGCAAAAAAAAAAAAAAATCAGCTGGGGATTTGGAAGGGGAAGAGGGTTGTACAGGATCTATGAGCATGGGGAACAATCCCTGAAGAAAGGGGATTCGATAACCACGTAAGATCTTTTCTCTCTCATTTTTAGTTGAGAAGGAAGCGATGAAATTATGAGAGCAAAAGATACAAAAGGTATTCAATATCAGAGGTGTCAAACGTTTACACAAGAATGAAGTACCGGTGATTCTAAACAACATTCACAGGCTCAGCTAAGAAACGCAGCTCACAGCACTGTACCTGCTTGAGCACTTGCCCCAAAGCAACGAGCAGCCTGAGGAGGCACGCAGTACCTGGGAAGGATCTGTCACCCGCAGCGTGACCACGTCTTCACTAGTGTATTTGATAAACAGATGGTTTTCATCCAAAAGCTGCATCTTCCACATGCGGAGCTGCCTCAGCTGATCAAAGTACTGGAAGAACCTTCTTTTTGCTATAGCGCTTCCGTCCTGCTCGGCCCTTCTCCACAGGTACACCAGCAGCCTGTGCTTCAAAGAGTTTATGAAGGGCTCTTTGTACGGGTTGGCCATCCCTGTCTGAGTGTCCCGCTGCACCTCGGGATACACCGCAGACAGAGTCAGGAGATCGTCCTCGTAGCAGAAGCGGCCGATAGTCCGTACATCGATGAAGGTACCCTCGGGTGTTACTTGAAAGACGTGAATAGTCTGTTGCTGCACAGAGAGAATAGCCAAGATGTTCTTATAGAGGTACAGCCCCTGGTTGTGAGACAGGATGACTTTGTCACATTTGAAAGTCCGTGTGTCACAGAGTCTCCCCGTGTGGAGGTCTATGATATGCAAGGAATAATCCTCCAAGGGGGACCGGGGATTAGGGGTCACCGACTCGCTGTTGCGGTAAACCTCAAAGAAGGGAGGGTGAGGCTCCTCAGGTAGGTACGCAGCAGAGCCGACGATCACGTACCGACAGTCGTCGGTGAACAAGCTGCACTCGCGGTTCAAGTGCTCCCCGTTGGAGGCCACGTTGGTGATATGAAGCAGGACAAAGAAGCGTTCAAAGAGCCGCCCCCGGATGTTGACAGATCTTTGGTCATTGCCGTTAGCCAGGATCTCTCCCTCGTAGCCTTGCAGGAGGTCTTCCGCCGCCTGGCAGCCTTGATACTCGTAGATCTCCAGAGAGGTCTGGTCAGAGGAGAAGGCGATGAAGTAGCGGCCATCGGGGGAGAACTTGCGCAAGAAGCAGGGCGGCTTCTCCACATTGACCACAGTGAAGTTGGGGAAGACATTCTGGTGGAAGACGCGGACTTGGTGCCAGTGGGTGCCAGCTTTGCCCGAGCTGATCCGGCGGCGCTCCAGGCGGTGGATGACATTCTGGTTCTGGATGCGACGGGGCCTGATTGTGGGGGCGTCATGGTCCATGGTCAGAGCTCTACTTCATCTTCACCCTGCCAGGGAGAGAGCACATACGTGCCCTGGGACCACACAGAGAGAGGGGGACAATTCAGGGTACTGAGGGACCTGTTTGCAGGGGTGGGGTGGCGGAAAGCCCCATCGAACCCAGGGAGCAGGGGGATCAGCTGAAAAGTGCAGATGTGCCTTTGCAAAGAGGGGAGATGACACAGGAGGACACTGGGGAGAGAGGTGGAGAGGCTGGGAGAGACACCTCAGTGGGAGGTACCAGGGAAAACAGGGGAACCCAGAGGGAACTCCAGTGCACCAGGAGGTGATGGGATCTGCAGGCCTGTCTGCTGCTGAGGGAGACACAGGGGCACCGGGAGGGGACGGAGAGAGCCAGGGACGGGGGCAGGCACCGGTGAGCACCCAGGCACTGGATAGGGAGTGAGGGGAACCAGGGGTAATCCGTAGACCTGCCTGCTGACAGGAAGGCGCAGGACGCCAGCTTGGAAAGAATGGAGGGAGCTGTGGGCGGGGGGGGCACACGAGGGGTCACCGGGAGGCCTACAGGCCTGCCTGCCGAGGGGGGCCGCAGGGACCCCCGGGTACCCGGGGGTTGTGGGGGAACACTGAGCTCCAGGGGAAGCCTAGGAGAAGCTGCGGGCCCTCCTGCGGAGGGGAGCGGGGCCCCCAGCTGCTCTCCCGCCGGCCCGGAGAATGAGGGGACGCGGGGAAACCGGGGGCCCCGGTAGCCTCCCAGCCGGGCAAGGACATGGCAGGGACGGGCACGAGGCGGGAACAGGCCGCGGCTGCGCTCACCGATCGGGCCCGGTGCTGGGTCCCGCTGCCGCCGCTCACTCTATGGACGCCGCCATCTTTCCGCCACCGCACGACGACGCGCCGCGACGGCAGCGGCGGCGGGAGGGTGTCACACCCCCCCTCCTCCCCCGACATCCGCTTCCGGCCACTGGGACAGCGAGGCGGGCCGTGCCGGGCCAGACTGTCAGCAGAGCGGGGGAGCCCGCGCCCCCTGGCGGAGGGAGGGAGCGCTGCGGGGCGCGCCCGGGCACTCCCCGCCCCCCCTGAAACCCGGCACCCACCCGGCACCCACCCGGCACCCACCCGGCACCCCTGCTCCCATCGTGCACCCCCGCTCCCATCGTGCACCCCCTCAAACCCCGCACTCCCTGCTCCCACCCGGCACCCCCTGAAACCCCGCACCCACCCGGCACCCATCCGGCATCCCCTGAAAATCTGCACCCGCTCTACACCCATCCTGGATCCACCCAGCACCCATCCTCCGTCCCGGACACCCCCTGCACCCTCTCCCAGCACGCCCTGCACCCACCCTTCCCCCCGTCCCTGCACCCCGGGCACCCCCGAACCCTTTCGCCCCCTTCACCCATCCTGCACCCTCTCCCAGCACTCCCTGCACCCACCCTGCACCCCGGCCACCCCATCCCAGCACCCTCTGCACCCCCACCACGCCACCCCCAAGCCCCCTGCACCATCTGGCACCCCCATCCCCGCACCCCGACCCCCCGCATGCCTTGAGCATCCCAGACCCCTCCATCCCCAGGCACCCCCTGCACCCCGAGCCCCCACACAGGGACACCCCAGCGGACATCACACCTGCTGCCAGCCAGCGTACCGGGGTGCACCCCGACACCTCAGCCCCGGCACCAGCGGCAGAGATTGGGGTCACCCCCGGGCACCACTTAGGGCTTTCCAGGGGGCTTGAAACCTTTTTTCTCGCCGGGGCTTTTAGCAGCATCCCACATCCCGCCTCGTGCATTAGCGGCTGAGGCAGCGAGGGCAGCTCCGAGGGGCACTTGTCCTTCAAAGGGAAGGAAGGAGAAATGTCAGGGGGCCCTTGAGATCCATTTGCTGGCCTCTCGATGAGGTCAAGCCACCGCGCTGGCGCTTGGAGCCACATCACCGGTGGGCATGGGAGCCAGGACTAGGGGGCAGGCGGCAGGATGCTCAAACCGGGGTGCTGGAGAGCCCGCTGGGGCGCACCCCCTTCCCAGGGGGTGGGTGGCCCCAAAGGGATGCGGCAGCGGTACCCAGACGGCGTCACACCGGGATGGAGGGAGGATGCTCCTGCTGTGCCAAAGCTCTCGCTGTTGAAATTCCCAGGGATCCTCCATGTGGTTTGGGGGATGCTTTAGGGTCCCATCGACAGCGGGGTGGAGCGGGACCCCACCACCCCAGGGGGTGGGACCTGGGTGGCTCCAGCTGCTTTCCCGTGGGGCTGGGGGAAGGCAACCTGCCTGGCACTTCCGTGCAGCAGGCAGGGGACCCTGGGGGACCGGGGGACCCTCGGGGGAACCCCACTGCCCCCCCACCTGCCTGCCCCATTCCCCTCTCCCAGCAGTTTCATGCCCAGCAGCCGTATCCCATGTCCCTTCCTGCTCTCCCACTGCCTCCCAGCTGCAGAAGGCACGATGACAAGACTAAAATGAATGGCCCCAGCGTCTCTCTTTGTCTCTCTGCCTCCTGCCTAATTAATTGAGATCCACCTTAATAGGATCAAACTAAATACCATAGAGCATCCAACCACACAGCAGCTGGCAGAAAAACAACCGCCCGGCACACATACACCAAAAAACAGCTCGCCGGACAAAAGAGCCATTAATACAGCAGCAATTAGTGCTTCCGGAGCTAATAACTTCATCACCGCAATCTTCCCGTGGCTGCAGCCCCCTCAGTGCTGGGGAGGGGGTCGGGGAACTCTCGCTGGAGCGGTTTCATCCATTGGCAGGGATTTGCATCGTGTGCAATAAATCTCATCATGGGCACAAGGCTGGGGGCAAAGTTAGTCCCCGCTTATTTTGGCCTGGGAGGAGGCAGGAGGTGGGGGTGTCACAGGACCAGACCCCCCCCCCAGGTAGATGCTGAAGGCTCAGGGCTCCTGGGATGTTTCATCAGCCACAATTTCCCACCTCCCGTAGTGTTTCATGCTGCCCCTCGGGTGTCCAGCACTGGGGGACATGTGGCTGCCCCATCCTTTGCTGCTGGGGGACAGCGGGGAGGTGGGGTGCCCCTCCACACATCCCCAGGCCAGGGGGAGATGGCAAGCCCCAGCCCAGAGCCCAGAGTGCTGGTACAGGGGTTACTGGGGGCTGGTATAGGGTCTGGTATGGGTGTTGCTGCAGGCTGGTATGGAGGTTATTGGGGACTGGCATGGGGTTTGCTGGGGGCTGGTACAGAGGTTACTGGGAATGGGTACAGAGGTTACTGGGGGCTGGTCCAGTGGGTTGCTGGGCTCCTCCAGCCTCTCAGAGCAGCTGCAGGTCCA
Source organism: Harpia harpyja (assembly GCF_026419915.1). Classification (NCBI taxonomy): domain Eukaryota; kingdom Metazoa; phylum Chordata; class Aves; order Accipitriformes; family Accipitridae; genus Harpia; species Harpia harpyja. The sequence continues at coordinate 24,167,239 of NC_068953.1, forward strand.
TGGCTTTGGGTCTCATTGGGCTGGTTTTCGTGGAAGAAGTGGTGTTTGGAAGGCAATCCCTGCTCTCCCCAGGTCAGCGCCCACAGCCAGGCAGCTGGGGTGGTCAGGGGTTCCCTCACCCAATTGATCCCTTGTCCAGCTCTCGGCTCCCCACTCCGGCTGCTCCCCTGTGCAAATCCCCCTGTCCCACAACAAATGGCCTCGAGTGTGTCCCTTCCTACAGAAACGAGCCATTCTTCCCCAGGGGGGACAGTTCCTTACCTAGGCTTTAGCAGTGTGCCGAGGAGCGGGATGCTCCCTGCCTTCACTGTAAGCCTCAGCGCCAGAGTGGTATAACCAACACCACCACCCTGCTAGTGCCACATCTACCTCCATCCAGCCTGTTTCTCCGGAGCCAGCAGGTGGGTTAAAAAAGAAAATAATAAATTGCAGCCTATTCAGACTGGTTTCGATGATTTCTCCTCTTTCTGAAGCAAGGACCCTTCTGCTGTTCTTGCTTTGGCTGTTTACCAAGAGCCTCCTGGCTCTGGGTCCTGCAGCTGCTTTCCCGGGATTAGAAAGGGTGTGTAAGGAGAACAGTGCTGGGGAGACTGCAGGGGTGGGCTGCTCCCTTACTGGCTGCCCCAGCAGCCACATACTAGCCCCGGCACAAAATCGCTGTGGGGAAAAGCTGGACCATCTCCTCGCAGGGATGGTTGCAGAGGAAGAAAGCCCTCCAGGTCCTGAGCATCAGAGCATCACCATCCCCCTCCCATGGCCGCTGAGCTAGGTCACTGACAACTTCCCTGTTGTGCCGAGGGTGGGGAAAAAAGAATAAAGCAATTTTTTTTTAATATAAAAAAAAAAAACAGAGTAAAGTTTGCACAAGAGCCTGGCATGGGGAGGAATGCTTCAGCCCTAAGTGGTGCTTCTGTACTCCCCGAGCCCTGCTGTGTGTGGGGCTGAGCGTGGCCACTCTGCAGGAACCGGCTGCCTCCATGGTTTTTTTTTTAAGTGAAGCATCCTAGTGATGGTAGCGACAAACTTCAGCCAGGGAAACTCTTGCTGGTGTGAGAAAAGAGCAAAGGGAGCAGAGGGAGACCTTGGATGTCTCTCATTTTTCCAAGAAAACAAGGATGTAGTCCAATATTTAGTTCTTCCCCAAGCCTGGGGGGTGATTTCGTTCATGTTTGCAGAGTTTTGGGCTCCCCTTGCATAGGGATCCACATACACATTCACACACGGTTTTATAAAGGGGATGAAAAGGTCCTGTCCACCGTGGCCGCGACTCACAGCTCCCCAGTGGGAGCTGCAGCCCCTCTCCTCACGCTGGGCAGGTCTCACCGGGATCGGGCTCCATCAAAGCCAAGTTTGCAGGTTGCAACACCCATGGACGTTCGCAGCACTAAGGAAACCTTTCTTTGCCATCAAAGCATCCCTTGCTCTGGTTTTAACCGGTGCCAGAGGCTTTTTGAAGTGGAACTGGGTGAGTTTTGGAGGGTTAATGGGATCACCACAATCGGGATGTGGTCTGCGGGTCTGGGGCTGCGGGACTGGGCCCCCCTTTTCTTGCTCCCGGGGTTGTCTTGTCTCTGCTTGAAGGCAAGATCTGCTTTAAACACCTTCCAAAACCCTCCTGGCCTTTGCAAAATGCCCTGCTGCGGGGGCAGAGCGCAGGCAGGACCCCAGGGGCAGGAGCTGCTCCTCCGGGGTGTCCACGGGGACGGCTTGGGCTGGGTGCCAAGGATCCCCTAAGCACAGGGGACGGGTAGGGGCCGGCACCCTCCTGGCTAGGGGGACAGCAGCACCCACCCCTGCAGCAGGGTGTCCGGGCCGGCGGGGGGCACCCAGCTGCTCCACATCCCGTGGTGAGGGCTGGACCTGCCCACCTGCTTAGAGCCCACAGCCAGCTCCCTGCTTGGGGTGACAGCCCTGTCCCCTCCCATGCACTCACCACAGGATGACGGCCCTGTCCCCTCCGCGCCACCCATGGCGTGGCAGCCCTATACCTTACCGTACACCCATCACAGGGTGACAGCCCTGTCCCCGCCATGCCATTCATGGGGGTGACAGCCCTGCCTCCCCAGTGCCACCCGTGGCGTGACAGCCCTGTCCCCACCGTGTCACCCGGGGGGGGGGTGCAGCCCGGCATCCTCCTCCCGGCTGATGCGCAGTGACATTTGCAATCTGTTGCCATGGGCGCTCGGGGACTTTTGCTGTGGAGGGGGATCGCGTTTCTCCCCCCTCCTCCTCCTCCTCCCCTTCCCTCCCTCCCGATGACGTCATGGATGACCACGGTGGTGACAGGGCCACCTGTGGGCTGGTGAGGGGTTTAAAGAGACAGTCTGCAGCTGCAACAGGAGCCCTGGCTATTGTCTCCGCACCTGAGAGCGGGGGGACCTGCAGCCCCCAGACCACCCACCCATCCATCCCACCCACCACATCCCATCCATCCCACCCACCACATCCCATCCATCCCACCCCACCCCATCCCATCCATCCCACCCAATCCCATCCCATCCATCCCACCCCACCCCATCCCATCCCACCCCATCCCTGCATCCCCTGCCTCCACTACTGCAGCTCTCCCGGGACCGGGGCATCCCAAGCTGGGTCCCGTATCCCTTTCCCGTAGAGGCTCCTCCAAGGTAAGGCTGCGCTCCGTGACCCCCTGTCCCACCGGCGACCCCGGCGAGCTGCAGCCCCGAACGCTGCCGGCAGCGTTCAGGGCTGCAGCTCGCCAGGGTCCCCCGGGAATCCAAACCCTGGATGGGGCACCCCCAGCTGGGACCGGTCACTTCTGTCCTCCACTGGGACACTACCACCCTTCCCCACACCTCCAGACAGGACACAGGAATTATTCCAGAAGACAGAACAACCTCTGGGACAACAAAACCCCTGAGGTGGCAGGTCCCTGCTCACATAAAGGGGCTGGGATGCTCCTGCCCGGGGTAGCACCGAAGTGTTGGAGTCTACAGGGTCTTCATCCCTTGCCAGCCGGCATTCCCAGATCACCTCAGAAGATGCCCACCACTGGGCATCTGCCTTCCTTCTATGCCACCCCCCAGGCAAGAGCCTTGGGCATCTCCTTGTCCCCGCTGTGGTCCTCATCAAGGGAACCCTCAGAGCTGGTACCATGCCGGGCACCTGAAACCCACCATGGCCAAGCCCCGCGGGGCCACGGGTAATGCCAGGAGCCGTGGGTGATGCCAGGAGCTGCGGTGCATGCTGTAGGAGCAGGCAGGGGCAGGGGGAGAGGAGCTGCCCTCTTCATTTTGGGGCAGGGGAGGGACCATCTCTGCCCAGTCCCCAGGGCTTTGTCCCACTCTCCTTCCAGATCCAATGGGGCAAGCAGCAGGTAAGTGCTTCTGTTTGGTGTCACTCGGACATGCGGGCAGGGAGTGGGGTAGAAAAAGGGTCTAGGACCTGGGAGAGGCTTGGAGGAGTGTGGAGATGTGTGTTTAGGGATTGGCGTGTGCATTCCCGGTGAGAGGAAGGCTGTGTCCCTTCCCACAGGACATACCCCAACAGTGACCGTGCAAGTCACCAAACTCCTCGGCAGCTCCCACCAGGCAGCCCTTGAGGGTCTTCCCGAGCCTGCAGCTGCCTGCAGATCCAGATCCACTGGCACCTGCGTGGACTCCCAGCAGCTACAGAGTCGCTGGTCCCGCAGGGGTGGCCATGATGGAAGCAAGGCAACCGAGGCAAACCTCATGGCTAGTAGCCTGGGCTGCCTCTGCAGCCTTCCTAGGGGCAGAGGACATGGGGACATGGGGCAGATGGGGAAGGGGACCATGCTCCAGCAACTCTGTGGTCCATCCTTGAGAACTTGGGCAAACCCAAGGATGCAGCTGCCCCTGGCACCCTGAGAGAGAGGAGCCTGCTGGAGCCAGGCTCTCAGCGTCCCGCTCCTGCAGCACTGGGAGCTGAATGAATAAGCAGTGGCACGTTTCTGCCATCCATCCCTCAAAAGATGGAGAGGGCTTGGGCTGGGCCTGGGTTTTGGCTGGAAAAGGCAAAATGCAAATTGTCTGATAGGTGGATGTCTCTGTCTGGGTGGCCTTGGCGTTTGCCCACCTGGCAGCAGCGGAAGCACAGGGACACAGCATGCACCCCCTCACACATGGCCTGGGAGATTTGGGGGGAACGCCCGCAGTCCTCCGTTGATGCTCTGCCACCTTTTCCCCCCTCACTGCTGTGGGTGCACCCCGTGGGTGCGGCCAGTAAACTGGGGAGCTCTGGGTGTGCTCAGCACCCCAGTGTGGCACGGGACAGCCCTGGCTGGACCCACCTTGCTTCGGGGGCCTTTGGGGAGGCGAAGGCTGCTGCTCTGTGGGCAGCCTCCAGGGGGATGCTTGGAGGGGGGTGTGGGGTCTGTGGCGGAGAGCTGCCAGGGCAGTCGGCTCCCAGGCGTGCAGTCAGGCTCGTCCCCTCCCTGTACTGTGTGTGAGGCAGGGGCTGCTTGAGCAGCAGCCATGGAAAGCAGGAGTTAATTTAATACTAGATGAGCACAAGCAAGGACTGCCTGTTGTTCCAGTGGTGCTAGAAGGTGCAAGTCAAGTTGAACAGACCAAGGGTGTGGGGTCTGGCTCTGGTCCCTGCGGATGGACACATGGAGCAGGCAGGGGATGTACAACATGCGGGAAGAGTTGTGGAGTAGTGGCTGGCCGTGCTTGATGGTCCAGGGATATGCTATCTAGCTGATATTCTTTTACTGCTTCAAAATCCTGCAAGAGCACGTAACCAGAAGAGAATTCGTGCTTGTGTGTGAGGGCACCCAAATATACATACATACACACGTGTCGTGCCCAAATACGTCGCAGCGCTGGGGAACGCCAGCGCGCACGCTGGTTACGCTCCCAGCTCCCCCCCAGCAGGCGCTTCCACCTCCCCCCATTCCCACGGGGGAAACTCTTCCAATGATGGTGACGGATAATGCCACCGGAGCACGGGCTCCTCTCTGGACCCTCCTTCTGGCAGCATCTGAATTCCCTTTGCGAGCTTTGTAGGCTTCAATTCGAGACGGCGCCTGAGCTCAAGGCTAAGCGCCTGCTTGCCACTGTCTTAAGCAGGGATGGGGTCTCCAATGGGGATTTCTCTGGGCGGTGAATGAGATCAGGACCTTGCTCTGGTGACGAGGAGCCCAACCCTTTGCCTGTGAAAGGCAGAGTTAGGGTGAAGTGACCAACTCCACCTTCAAGGCTCCTCTCCAGTCTGTATTTTCTCATTGGGGTCCGAGCCCACCCAAGGCTCAGGCTGTCGCCTGGTCAAGCACCGAGAGGGAAAGAAGGTGCCGGCTTTCACACCGCCCTTGGCACACTTTGGGCTGGACTGTCCTCAAGTCACAGGGGGGACAGCAAGAAACTGATACCACCGGGCAGTAGCCAGCAGCATCCCTCACCTCCCAGCGCAGCTTAGTGTGTGCATGCAGCAGGCACTGGCTCCTCGGCAGCAACACGCAGGCTTTTCAAGCACAGCCTCTTAACCCCGCTAATTCCCTTGTTTTGTCCTGCCAGGCCTGCTGCGCCCCTGCCAGGGGGTAGCCCTGAGCCTGCTAATTGTGCCAGCAAGCTGCAATATGTCCATCCATCAGCCGGGGGTGTTGTTCTCTGGGGTCATTTGGGGGGCTGCTGGCCCTTGCCTGGCAGCCCAGGATGGGGCAGTGAGCAGCAGCATCCCTTTCTCCTTCCCCTCTGCCATTTCCAGCCAAATTGTCTCGATTCTGGATTGACTCCCCTGCTCCCAGCTCACGCTGAGACAGGGTCTCACCAGGGATCAGGGCGATCCTCAGCACAGCGCAGCGCTTCTCCCATCCCATCTTCCCTGTCGGGAAGGCACCAAAGACACGGTGCGAGGAAGGGCTGCCTGAGCTCACCTAACCCACTCCCAGCGCAAAAGTCCACGTCTCCAAAGCTGATTTGGAGATGCCAGAGCTCATTCCCACATCAGTCCCCTGCTCTCCTACCCTCCTCATCCAGGGGAGGCTCAGGGTGCCAGGATCACCCCAGACCATTCCTCACCTCCCACCTTCCCATCCCCACCTCCCATCCCCAGGCCATCTGGCCACACTCATCCATGTTAAACAAACGCCGGAGTCTATTATCAGGCCCTGCCTCCCCCTTCCCCCCTGGACAGATGGAGGCTGAGCGCACCCGGAGCCCCGGCCCGCAGCATTCATGTGTGTGAATGAGAAAATTGAATTATTTATGGCCATGAGAATAAGGCTGGCGGCTGCGGAGGCCGAGCGGAAAGGACTCCATTACGTGGCAAGTACCTGTTGCTATGGAGCCGGGGCTTCTTCCCCACGGCCCCCCGTGCACGGCTGCATCCCTGCCTGCCCCCCGTCCTGCCCTCATCCTCATGGGGCCAGGATGGAGAGCAGAGCAAGCGCTGGGCTGGACACGGTGTGCCCAAACATGGGTGTTTTGCTCCCAGCACTGTGCCTGCTGTTCCCCTGGACCGGTTTGGAGGTCATCCCAAATCTCCCTGCATTTCAGAGCAGGACCTCCAGTGCAATGTGAGGATGGTGTGATGCTGGTGGCCGGTGGCTCCCCAGCCACCATGATCTGCAGCACACATCGAAACCACTGGGAATTGTTTGGGCTGGCAGCAGCAGCATCTCATGGCTGGGGCTGAGCAAAGCAGGTCCAATCCTGGCACAGCATGGGGTGAGGGGTGACTCTCAGCTCAGACCCCTTAACTCCCCTTAAACCTCCTGTCCCCGGAGGCAGCGGGAGCTGTGACTCGAGGTCCTCCACTCCCCTCTGTACCCAGGCAGAAAAGCAGCTTTGCAAGAGTGGGGACCCCTTCCAAAGCCGCCTGCATTGCAGCCACTCCCCAGGGATGCTGAATCCTGCAGCGATGCTGAAAGAGGTGCTGGGGCATCCCTCCCTCCCACTGCCTCCCCAACACCTCCTTGGCCAAAAAGTAGGTCTTTGTCCTTATCTGGTCGCAGACCCTCCCTCCTTGATGGCTCCAGGGTTGGGCCAGGCTCCTGGGGACCGTGAGGGGATGGGACCCAGCAGCCCCCAGCCCTGCGTGGCAGCAGCACAGGGACTCCTGCTCCCTTCCCTGCAGGGCTAAGAATAGACTCCAGCTCCACTCCTGGCACTGAGTGGGCTCTGCTGGGCTTGGAGGAATAAAAAGCAGGCAAACGCTTATTTTAGTCGCTGCATTCAGCAGCTGTGACTCTGATGTACCCAACAAGCGGCTTCACACCGTGTTTACCCACCCGCTGCTGGGAGCAGAGGCACCATTGCAGACCGCTCGTCCAGGCTACAGATGCCCCCGCTGTGCTCCCAGCCCCAGCACCGAAATCCTGGCTGGCTCCCAACCCTTCTCCGGCACACCCGGCTGCTTCCCCCCTTCCTTTTCCCATGCTTCTGAGGTGAGCTTGGGGGATGCAGATGCTCCCACCCTTCCCCATACCTTGGGGGATGCTCCCCCCCAGCTCCCCACACCAGCCACTGCTGGAGGCCAGCAGAGCCTTGCTGAGATGCTTAGGGCTTGCATAGGGTCGTGGGGCACACCTTGCTATACAGGACACAGGGGGCTTGTCCCTGCTGCCTGAGATAAAGGGGGATTGCCAACATCCCTGTGTCCGAGTGAGGCATCTGCCCAGGATGCTGCAGCGGCGAGCTGGCACATGCCAGCTGTGGCTCTGGGCGCAAGGCCGGGGGAAGCACCCGCTCTGGGAGAGCAGCTCTGGGTCCCTCTCCCTAGCATCACCCCCAGGTAAAATCAAGAGGAAGCTAATTGTTACCATAGTTACATGAAGTGGCCTTTCTCAGGGAGCCGCGTCATCACTGCTGTCACAAGGTTAAGACGGTGGGGTGTGGTGGTGGTGGGGAAGGGGGGGAGAGATGTGTTTTCTTTGGAAAAACCATGGCAACAGCTATTTCTAAGGGAACAGCTGTGCACGGTGAGGCCATGGGGAAGGGGAAGGGGCTGGGGCGTCTCAATGCCAGCCATGCTCTGAAGGCAGCAGCGTAAGGTCCCGCAGCTCTCCATGGCAGCCTGTATCCCCAGAGTCCCCTTCCCACCGGTGCCAGGGCTCGCAGGGTGTCTCCCATGGTGTAGGCACAGTGCTGTGGGCTCCAGCACACCCAGCAAAGCAACACAAGGCCACTCCAGTTTGCTTGCCATGTGCAACCCCTCCTGGCATGCTTCCTCGACCAGGGCAGGAAGGGGTGCCAGATGTGTGGGTGGCTGGGACCACCCACCACGGGGAGTGGGGATGTGACTGCTTGTCCAGAGCAAATGCACCAGGGAAAAGCCCCAGGCGAGAGCCCAAGGTTAACCAATGAGTTACATGAAGCTTGAACAACCGTAATGCAAATACTGGTGAAGATCATAGGCATGGAGTCAACGCCACCAGAGCCGGTACAGCCTGGGCTGGTAAAATGGCCTCCTGCAACTAATGCGACCACTTCTGATGGGAGCTGCTGCTGGTGGGGCCCAATGTGTGGACAAAAATGGAAAGGTGCTCTTGGGGCTGAGGAACACTAATGGAGGCCCAAGAGCCATGGGGATATCCTGCAGGTCTGGGCAGGCCAGCTAAGCCCTGGAGATGCAGAGGTCTGCACCCCAGATCTGCTTTGCAATGGCCAAGTGGACCCAGCAAGGAGAACATGCCAGTCTTAGCCACAACCTCCACCCTGGCTCCTGTTTCAACACATAGCTGGAAATTATCTCTCTTTGCAAGACAGACTCTTAATTAAGACCATTTCCCTGAAGGAAGCCAAGATGGAGAGCTTCACTTCTCGGTATTCCAGTGTTTTCTGGCATTCGTTTCCACACCAATTAGGGCACAAATTAGTCATCCGGAGTGCAATTCAGTGGCTGTGCTCAAGGGAGGCTCTTCAGCACACGTGCCATCTTCTTCCAGGAAAGCGGGTGGCAGGCGCAGGCGGGGTGGCCACGGCAGGGACAGGGAAGGGGCAAGCATGGTCCTTAGGGTGCCGAGGTCTGCGGCTGGTGGTAACAGCCTGGGGCTGGGCTGGGACCCTGGGACTGGGCACGGAGCAGAGTCAGCAAGAGGGCTTAGGGTGTGTCCATGAGCTGTGCTTGCTTCTCCTTGGCTGCTGGACCGTGGCATGACTCGGTGGACCTCTGGACTCTGAGACTAAGCATTGGGACTAAATGCTGGAGAATCTGCAAATGGCAGCAAAATGGCAACAGAAAGGGTGGGAGGAAGAGCAAGGAGCCAGCTGCTCCCCAAGCTCTTCTGCAGGGTCCTCACCACCCGCCTTTGCTCACTGGCAGGAAGGCTGAGAGAGGACAGGGGCTTCCTCCAGCCTTGGAGGGTGGTTGTGCCCGGCTGTCCCAAGCCCACATGCTGAGAAGGAAAGGCAGAAGCTCTCTGATGGCACTGGCAGGGGAGGAAGAGGGATCTGAGGATGAGATGCTCAGCTCTGTACCCTGCTGTGACAGCATCTGACCCGAGGGTGCATCGAAGGGCTGGCACAGAAATATGGTTTAAGGGTGGTTGACATCTCAATCTTGAGGTTGTTGGGTACGGACATTCTCCTGCTCGGGTCTTAAGATGGACACGTGATGGCACCTCTGCTGCGGTCACGGCCGTGTGTCCATCCTGGTTCGCTTTAGCAAGAGGTTTTTGTAGAAGATGTAGCTGAAACACAGGATAAGAGTTCGGAAGGAGGAGGATCCAAAGGGGAATAAGCAAAGCCTCTCTGGGCAGCGGCACGGCTGTGCAGGCTGCTCTCCCAGCAGACCTGCACGGGATGCTGCGGTTGTAGGAATTCATTGAACATGACTTAGAGCACCTGCAGGGAGCACCGGCACAGCTGTCCAGTGCACGAGGGAGAGTCTGGACGGCTGACCGATGGGAGAGACGGCACGTGGCGGAGCGGGCAGCTGGAGACTGATGGAGAGGCGGCTGGGAGGAGTCATCCGGGAGCCATGGCTGGCTGCTCGCATTTCCCCAGGTGATCTGGGGAGCGGGGTCTCACTGCAGCACTAGGCATCCTCCCTGCTTTCCTTCCTTGCCCTCTTTAGAGGAGTGGGAGACAGCCATAGCCCTGTAGAAATGCTGCACAAAGCTCTCTGCTGACCATAAGAGAGTCGGGACCGGAAGGCTTCAGCTGAAATACCAGTTTCTCAGTGATCTCTGTTGTGAGGCTCAGTTCCCCCGTTGCCTTTGAACCCATTTTGCTGAGTCCAGCAGGTCAGTCGGGGCTGGTGCCTCCTGCTCCGTCGGAGGACTCATGTTTGTCTGTGCCTCCTTGGGACAACCTCAGGGTCACGCACTCAGCACCGCTTTCCCTAAATATTCCTAATTACCAGCAAACTTTCTCATTTCCCGTGGGCACGGCCACCATGCAGGGACCTGAAATCTCCCTTGCCTTCTGGCCAGCCTGCCTGCTGCCTGCTCCAGCTCCTTCAACATAGCACCAGGAGCCCTGCGAGGAGCCACCTGCCCCCGGGGCATGCCCTCCGAGCCCACATTAGTTAGCAGTTGTCTTAAGCACCGCAACATTTGTAGCCTTATTCTTCCTAATCCCGCCTGATGTAACCGTGGCTGTCCTCATTAGCCACATAATTGTCTAGCAAACACAAAACAGGCCCTGACACAGTCGAAGCAAATTGGTTTAAAAATATGAAGCCGCATTCTCAGATGCTGTCGAAGGGGGCTCTTTTGTTTATTTGCATTCACACGGCGCCCCGTGGAATAATGAGAGACTCCGCTGCGAAAATACCTATTTTTCTTAAAGGTCATTTTAGGAGAAGGTGGGTTTGAAATGCCAGCTGGGGAAATCCAGCGTGGCCCTTGCACTGGTGGAGGACAACTACATCTCCACTTAGTCTCACCTGCTGCACCAAGGGGCTTCCAAGCAGAGAAGGTGGCATCTCCCACCCATGCCTACACTGGTATGGTTGCCCAGGGAGAGGTTTAGCCATCCACATCTCCCAGTGATAATGCCTGTGAATTTCAAAGTGGTTCCATCCACTTCTGACAGCAGCTGACAGGGCTAAGTTAATGGAGGCAGCAGTAAGAAATCTAATTAACCTGCAGTATGTTGTTTAATTTGTGCAAAGTTGTTGTGGTTACTCAGCTATAAACTCCATCCCCAGCTCTAATGACAGTGACTTTCATGGCAGCAGCGGAGAGCATCCTGGAGGTGGGCAGCCACCTCGTGCTCACCCTTGAAGGTGCCCTCAATTACATACAGAGCGTTCCAGTGGTTGCCTCCATCTGGTTTTTCCATGGCATTTGAGACACTTTTCTAGCTCCAACCTTTGGAACAGGCATCTGTGCTGCTCCTCCGCCTGCTCTGGCATTCAACTCTGGTGCACAGCTTCCAAAAACCAGCCTTCAGGACCCAGCAATGTCAATCTGTTGATTGCACTAAAGTCCAGGAGATGGCTTCAGGTCTCCAAGTTCCCACCGCAGCTCTTAGGCTGTAATTATGTTCAAAGCTCTTTGCTTCAGTTATTTCTTTTTGCTAATGTTTGGAGCCGCTGTACTGATCTTTTCTTCAAGGCTGACCGCCATGCAGCTTCCCAGGAGAGAGCCAGGCCTGTTATTTAAACCAATTCACAAACCAGGTCCTGAAGGCCAGTTGTCCATTATACCATTTTTTGAACAGCAGGAATCAGCAGGGCTGATGGTGGCTGAGCTCTTTGTGTCGGTTTGCGGAGAAGCATAGGAAAAGGGACGGATGTCATGTGTTAGCATCTCTTCCCAGATTAACCTTCCGCCAAGATCCTGGACCACCCAATAGCTCCCCTGCGGTGCTGCCCAGAGGAGCTCTGGAGCCTCCAGTACCCACAGAAGGGTGATGCTGAGCCTCAGCACCTCCTTCATCTCACACCAAAGCTCCGTGGTCCTGCCATGACCACTACAAGAGATGCAGACACTCATACCCTGGAGGGAAAAGCTTTTAACCAGGTCCCAGAAGAATCCCAGTTGCCTGGTGAGGTGAGGTTTGCCAAGAAGGGAATCGAGAAGGAAGAAGATCCACCTCCAGGGTCCATCAAAGCCAAGTGGGCTGGGGCCATGCTGCCGCGGGGTTTGTAGAAGCAGCAAGCAGGCCAATGTCCCACTCAACGCTGGTGCTCCAAGCGTGTTGGGGATGTGAAATACAAGAGCGCTCTTGGCAGCAACGTACGGTCACACCGAGCCCTGCAAGATCCACAGCCTCATCCCTGCAGCCTGCAGCAGCTCATACTTGCATTTCGAGGGGGCTCCAGCCCCTCTGTCCGGTGGGAAGCCTGGAGACCTTGGCTTGCTCCTCCCAGGACACAGGCTGTTCCTCCAAGCCAGCTGTGCCAGGAGCCCAAGCAGTGCCCGGTGGTGATGCCCATGGGCTGCCTGCCATCCAGGAAGGGATTCCCAGCAAAGGGGACTCCCAGCAAGCCAGCCTGCATCTGCAGACAGGGTTCCTGGCAGAGTCCCATGTGCAGGGACACAGAAGCACCCTCAGAGCAGGGGCAGCTCAGCCATAACCAGTTTGAAGGACAGACCAAGAGCATGTCCCCCTGCAAAGTTCTTGGCAACCTGTCACCACGCTGCTGAGCTCCACAACCCTTCCCCTTCAACCCGGGGACAAAACCAGGTCCCTGTGTGGCTGAGGGGAGAGGCAGCGACCACTGAGAGGAGGAGGAGCTCAATTTGGGTTTTTCTTTTTTTTTCTTTTTTATTTTTAAAAAGACCTAAAAAGTCGCAGCGCTAGCAAAGGGTAATTATCCCTCTGTTCCAGCTGAAATACAATTAAGGCAGCTCTCAACGAGCCCCCGGGATATTGTGGTTTACTAATTAACAAGCGGATATGCTGTGGCCCCTGTCATGGCAATTACAGCATGAGACAGGCTTCAGGAGCTCTAATTACACGTCAGCCCGCGACACACGCTGCAATACAAATTAACGAGGGCCCGGGCTGGCGACGGAAGGAGTCTATGCAGCGAGATGCTGAGCCGGGCAGCAGGGATGGGGATGGAGGGGACAGGGACTGGGGGACCTGATGTGCCTCCAAGCCTGGGGATAGCGGTGCACACTGCAGGATTGGGAGGATGCAGGGAGCAAATTGAGGGTAAAACACCCCACAGTTGCCAAAAAAAGGTGCATTGGAGGAAGGAGAGGGGCTTTTGCTTTGTGGAGCTGTGGTCTGATGAAATGAGTGGCATTTGGGATGACTGCAATGAATAACAAGTATCACATCTTCTGCCGTTAATTCCCAGACTAATAAAGCCCCTGTTAAGAAAAGAAGTCAGATGGGAAATATCCAAGAGAGTTTTGACTGCTGACAAATAACTAACTGGTCTCCAAGAGCCAAGAGGAATTTTTCTGACAAGTTGTTTATTGGGAAAAGTTATGCAGTTTCAGGTTGAGTTCAACTGATAGATTTGGCCAGGTATGGAAAAAAAAAAAGGCAATCGGGATTTTTGTAAATGCAGTTTTGTCATGTTGCGTTTAAAAAAGCTGTTCTGTTTCAAAATGTATTCAAAAGATATAATTAAACCAAAATACAGACCACACACCTAATGATGACATTTTGTTTCTGACAAAATTAAATGATATTTAATTTATCAGCTTTGCTGGTATTTATCAGATTTTTGCTGGTCCCAGCCCAGCAGTGACACAGGTTTTCTGTGACATTAGTGTGCCTTTTGAATTTATTGCTCCTGCCATCTCCTCTCCAGCACCCGCCTGCTGCAGGCGCCCAAGGAGGGATGGTGGGGAGGTGACATGGTAGATGCCCTGGGCTTTGGCCACCAGCATCACCTGCAAATGCTGCTGCAGATGGGGTGGTTCTCGGGCAGACGGGACGATTTGGGGAGGCTGAAGTGAAGCCCCCAGGTTTTGGGGCTCCCTCCAGCATCACACAGGGGTGGGATCAGCAGAGCTCAGGGACAGCCCTTGCCAGGGGATGGAGTCTCATGCCATGGGGGTGTGCAGCAAGTCCCTCGTTTGCTCCCAGCTGTGACGAAGGGCTGAGACAAGGCAGGCAAGGGGTTTTCAGACTAATCGCCCTCCAGGCATGCTGTCCCCATGCACTGTGGGGAGGAAACCCTGGCTGGTGCCCACTGCCAGCGCCCATAGCACAAAGCCACCCGAGGCCACCTCCACCACAGAGTGGTGGCAGGGGGAGGGTGCGCACCTCCTCGCACATCGCTCCCAAAATAGATCTCATTAACCATCGCAATTAACACGAGCCAGGCCCTCTCTCCTCCTCATCACCCCAGCCAGAGCCATACATAAAAATAACTGTTTATTACACAGCAGGCAGAGCCCAGCTTATCACTGCAGACAGGAAATTGCTGCGCAGAAATCGCATGTTTCACTTTTAATAAGTTTGGCAATAAAACGACTCGTCAAATGAGGCCACGACAGGGCGATAATGAAGCTTCCGCGTGGCCTGTAATTAGTTACAACTCTCCTGGGGGCGAGCCAGAAAACAGGGAGCGAGGGGGGAGCCGTATGGCAGCATCATCTGCCCTCACCTCCTGCTTCAGGAGCATCCCTCCTTATCCCTGGCAGCATCCCCAGAGCACCGGCACCTGCCGGGACATGGTTGAGGAGGAGGTCTGTCCACGTTGGAGGGATACAGGCAATTCCCACAACATGGTGGAGGAGGTGCCAGAGGAAGAGGGAGGCTGTTGTTGCTCCAAGGGAAAGGAAAAGGTTTTCTGCCTTCCAAGCAGGACTTTTCAGCACTGAGTAGTCTTCAAGGCTGGGTGGGTGCTACCACACCCAGTCCATCCCTGTCCTTAGTCAGGAGGGGTATGGTCTCCTGGAGGTTTTGCAGAAGTGGGCTCAGGACGGGGAACTCAAAGACCAGCTATGGCTGAAGCATCGAGGGCATAAAGCAGGAATGAGGAAAGCACTCATTGACTGAGATCCTATGGATACTCCTGACTTCTTCACAAAGGTCGTCGCTGATGGGAGCTGCAGAAACCCTTGGCTTCTGCGGCCAATGTTAACATCCACATGCTTCTTGCCTTCCTGCCCTTCAGGTTTAAGGTGGTTGAGCAGGAGTCTGAAACACATGCCCAGTCCCAGCCTAGCTCAGCTGAGCAGAGAAACCAAGGACTGGCCAAGCGTTGGAGGATGAACCGCTTTGCCCTCTTCAGAGGGGACTGAGGCATGGCAAAGGAGAGGTCCCGTGGGGACCCCTGTGCTGGACCTCTGCTACGGAGCAGGAGGGCTGCAGCACTCCGAGACCCATTGTGGCAAAGGCCAGGGAGTGACATGGTGCCTGTCTGTTCTGATGTCCTCATGCTGGTGACCTCAAACCAGCAGCTGGTGACATCTGCAGCCAGGCAGCACCAGCTGCCTGAGCCAGTCCCTTACACCGAAGGATGGCAGTGGTGTTTCCAGGTATTCCCTTCGTGATGAGACTTTCTTTCCCTAAAGGAAACCACGTCAAGCAAGGGACCCGTCACTGCCTTGACCTATTTCTGTAGCTTCCCAGCTTCTGTTTGATCTTCTAGATACTGGTGGACACAAACCAGCCCTGCCACAAGCCTATTCGGAGTGATGGGAGCAGCTCGAGGGAGCCCTTGTGGGGTGTCCCAATCCATGGGTGGGTGATGGGGAGGCACCATGCAGCCTGCAAAGTCCAGGATGGTGAAGCAGTCCCTTATTACCCATGGAGGCAAAGCTGGGTCCTTGCTGCCTCTCCGCGTTAGCTTATCCCTGAGCTCCTCATTCCCACCAGCCATCCCCTATGGCAGGGAGGTAACATAGAGGTCCAGGAGGACACAGGTGCAACCAGCCCTGCAAAGACAGGCACGAGCTCTGGCATCACGGTAATAGGAGACAAAATGAGCCATGTCCAGGCTGGGATTGGGAAATGAGGTGGTTTAGAGTCACAGCAGGAACATGCTGGCACTGTCGGGGACCGCTGGCCGCTGGCAGGCTCCCGCGTGGGCAGAAGGCTTTGTTTGCCCGTGGCACTGCTCTCAGGGAGTTTACCTGGAATTACTGATCCGCATTCATAAACATGATCACGTTAATTGGCTGCCGCGGCCGCAGCCACCATCATCTCCCAGCGCTGGGACTTCATGTCCCTTCCCATCCCAAATGTCAAGATGTCTCTGTTCCTCCATCCGCTCGGCACCACAGCCAAGGACTGAGAATCAGTTGGAGAAGAGAAAGAGGCAGAGGACGGGTGGGTCCTCGAGCCTGGAGCTGGTGACAGACACCCACTGCCACCACCTCCACTCTGCAAAGCAGCGCCTTGAAAATAAACCACAGACGCCTTCTCGAGGGGACTAGGAGCTCTGCAGGAAGCCCTGTAGCCCTGGGCAGTGATGACCTGGGGACAGGCACCTCGGCTGGAGACCAGCTTTTATTGCAGGAGCAATGACCAGGTGGCAGGAGAGGGACCAGCTCCCAGCTGAGGACAGAGCCACCCAGACACCCTGAGATCAGGCTGGTGCTTGTCTCGCTTGGAGCGGGGCCAATCACTTCTAGTAAATTATTCATCTGACAAATTTAGCCTGTTATTCTAGTCGTGCTCTACCCAGCGTTTTACAGATTTCGTTATTATTTCAAATTGTGCAAACACTGCAGAAACCTCTCCCGGGTTCTGGCACGCTCTGCCTTCATCTTGGCTCTCGGCTCATCTGTCACATCTGAAATGGGATTTCTACCATCTGGTGCCAAACTCTCCATCCCCAGTGAGGCCACAGGACCTTGTGGAGATGAGTCACATTCCTGTTTGGCACAAGGCTTCTACCAAAGGGAGAGCCATCTACCATGTGAGAACCATCTACTGATGACCCAGAGGTCAGTGGGATCAAAGGAGGCCACAATACACCAATGGACCCATTCAAAGCTATTTTGACTTTTTTCCACCTCTGTCCTTGCATCTGGGGTAGGGTAGAATAATGACACCACTGTTCCCTTGCAGCCTGGGCTATCGTGACTTTGGGAACCTGGAAAAAGCTTTTCCCTTCCTCCCCTTGTGCCCATAATTTCTCCTGTTGAGGTTTCTTTGTAACCACGAGGGTACAGCTAAAACTTTGCACTGCCAAAGAAAATCACGTGTAGCCTGGGAAGGAAGGAGTCACTGAGCAAAGATGAGGGGAGACGGATGGGTTTGTTGTGGACGAGCCAAGAATGATCAGACCCACGAGTGCAACAGCACCGCATCCAGGGAGAAGTTATCAACCAAGAAGCACCGAACAGTTGAGGCACTTGAATCTCCCGTCCCACCGCAGGGTGTGAGGGAGAAGAGCAGCCGGAGATGCCACCTCCTTGCCCCCCCAGATCTAGCGGAGAAATGCCACTGGCAACATGAGCCCCTTTCTCTCATGCCGGGGCTCAAGCTTGTGCCCACTCGTGCAGTGACGGTCAGCTCACACAGTTGCTTGGTGGGAGAGAAATGGGCTGACCAAATGAACCATCCCTGAGAGCTGTGCTGCATGGTTTCACCAAAACCACCATAAACGAGTAGAAATTTCTACACAGAGACCTGCCAGGGCTCTCTAGCAAGTTATCGTGGGACACTTGAACTACTCTCATTAGAGGGAATTAATTAGCTGAACAGCAGGGATGGAAGCAATAGATGCAAAACACAGAGCAACAGATTTAAGGGAGAAGTTTACTAGCCAGAAGAAAAACATAAAAGGAATAGGAAAAAATAAATTGCAGGGTGATCTAAATCTTTTCTTTCAGACCAGGCAGAAGCAACTCATGGGTGGCGAAAAAGGGGAACAACAGAGCATGAAAACACTTGTCCTGTGTCCCCGCATCCCTGCAAGCCCCCTCGGTGGTGGGGAGAGGGGATGCTCAGCGTGGGGCCCTGTGGGATGAGGACGGACATGGTGCCTGGCTCCCTCTGGAAGACTAGTGATTTTGTTGTTGTATGGCTCATCCCACCACAACAAGTCACAGTCTGCCCTAGGGCGCACGGCCTCTCCGGCGATGCTAAAGGCACAGGGACAAGCTGGTGACTGAGGCTGCCCGTGGTCGTGCTCCACTTCTGACCACCTTGGCCGTTGCTTTCGTGAGCCTCGAAAGCGAAACAACGAGAGGCCGGTCTGAAACCCCATCTGCACCCATGCCCTAGCCGGACCTGCCCCCCACAACCCTGGGGAGCACCATGAGAGAGCCCAGAGGATGCAAACCCCATGCTGCTGTGCCTCAGCCCACCCTGCAAGAGTGGTGCTGCCCCAGCCAGCAGCCCGAGGGTCCCCGGCAGGAGAAGGGATACCCACAGGGTCAGCACAGCACCCCAGCAAATGCACAGCAAAACTGCAGCATATTGGTGCTGGGCTGAGCTCCAGGGCATGGGGCTGGGTACCCTGGTGCGCATCTGCACCCCAAACCCACCACCCAGAAGGGGTCCCTTCCCACCAGGGCCAGAGGTGGCACAGACTGGAAGCCCTGAGCAGCACCCAGGTCTGGGATGCAAGCACCAGATGTACTGCTCCAGGGTCCCATGGCAGCACCAGCACCTCTCGCTAGCCGAAAGGACATTATTACTATTATTATCCCCACCACCACCCCCCCACGCTATAGCCGAGGCGCCTTATAGGGAGACATTGAGCTGCTAGGGAGACATTGAGCTGCTAGAGCGTGTCCAGAGAAGGGCAACCAAGTTGGTGAGGGGCCTGGAGCACAAGTCTTATGAGGAGCGGCTGAGGGATCTGGGGTTGTTCAGTCTGGAGAAGAGGAGGCTGAGGGGAGACCTTATCGCTCTCTACAACTA
Source organism: Harpia harpyja (assembly GCF_026419915.1). Classification (NCBI taxonomy): domain Eukaryota; kingdom Metazoa; phylum Chordata; class Aves; order Accipitriformes; family Accipitridae; genus Harpia; species Harpia harpyja. Next base: position 24,185,898 of record NC_068953.1, read on the forward strand.
CCTGAAAGGGGGTTGTAGTGAGGTGGGTGCTGGTCTCTTCTGTCAGGTGTCTGGAGATAGGACAAGAGGAAATGGCCTCAAGTTGAGGCAAGGGAGATTTAGGTTAGATATTAGGAAAAATTTTTTTACTGAGAGGGTTGTCAAACATTGGAATGGGCTGCCCAGGGAAGTGGTTGATTCACCATCCCTGGAGGTATTAAAAAAGCGAGTGGACAGGGTACTCCAGGGCATGGTTTAGGGGGCATGGTTAATGGTTGGACTCGATGATCTTGAAGGTTTTTTCCAACCGAAATGATTCTATGATTCTACGATTCTACGATGCTACGAGACGGCGGCAGCCCCGCCCTACGCTGCTGCTGTGGGCACCGCCTCCTTGCATGCAAATCGCTCCTCCGGCGCAGCCAATGGAGAGACAGGGGGCGTGGCCACGGGAGGACTTGCCCGGGCATGTGAGCACGGCGGTTTCCGGGCGAGACACGTGGGAGCCGCGCCGGGTCTGGTCGGGCAGCGGTGGGTCTGGGAGCAGCCGGGGGGGGGTAATGGGGCGGGCAGGGGCTTGGGGTCAGGTAGCGGGGCCGGCAAGGGACTGGGGCCGGGAATGAGGCAGGGAGGGCCCGAGTAATGGGCTGGGAGGGCCCTAGGGGGTATGTAATGGGGTGGGCGGGGGGGGGTGGGCAGGGGGCTGCTGATCGGTAAGGGGGTGGGCAGGGTCCTGGGACCGGGAATGGGGCAGGTGGGGGCCGGGCAATGAGGGGGCAAGGGCGTGGGGACAGGGTGTGACAATGTGTCCGTGTCCCCCCTTCCCCTGCCCCATAGCTCCTGCCCGCGCTGCCTGTGCCTGTCCGCACCGCGCGAGTGGGGGTATGTCGGGGGTTGTGGGGTATGTGGGCCCTTTTTGACAGGGGAGCATGGGGGCTACATGGCACTCATGCCCCCCTGTGCCCACTCCAGCAGGGATGCCCCCTGGCAAAGGGCAGATGAGCCCGCTGCTGCCCACCCCGAAGGCCTCCGCACCCACCCTGCAGGGCACCCATGGCCCCGCCGCGGGGGGCTGCGCTCAGCCCCTGGAGGGTCCCGGCTTGCCGCAGGGTCGCGGCAAGAAGAAGAGCCGCAAGCACCAGCGGTTCATGGAGCGCCGAGCGCTGCTGGAGCAGAAGGGGCTGCTGAGCCCCCGCAGGCGCCTGGGCAGCCAGGCCCCCGTGGCGGGACAGGAGGCAGGCAGCACGCTCACCAAGGCGGATGGCACCATGGCACCGCGTTGTGGGAAGGTCCCCAAGCCCAAACAGGTCGTCTCCCCATTCCTGTCCCCATCCGCCTCTCCGGACAGCATAGCTAGGCACCACTCTGTGCTGCTGTCCCGGGGGAATGGCAGCTCCAAAGGGGTGCGGACGTCCTCCCCGCTCCTGCGCCCAGGCAAGTACGTGGCCATCGACTGCGAGATGGTGGGCACCGGTCCTCAGGGCAGGTTGAGCGAGCTGGCGCGGTGCTCTGTGGTGAACTACGAGGGGGACATCATCTACGACAAGTACGTCCAGCCCGAGCTCCCCATCGTGGACTACCGGACGCGCTGGAGTGGCATCACCAAGCAGCACATGAAGAGCGCGATTCCCTTCAAGGCTGCCCAGGCGGAGGTGAGGAAAGAGAGAAATAAAAAAAAAAAAAAAAAAGGGCTGTGTGCTATCTGCCAGACACAGATTGGGATATTTGGTGGCTGGTGCTGAGCTGCTCTGAAGCAGAGACACAAGCACAGCATGGGGAGCCTCTGAAGGTGTGCAGTGGGTTAGTTTTCTTGTTACTGCTCCCTTCTGGGAACCTAAAAACCACAACTGAAGGAACCGAATTTAACACAAAATGGTTTATTTTATGCTTAGTTGGTGTTTCTTTTGATGCACTGCCTGTCTAACCTTTTCTGACGCTTCCAGATCCTGAAGATCTTGAAAGACAAGATTGTGGTAGGACATGCCGTCCACAATGACTTCCAAGCCCTGAAGTACTTCCACCCGAAAGACAGGACTCGAGACACCAGCCGGATCCCCATGCTGAACAAGAGGGCAGGGCTGCCGGGCAGGGCCAGCGTCTCGCTCAAGAGCTTGGCCAGGCACCTGCTCCAGAAGAAGATCCAGGTAAGCACCAGGAACCTTGAGATGGGGAGCAGTTCCTGGGTTTGCTATGAGCCTGTGTGGTCAGCCTTGTCCCCCCACCTCCATGGGTGCTCTCTGTGAGATGGATATAAATCTTGTTGATCCTGTGCTCCCAGCTATGATCAAGCTGGGGGAGCTTGATGGATCAAGCTGACCATTAAGCATCTCAGTAAAACAGGGACAGGACCTCTGCCCTCCAGAAAGTGCTCAAGAGATTCCTGCATCTCCTTGGCTGCATCAAACCTTTGCCATCTCCAAAACCCCCAGCACTTGTGTCCTTCCAAGCAAGCAGACAATGTGATCTGTGGGATTTTTGCTGCCCCCTTTATCTAACAAGTCTTTTCCCCCTTTGCTCAGGTCGGCTGCAAAGGACACTCATCGGTGGAGGATGCTCAGACGGCCATGGAGCTGTATAGACTGGTGGAGGTGCAGTGGGAGACGGAGCTGGCCCATAGTCTGCCCCCCCGGCCCCCCAGCCCCATCACAGACCCCACTGCAGACAGCAACCAGTACATGGATGACCAGTACTGGCCCACAGACCTGATGGCAAGTGGCCTATGATGGGAGACGGCATCTCCTCCCCGTGTTCCAGGCCATCCTGGTGCCTTCAGCTATTAAAGGTGGAGGCGGCTGCTGACCTCCTTCCCCGGACTTGTGCCCTGTGGGCTCTGCCCAGCACCCAATGCCACTGCAGGAGAAGTGCAGGGGAGTCGGACACCCCCAGCCCCGCTGGGGGATGGAGAAATGGTGACACTTGGACACCAGCAGTCTCCTGAAAACTCTGTCTGCAGCCTCTTGCTGTCGCACAGAAATAAGCACTGTGGCTGTGCCGTGTTCATCTGTCACTTGGTGCTCGGGGATGAGCAGGGTCCTGGTGTCAGCCTGGTGGAGCCCCTGGGGCATGCGATGGCTGCAGCGGTGGGTTGGGGCTGTCAGCGCACCTCCTATGCCCTCTGGGAAGGGGATATCCGCATGGTGGGCAAGTGGCAAGTCCTCCTGTGGAAGGACTGAGGTGTCTTGCTGATGCCCAAAGGCTGCAAACCGTCCGGGGGACCGTCCGGGGAACCATCCGGGGGCCAGTTAAACAACCAGTTTTCTCCTCACTTTCTTTGCACAGTGAAGCCTGAAAAGAAAGTCTGGGTCTAATCAGTGTCCAGCCTGGACAAGAGCATAGCATGCACTTAATTTTAAACAGACTATTCACATAATTGTCCAATCCTGAATTAAAAATTGTTCTTGCTAAACCCTTGTGTATTTGCTGCATGATCTGATCTGGCAGCTTTCCAGGAGGGAGAGGGCAGCGATGAGGTTGGCAGATGGCTGCGCGTGTACCAATGCCATGCCCCAGGGCTTAAAACCCACCTGCAACCAGGAAAGGTGCTTTGAGTGGCCTGATAGTTGCTGGAGTAAGCTGTTCCTTGGGGTACGAGCTGGTCCCCTCTGCTATGGGGACATCCCAGTGAAGGCAGGAGGAGCAGGGGATGGGCTCAGCCAGAGCTCTGTGGTCTGGCGCTGCCGGCTGCTTGGAGAAATCCCAGTGCACGAGAGAAAGCATTCCACTGTGTCACCTTCCAGCAGCTGGGCTGTCCCAGCTCAGGGAGCTCCCTGTGTTAAGGAGAGGCACTGTTGGGATTTGCCCACCCCACGTCAGCGTCCCCGCGCACAGGGTCCGGGTGTGAGAGCTGCCCCTGCTCTGCAGGGTGGGGATGATGCTGAGCTGTGGTGTGGGCTGCTGTGATGGTGTGGGGACAGGGTGATGCTCGCCTACAGTGGCTCTGCCTGCAGGCTGCTGCTCCGTGGGTGATGCATGTAGGTACCTGTGGCTGCGCAGATGGACCCCCAGCTGGGTGTGTGAGCACTGGAGGGGGGGTTGGGGCTGGACACGGGGGGTTGCATGCTTCCCCGGGGAACTGAACAGCCATGGTTATAGAAAATGGATATTTTTTTGCCTCGAGGCTGAGGCCACCCCTTTAGGCCAGGGGTCCCCCAGTCCTGCTGCCCGGCCTGGGAGAGGGGAGGCGGCAGGAGGGGGCTGGAGGGCTTTCGGGAGCCCAGCCACAGCACCGTGTGGGTACGGCAGCCAGCTCTGAAATGGAGTCCACGTCGCCCGCGGCCAGGCTAGACGGGTCCCAGGCGTTTCCCGGCGGCCAGGGGGAGGGCAGGAGAGCTCAGCCCCAGCCTTGGGAAGCGGCCAAGGGAGCCGGGTGACGCAGGCACACCTGACGCACACACCGGTGCCATGACAAGACGCATCTCGCACTTCCCACCTTAACTCCTCCCTGCCCGGCGGAGGAAGCCGGGGACAGCTCAGAAACGCTTCGAAACACGTCGGACGTGTCTAAAAAGCTCTGCCTTCCTGGTGGCCCAAGCACAACCGTCTTTCAACAGAAATCATAATAACCTGGGCTGCGCCGTGAGCTCATGGTCTAGGCGCCTTCCACCGTCCTGGTAGGAAACGTGGCCCCACGGTAGGTCTTTAAATTCTGCCCGTGCCAGTTTGTCCCAGGCATGTTCCTGATGCAGCCGGCTGGAAACCACGGCCGGCACCACCCTCCGTGCGAGCCTCGGGGTGCAGCTCAGCTGAGCCCCAGCGCGATGCCGGGCAATGTCAGCAGGACCTGGCGGGAGGGACCTGAACCCCGGGGGGACACCCAGGGGGGTGCAGGAGGAGCACGGCCGGCACAGGTTTTTCTCTCGTTTCCTCCCCTCTGCCATTTCCACCTCTCCCGGGGTGGTAGGAGGGAAGCAAAGCTGTAGGAAAGGTGAAAGCTCAGCGGGTCAACAGACCCACTGTCAGAAGATGGTGGCATCCCAAAGCTGACACAGCGGTGCTGTCTGCTGCTCCCGGGAAAGCAGACCCGGAGGAAGGTAACGGAGGAGGGATGCTTTGCTCATGGCCATAAAACCTGGGCCATATAACTGCATCCCCTCAGGGGGTACGTGGGTTCGTGGGGAGCTTGCATGGGGCACCCAACGGCTCCCGGCTTGTTTGTCCACCTGAGCCCCCCATCTTGTTGTCCCCCCAGCCCACCCTGTCTCGCCACCCCATAGCATTGACTTCCCTAAGCCATGTGATGGCTCAATGTGAGACACGGGTGTGTTGGGGTGAGGCTGGAGAAATCTCCAAAAGGAGGTGAAAGGCCACGAGGCTTTATCAGCCTGTGACTCGGGCTGCCTTGCCGTCAGCCAGTGGCGAGGGGAAGGCATAATTAAGGAAAAAAAAACGTAAAACCCCACATTTCTGAAGTCTTGACCATCCAAACACTTTAGTGAGACCCACTTCCAAAAGTAAGCCTGGGCTGGGCTCCAGGCAAGGAACAGATTTCTCTAAGCACTCCTCCCTGTGATCCAGGGCAGCTTTTTCCCTGCCTGCCCACAGTGGAGCTCCCCCAGCCTACTTGCAAGGCTGCCTGCCTGCCCTCCTGGCAGCACAGCCCCAGGCTTGCACAGTGGCATGAGGTGCTGGGAAAGTCCTAGGCTGCTTCTGAGATCTTGTCCCCATTGCCACCACACTGATTTAACCCCCCTGCTGAAATAACCCCCTGCTTTGGGGGCAAATTTGAAGGCAGCCAAAGGCTGGCTGCTCTTTGGTATTCACATGCCCTGCAAACTTTGCTTCTATGCCGTGATCTCCAGCTCTTGAGGAAGCTGAGAAACAAATTGGGGGGGGGGGGTGTCAATCCCCATTTACGTCAGATTTGAAGGGCTGGAAAAAAACCCCTAACATCATTGTGCACTGCAGCCCCTCAGCCCCCCCGAGGCAGGGTTGCTTATGAGCAAACTCCACCATGGGTGATGAGGAGTGGTGGCAATCCACTCCCTGCTGCTGAAGCAATGTTTGCTCTGAATAATCTGAATGGCAACATTCGTCCTGTTTGCACGCAGTGAACCCTTCAAGAGCTAATCAGGATTTTCACAGGTGTTTGTGAATATTCACCTACATGCCAGGGAGTCGCTATGGCTGAAAGCAGCCAACCTTTGCTCTGGTTCATCACTCGAGCAGCCTGCTGGTGCTTATGCTGGGACGCTAAGCATCTTTAGGCAGGCTGAGCATCTTTAGGCGGATGAAGGAGAGCTGGGCTGGCTCACCATTTACGCTAAATTTCATGATAATTGAAGAATCTGCAGAAAACTCGGCCCTTATCTCAACGACCCGGAATAATGATTAACCCAAACCCACGAATCCAGCAATGGGCTTTTTTATCAGAGGGAAAACATTGTCAAATGAGGTTTTTCCAGCCAGCTGCAAGAGCAGGTAACTGATAAGCCAGTCATTGGAGTGGGGCTGAGCCAATGGGAGCTGATGGCGACAGCTTTTACTTCTGTCTAGCAACAGCTTCTCCTTGAGCAGCAGACAGCAATTCAATGCTTTCCCTTGGTTTTATTGAGAACCCCCCCCCCTTCCTGCCCTCCTGCCACATGGAGGTTTTCATGGGGGACACTAAGAAGCCAAGTTTTGTGTGGATTGTCCACGGTTTTCTGTGTGTTTTGATGTCTATTCCTATCTCACATGCTGAGAGCTTTGCAGCTGTAGAAGTGGATGCATGCACCCATCCTGCTCTCATCCCAGCCTCTGCTTGTACCCTGCCTTGCCCATGCACCCATCCTGCTCTCATCCCAGCCTCTGCTTGTACCCTGCCTTGCCCATGCACCCAGGAGTCTGCTTGTGCTGGGTGGGTGTCGGACACCCATAGGATGCTTGAAATAGCACCATAGCAGAACAGCAGCTGTACCAGGAGACCCTGTGCCAGGGATGTGTCTGACCCTCCTGCCCTGCATCGCCAGCACCTGGCCGTGGTCCAGCACCTCTCCCAGCTGCCAGGGACTGTTTGTGTGGGGACCATGGCTGGGAGCAGCATCCCCTGATCAAACACCTGGTTTGATCTGATGCTGGCTCTTGTTATTACGGTACATGTGGTTGCAGTGCCACGTAAGCCCCAAATGTCTTGGGGTGGAGCAATGCCAGTACCTAATAACAGCCTGGAGCAAGGCCCTAACCTGGGGCAGTCTGTCCCCTCACTGTGGGGCCACAGAGGGACGACTTGCCCCGTTCGCAGGCAGAGAGCGGAGGCTTCGCTTGGGTGACTCACCAGAGACCAAACCAGTCGCAATGGAGGGAGGAACAGCTCTCCCTGCGCCCCCACCCCATCAGTACCCCACCCACCATCACCCCTCTTCTCTATGCCCCGAGCGTAAATTAGAAGGCAGAAAACTCACAGCCAGCTATAAATTAAAATCTCAGGAGCCTTAATAACCTGCTTGGCTGGAAGAAGTGAATAGGTGTGATGTGGAAATGAATAGGCACATCTGGCAGCTGCTTAGCACTTGGGCTGCAGGAGGGGTGTGCATGTGCATGTGCATGTGCGACCCGCCAGCACAGCCTCCCGGATTGGCTGTAAAACCCCTTCCCGACCAATGCTAGGGACCAGGGTGGCCTAGCAACAGCCTTTCCCTAATGAAAAACAAGCCACTTAACCATCATGACTGTCTGCAGATGAGAGGAAAAGGCACAATTCTCGGCACGCTCCATCCTCCCCAGGGAGCTGGGCCCAAAGGGGCTGCAAAGACTGCACTGGAGGGGCTGGGGTGGCCCAACCTGAGTACCCCCTCGGTCCCTGCTCCACAGTTGCATTGAGTGTACAGGAAGGGTTTGCTGCAGGCAAAACACAAGGAAGCCCCCTGGGGAGAAACCCCCTCCTGCTCGCCGTGACTCCATCCCCCTGTGCAGACACAGCATGGCAAGGGGAGCCCTGCCGCAGGCACCCCACAGACCTGCACCCATGGGGTGAGCTGGGGGCTGGATGCCAAGTGCCCATGGGGACCATGAGCTGCTGAAAATGCCACCTTTAAGGCAGGAGGGGTTTGTAGGGTGCAGTGCTGGGAGCATGTGGGGCCCTCCCCAGCACTGCCGGGTAAAGGAGGAGCTGAGGGGTTGGTCACCACTGTGGTCTTGCTCAGAGATGTCACTTTTCCTTGCTCCTGCCCTGGGATTCTCTCCTCCAATGGCTGCCCAGGGCAAGGGCTCTGAGGAGAGTAGGGTCGGACGTGTGAGCATAAGCCCATGCCTTAGCGATAGCCTCTCAGTGAGCCAGATCACAAAATAACTGCTGATCTTATGGCTGGGGGACCAGGGGCTGGCCCCGGGGTCAGTGGGTATGAGGACATATTGCAGGAGGCAGGCTGGGGACAATGGCAGAGGATATTGAGGCACAGCATCGCTTTTGGGCTGCAGAAATGCCTCTTCCCTGGGGAACAGCAAGCCACAGGTCATGCAAGCTTGCACTGCATGCAAGGCATGCAATTCCCAGTAAGGCAATGTGAGGAGAGGCCCCAGCTCAGCCCACCTGGCACTGGGAGCAGCAGCAGTGTGGCATGGCATTTCCTTCATCCCAAGTTGCTGCATTGTCTCAGGGAACTTTAAGCTCTGCACCAAACCTGTCATCTTTCAGCCTGCTTTTCCCCTACCGGCTCATCCTGGGGGTGATGGGGAGATGTTAGAGCACTTACAGTGGGTTTTAAATTTTCTTATTCAAAAGGGAAGTTTCAGCTCAGCTGAAAGCACAGCCCATGCATCCAGCTCAGACCTGCCCCACAACAGAGCTGCCTGCACCACTCTGCTTCCGCACACCCCACTGCAAAGCATTAGAAATAGCCCTCTCCCCCAAACAAGAGAACAAAATAACATCATCTTTCAAATGCCACCTGACCGGGGCAGAGCAGCAAGTGTGGTATGGATGGATGGAGCGTGGTGAAGGCTCTTCTCTGAGGGAACATGATGGAGAAAATTAAAACGTAAATTGAGTGGGGGGAAGCACAAAACGTAACTCTCCACTCCTCTGGACTGACCCCCTGGGGAGCTCCCCCTGGTTTTTCACTCCATTTCTGCCCATTCCGGGTTTGTGCAGTCCCGGCTGTTCACTAGATGGTGCCCTCGGGCTGCTGGTTTCTGAGTTGGCCCCTTGCAGGCTGCGGATGGGCTCTGCCCCGGGTTTCCAAGGTGTATTTTAGGCAGGTCACAAGCACAAAAGGAGCATGAAAGCCACTTGCATCACTCAATTAAATCCCTGCGTGTTTTGGGGGCTTCGGGGTCTGGGTCCGGTAATGCACTGCAAGCACTTGCCTCTCTCCCATATCCTGGGTCTATCTGAATCCCTCAGTATTTTATTTTTCTACCACTGTGAAGGAGGTTTACATCCCTAAGATGGGAAGAGAAGATGGGATGGGCAAAGAGGCAGTTCCATAGTGAATGCATTTGAATAAAATAGCAACTAACCATCTACAACCATCACCAGAAAACCTTGTACAGCCATAGTTCTGCAGCTCCAGTGTGGGGGGGGAAGAGGAAGAAGACAAGCTAGCACACATTAGTATTACTAAGAGGATATTTATTCATTTAGAAATGTAAATCAATGGGCACAAAGCAACATTAGCTGTCTCCATTAGGGAGGAGCCCTGCCATGGAACAGGATGTTGCGATGGGGAAGGGATGCAGGGCATCCACGGGGCCACCCATGGACCCAGGGCAGGAATAGCCAGGGCTGCTGCAGGTCAGCACCAGGGTCTGTTTGCTGTCCCGGGAGGTCACTGTTTGCTTTTGGCCTTCACCTGGCCAGAATGGAGACTCTTTCCCTTTTATTAGTAACCACTCCTGCCTTTATAAGATGGGGATCCCAGCCATTAGTGGCAACTTCCAGGGGCCAAGTCACACAAGGCCACTCTGTGGTGGCACTGTAGGACATGCCGGCATCCCCCTTCATCTTCTGGTCTCTTAAAATAGCAGAATGATGGAAAAGATCAAAGCCAGAGCTACACAGAGCAATATTTGTTGTCATTTTAAGATGGCATTAATATGCAGTTCTGGGTGAAAAAGTTACTCCAAAAATGGTTTCTTGTTGCTGCTCATCTCTGCCCTGCCCCAGGCAAACCCTGAGTCCTGCCCATGTATGGGGACTCACACTGTTCTGGGTCCTGCAGAGCTATCCAGATGTCAGGGTCTGAGCCACAAAGGCCAGCGACTGCTCCTATTTTTTTATTGTTATTTTCGTATTTTCTTTTTTTTTTTTTTTTTTTTTTTTTTTTTGGATACTGGGCAGATCGAGCTGGAAATAACATGGGAGAAATTATGTTTGCCTTCAGCATAAGCAGCCCAAATGTCCTGGAAGGAGACACCTTGCCGATGAGCCTCAAGGAGCTAATGTCAGCACATGGCAGGAATGGTCCTCATGGCCTCTGGTATCATTGGCTCCAAAAAAAAAAGAGGGCAAAATGGCACTGAGAGGCCTCCACAGCATCTCTCATTTTGGGGACAAATGTGGAGAATGAGGACATGAACACAACAACTGCCTACAGAGCCTGCTTTTGATCTTCCAGGTCTCCCTCATTGGAGGAAAGCTTGGCCAAGCCAACCCATTAAATTGGGAATTCAATCCCAGGTACCTCCGTGGGGGGTGCTCTTCAATGATTGACTGATGCTCCTGCCTCAGACACAGGTTTATCCCACCTCTAGGAATGGCACCTTCCTCCCCGCTGACTCCCACCCCCAGAAACCTTCACCTCTGGGCAGGAGACAGACCTGCCCCTTCATGCCTGGGGACCCAACAATCCACTGCCTTCAACACTGCAAATAAAAACCTATGTTTAGCACCTGAGTCCAGTGTCAGGAAAAACACTGCAGTAAAGCTACACGCCCTTGTCATCTCTATAATTTACCTTTGTGTAAGTTCAGAATATCCCCTTATGAAGGAGTTGGTTTTGTAGGCCATGTTACATTGAACATGAATGTGTTTTCCATGTTTACTTGTAGCTCAGGAGAGCAAACTTGCAACAGGGAACCAAGTCTCTACCTGCCTGCTCAAACAGGTGACTTTTTCATTAAGAGACCACAAAAATTGTTAAAGGTGTCTGGTTTTGACCCATTTCAGCTGGTTTCCCAAGTCCACAAAGAATTTGACTGAGAATAAATCCATTAATTCATCTTCTGATGAAGGAATATGGGCACAAAGATAAGAGGGGAGCATCCAGAAAGCTGTCACCTCCTCTGTCCCTGAGCCTCCCCTGCTTCAGGCTGTCCTGCACAGGTGCTAACCAGGATGAAGTGGGCTAAACCCGAGCCCCAGTTTGCATCCTCGGGGCACAGTCCCTTCTGCAGCTCTCCCAGCTGTGCCGCAGCACTGATGCCCTCACTGAGAGGCTGACCAGGGACTGCAGCCTGGTCCAGCTGGGGCTGACCACTGCCGCTTGTCCCAGGTGGTGGGAAACACTTGGCACAGGTAGGCTCTGTCTCCTCTCAAAGCTCCTTTGTTGGCACCAGGCAAGTGCAGAGCCCCCCTGGGAGGGGACAGGGGCAGTAGGAATGGGGAGAGAGAAAGATGAAGCAGCTGATGGGAAACGGGTTTAAGAGGAGAGAGTTTTCCCTTGGACTTGCCTCTAAATGCATCCCCCATCTCAGGCCACCACTGACTCCCCTAAGGGACCCATTTCACCTCCCGACAGCTCCGTGCACGGGAATTGCCGCAGCAGGAAACCCTGGGGCTTTGCCGGGCTCCAGCCAGGGGCTTTGGCACAGGCTCACCCCTTGCCAGGAGTGGGCACCAGGTATGAAAGCAGGGGGACAAACAGCCAGCCTCCAGCCCCCCAGTAGCCTTCACAGGCAGGATCAGGATCAATGCTGGCTGCCTGCATCCCCTGAGGCTGGAAAACACCGGTGCCAGGACCAAGACACTACACGTGTATGCACCTACTTGGCCTGTCTCTCCGTCCCCAGGAGCAGGGCTGACCCGCTCAGCAGATCCCGATAACGGGCCGTTTTGAGCAACAGCCTTATGAAACTGCCTTTCACGGGCAGCACAGAGGACGGTTGTTCCCAGGGCCAAATCTCCCTCTCCCCTGCTCCTGCCACGGGATGCTCAGCTGCTCAAAACCCACGGAGACCGTGGCGAAGGAGGAGACGTGGGAAGGGGGATTTACGGCTTGCTGCGAGGCAAGCCGGGCGGCGGGAGGAGCCGTGCTGAGGCAGGGGTTTTGGGGGAGAGGGCGGCATCAAGGCAGGGCTGTTGCCGGCTGACGCCAGCCCTGCTCTGCGGCCTGAGACCCTTCCAAGGCGCCGGCCGAGGTACACATGTTCCCATTGTGCATCTTGGGAGCCTTCTCGGAAAACTCCAGCAGCTTCGTTCCTCAAGCTGCCTTTTTAGCTCCAGCTTTTGGGTTTGGTTTTTTTTTTTTTTGTAAAATCATATATATAAGTTTGGAAGAGAGCCTTCTCGCTGCTGCATTTCTTTGCCTTGTGCCAACCCCCACAGCGTTTTAAGAGCTCCCTCCCCACTTCGTGTGTCGTCCCCCCCCGCCTAAATGATCATCACCATCCGAGGGGTTGGCACTATTAGGCTCCAGTGCAAAGCAACCAATGCCAACCACAGCCTGTTTTTTATTGCAGGGGCTGGTTAGCGGTGTAAAGTGGACAGGGTGGAAAGGCAGGCTGCGCACCAGGGATCCTGCAAACTGGTTCTGCTCCGGCACTGCCAGGCATTTGATGTTAGAAGTGCACATAACCCCATCGCTGCTCCCTGACTCAATTTTCCCACCACCAGAACAAGAAGCATCACACTGGGGAGAAGAGAGGTTTGCAAACCACTTTGAGATCCTCTGTTACAGGGCTTTTATTCTCCCCCTGCTTCCTATGTGGAAAAGCAGCTAAGAAGAGACAAGAAGCGAGACGTGCGAGGGGAATGTTAGATCAGTCCTCAGATGCAGCAGGAGAGGCAGCTTTGAAAAACCAAGCTGAGAATGGAGCTAAAAAAAAAAAATGATTGAAGGATTTTGAGAAGAATCAGCCTCGTAGAGCAGAATCAGGGCCAGGAGCCAGAGCTGCAAGGTGCCTGTCCCTACCTCTAGCTCCAACTTTATGGTGTGCTTCATCCCTGCAGGGAGAGGGACTGACCAAAGCCTTGGGTTGAACCTGGGTGTGAGCAGAGAGGATGATAAAACCCTGTTTTGGGACCTGCTCTGCTCCTGCGTCTCACCCTGCCCTTGCTTAGAAATCATTTTGGCGAAGCTGCAGAGCACTGCTGGTTGCCTGTGGCTGAGGTTCCCAATTAGCCTCCAGGTCCAAATGCAATGGGAGGGCAAGGAGAAAGCCCTGCAGTGCTCTCAAACCCTCATCCTGGCCTGAATCCTCCCTGAAGTACAGCATCTTTAAGGTTAACAGTGGATCCAGGTGTAATTTAGCTGGGAAGTATAGCTTAGGAGAGGGGAAATTACCCCATCTCTCCTGGCCAGCACTAGCAGCTTATGGAGAAAAAGGCAATAAATGAGAATCAACTTCCAAAGAGAAACAAAAAACCAACACTGCTTAGAGCCAGAAAGCAACTGAAAGGGCACATTTGTAACAGGAAAGAAGTTTACAGCCCACTAGCAGCAAGAAAAGCCATGGCTTTTAAAGGGAGCAGGGGCAGAGAGCATCTGTCTTTCAAAACAATCAGGAAAGGAAATCTGAAAAGCAAACACAGCTCTCAGACCTTAAAGAAAAGGCAGCAGCCGGTGGAAGTCATCCTCGGATCATGACGGCATCCAGAGCGGGGATCACATCAGGAGGCACGCCAGCAGCAGGGTGACAGGCAGGGCTGGCAGTGGGAGGGAAGACAGGGCTCCCGTGAGCCCTTTGCTGGCGACAGACTGCCTTGGGAAACTCCAGGCCAGAGGGTTTTAATCTACTCCTGCAGATAGGCTCTTCCTTATCACCTTCCTTCTCCAGGCACAAGGCTCTCAGGGCTTGTGAGCCAGAACGTCCCCCACTCTGTTGGTGGCAAGTGGAAGAGGGCAGCTTGGGGCTGGCATCAATATGGTGCTGATTTCATGCTGCTTTGCTTCCTATGCTCCCTAAAAGGCATGGAGCAAAACTGTGGGTAGCGCCCAGCCAGCCCCCTGCAGCCAAGCCCCCCATCCTCGAGCCCACTGGGGCACCAAGCCGTAAGCACAACCCAGACCAGTGTCCGCTGCTCTCCAGCATAGGAACCTGGGTCTTACAGACCCTGCAATTTGCATTTAAATTACCCAAAGTGTAACCTCCACCCCACCACGTCCATCTTCGAGGTCTCAGTGCCCGCCAGGAGCTGTGGCCCATCCACCTTCCCCTTCTGATGTGCACCCCAGACACAGAGTGTGGGCATGGCAAGGTGCTCGGGAAAGAGGTTCCAAAGGCTACCTTGATAAATAAGGGAGTCACTTAAGCAAGACAGGAAGGCAGGGAGAGCCCCATGCGACAGCTTTGATATGTCAGATCTGAGAAACTGAGAAGCACCTGTAGGATTAGGGAGCCAAGCAGAAGCTTTGAGAGCACCCTCAGCCCCTAAATGATGAATAGGAGCCATCTCCCTTCCTCTAACACCTACTTCCCTTCTGAAGTCTTGGCTTATATCCTAAAAAGCTAACAGTTTTAAAGAGAAACATAGAGAGAAGGAAGCATCTTCCAGCAAAGAGTAGGTGAGCATGCACATCCTACTGCTGTTCATTAAAAGTAGCTAATAATCTCATTTTTTTTCCAGCTCAGATAAAGCACTGTGTATTAGTAGATAAGAGGCTTACATACCCAGGAGGCCCAATTAATGTTCTTAGTTCACACGGCCTCAGGTAGAAGGCATTGCTGACCCTAGGCTGCAGCTGCTAACTGTTTAAGGAATAGCTTTCTTTTAAGTCCTTATAATCCAAAGGCTTTTATTTTTAGGTATTCCTAGTACTCCTCATCTCCACAGCACTTCAGCACAATTTTCTCTGACTCTGCAGGTACTGCTGGCTGCACACCAGCAGCTTAACAAAAATTATTTCTCTTCTTTCCCCATCACCTAAACCCTTACACACACACACACACACACACACACACACACACACACAAAAAAAAAAAAGGCCCCTGATGAACCCAGTCTTATATAGCCCCGCTGCTGAGCTAGGCAGGCTTAGCTGTGCTGGTGTGAAGAGCTGCACTGGCCCACCTGTAGCGTCTGTCCTATATAAAGCAGGACCTGCCTCTGGTGCTGTTTTAAGTGAGCATGTGAGAGCCCAGGGTGCTTGGAGGAGGGGTGGGCTGTTTTCCTCATCTGAGCCTGCTAATCAGGCTTCTTCACTCTGAGTTAGTTTTAGCTATTTACTCTTCTGTAGGCTTACCAAAGAAAAAGTACTTGGGGATCTATTTTTATTCTAGAAAAATGGTGAGTATTTGAGCTGGGAATGTGTTTTCTAAAGGATGTGCTGGGGTGTTACTCCCAAGGAGTTTCTCTGTCTTTCAGAGGTGGCTTTTAGGCTGCACCCTGTGCAAGCACCCTATGCTGGGGTGTCAGCAGGTCCTGCAGCTACTTAGTGCTTTTTGCATCACTTACTGACTGCAGCAGCAGGGTTTGGGACTGTCTCTTTTCTAGGGCTGATCAAAGGAGCAAGGTGTCCTTCACTGCTGAAGCCAGAAGGACAGTTGTAGCAAAAAAACCTGGAGACGCTCTTGAGCTGCTGGGGTATGGTCATGAGGGAGAGCTGTGCTATAGAAGTACTGGTGATAACATGGGTGTACCACTAGTACTGAGAGCTACAGATGCTCAGAGGCACATCTGGGGCACAGCTGCTATGAGCAGGATAGCCGTGGATCATGGGAATAGTAAGGATCAGCAGAGCTGGACAGGGCTGTGGTCATGGCTGAGGTTTGCTGTGTGCCAGCCTGTGCCCCTGGAGACTTCCTCCTGCTCTTATGTCTTTGCATCAATGGGTGTCAGAGCATCCTAAATATTTACAGGGTGAGGCAAATAGCCTAAGTGGGGGATGCTGTGCAGATGTGGTCAGGAAGCACAGCAGTGGCAAGCAGGGGGTTCTGCTGCCTCCATGGGATAGGGGCATAGCTGAAGATCTGCCAGCAGCTGTAGCCCACCCCTCATTCCTACTGGCATTGCCCAGAGCACTGCCTGTGCCCTGGCCATGTAACACCAGTGCCTGCCTGTTTCTTCCCTCTGCTTGGGTTGGGGCTGTACCCTGACCCAGCCTTCCAGGCTTTGGTCCCTTCTGGCATCATTGGTGACCACGTGTGAAGGTGAGTTTCAGATACAAATGCTTTCAATTCCCAGCCCTATGCTCCCCCACCAACCCACCCCACCTTGGAGCTGCTCTTACTCATAGGTGGGTGAACCTGGCATAGAAGTATGCAAGTGTTGTGATAAACACTGTGATTCATCCCAAGGTGAGGTGCACACTGTCCCTGTGCTGCTGGACACACCATCCTCCCAGGCTCATCCTGTGTATCTAAGCTGATCACTATTTCTTAAGCCAGCACACACCCTTCCCCTCTTGCCCAGCTCAGCCCTCCTCTGGGACTGCATGGTGTCTGCAAAAGACAATGTGGGCCGAGCTCTGCTGGCTATCGTGGCAGGGAGGCTTCAACAGCATCTGCACTAAATGGGCTAGAGAAGATTAAGTGCTCTCTCTGCTCCTGAAAGGCCCATTTAATTCACTTTCACCCTCCTTTCCCCCTCCTCCAGACCTCCCTGGCATCCAGGACACAGGGACTTTTATTACACCACTGAAAACCCTGAAGGGGACTGATCTTTCTTTTTTTTTTTTTTTTTCCCTGTTCCACCCCTTAGAGAAATGTGTCCTCTAACGGGCCACCAAGCTTACGTGCCTGCTGTCATGCACAGGCAGCTCTGGCCCCAGGACAGCCTGCCAGTGGGTTTGCTTGGCCAGCATCTCCTTCGGGCTCAGATGATCCCAAGAGCAAGATTTAAAGTTTGGCAGTGGGGAGGGCTCTGAGAAAGGATGTGTTATCAGCCAGGGACAAAGATTGCCTCTTGCTTTTTGGTCCCCTTCAGTGTTTCAGAGGGACCTGGCAGAAGCCCTGAGGTGCTGGCAGGGTGGCAATAAGATGGGCAGGAGGCTGCAGCTGGCACCAGGATGGGGCCAGCCTAGCCTTGGCCTTTCCTCTTCTGTTTCTTTCTCTGCTAGGCTATCAGCTTGCTTCTTGCCAACCCTTTGCACTGAGCACCTGTGGCAGGGCAGAGCTGCTGGATGAAATAGTTGAAATTCCAGAAATGCCTGAAATTAATTCAGCTTCCTTGGTTTGTGCTGGGGATGCTGAAACCCACTTTACTCTGGGTTTGTCCTCCTGGAAATGAGCTTTCCTCTGCATTGCACAGGGGCCAGTGATGCAGCAGGGCTGGTTTTTTTCTTAGGGGGGAAAAGCAGGCTGTGGGGAATGTGAGGTATCATGGGCTTTGCATGCATGTGCCATCCTCCGGCTCAGCTCAGGAGAGAGTTTGCTGTCTCCGTGGGGCCAAGCTCTCCCTGGTCTAACAGCCCTAGCAGGAACACAAGTGGGACTACTTTGGCCTGCAAAGCAGCAGTCACAGCTCAGCACTAGGTAACTCACCAGCTGCAGGTGCCTGAGTTTAACTGGAAAGGGGCTAGATTCCCCACTAGAGCAGACAGCTGCAAAATGGACTGGCTGTTAGATACTTAACTGAAACCTCTCTGGACTTGCCTCATTAAAACAAACTGGGCATCAAAGGCTTTCTCTTAAGAGATGCAGAAACAGGGAAAGGTGTATCTGCCTGTTTGGTGAGCTCCCCATCCTGGACAGGCTTCCCTCTATTTGCTGGCCTTTACCAGGAGGGTTTTGGATTAATCCTGCACCCTGTGCCTGACTTTGAGGTACTGCTTTGTGTCCAGTGCCCCTCCAGCTGTCTTGAGAGATACAATGCAGTGATATAAATGTGACAGCAACTCTGCACTGCTCTCATCGCAGCTTCTGCAGTGTAGGAGGGCATCTGTGGAGACACGCTGCTGCCACTGCCTTCCAGCCCTATTCTCAGCCCTTCGGGTTAAGCCAAGATTGTGTCCTTGCAGAAGTCCATGGCGAAACTCCAGCTGAGCTAAAAGGTCTCGAGTTTCTTATTCAGAAATCTTGCTGAAAGTACAGTAATAAAAACAGTATTTCTGAAAGAAAATCAAATGCCAAGCAAGAATAGTATTTTCTCCTAAAGATGCGCCAATAATGAGAAAATCCTCAGTCAATAAACAGCATGAGAAATGCTAAGCCTCTAGAAATCAGGTGGGGCTGTCTCCAATTAGCCTGTTACCATGTGAATGCAGCACATCTGGATTTTCTTTTGTTGCTCTGACATTTCTTTTCCAATGGACATAAATGTCCAATGCGTCTTTTTGTTTTTTTTTCTCTGAGACAGTCCCGCCTTTCCCAGCACTCAGTCCTCTGGCAGTTGTGCTTCCCTACTGTAAGCGGGTGAGGTGCCAGCCTGCGCTGCTGGGCTCTGGAGAGAGAGTTTATCCCAGGGAAGGTCTGGCAGGTGAATTTGAGCTGCATAAGAAGAGCAATAGGCTTTGAAAATCTGAACCGGAAAGGGACATATGCATGTGCTGCTGCAAATCACCACCTTGCCAAAATATAGTCACCCCTTCTCTTGCCAGCTGGAGTGTGCTGTTTTGGGTCAAAAGCAGCCCAGACACGCTGGTGCTGTGGCACAGCAATGTTGACGCATTACCCTAAAGCAAGTCTTGCAGCTCTCTGGTGATGGGGGTATATGGCATGTGTTCTGATCTCCATTGTAGGGGAAAAACAAAGATGTGAGTAAGGCAGAGTGAAACAAGGCTTTCTGTTTCAAGACAGCTGCAGGCTTTGAAGATCAAGAATTCTTCCATAAGGCCCATGCTATGGGCTTACCCAAAGACTCCTGCAGACTCCTGGTTCTGCCATGGAGGTTGCAAAAGGGGCATTTTTCACCCACCACTCAAAAAGCTCTTGGGGGAAGATTCAGGATATGAATAAGGGCCGAACTTCAGAACAATCTGGCACACCCACCATTTGGATAAGGCATGTTGGCAAATATCTTCCCTTCACTCAATAGAAATGGGGAGCAACCTATCAGCCAGTGGGTTACTGAATACTTTTTCCTTTTTCCCTTGTCCACTGCTTGAAAAGACAACGCAGCTTTCTGCAAAGTGTGTGTTTATTTGAAATGAGTTCTTGAACTCCTTCCCTCCCTAGGTGTTGGACTGTAGGATGTCTGTGGTGTCAAAGCTGCATTGCTTGCTCTGACAGGACACAGGTCAAATTTCTTTCTCAATCTCTCACTCCAAACACCCTCTCCAATATTTGCTTTAAAAAATCACTCTTTCCATGTCCATTCTGCCAGTAATTTCTCTTACTGGAATCTCTTGTAGTTCAAGTGCTGTCAAAAGAAGAAAAATTGCCCAAATAATCTTATTCCCTAATGTTATCCCACACTGCCTGCTCCATCCAGGATGTGCCCACAGTAAGGCAGAGCTAGAGTCGCCAGTAATAATTACTATTATGGCACTGCTAAAAGCCTTAAAAGGCATGGTGGTTATGGGCAGGAAAACCTGCAGCTAGCAACCAGGTCCAGTTTATGCAAACACAACCTGACTCACAAAAGCTGTAGTCAGATGAAGAGTTGAGAGCTCCTTCTGTCATCCCAGGACTCTTTCCGGCTTTTGCTGGGCTGGCTGAGTGCTGGGCTGAGCTGTAGCCCAGGCTGTACACTGTGCCAAAGCATGCTGTGTGCACCCCAGCCATGCAAGCCCCCCTGTTTCCTTCCCTGAGGCTAGCCCGAGTTTGTGTGCACACCACAGATTCCTCTTGCCACTTAACCAGCTGCAGGACAACGAGTGGAGCTGAAACCTGAGCAGTGTTGACCACCATTAGGAGAGCAGGAGAAGGAGAACCCTGAAAGATTGCTCTTCAAGTAGCGTGCTCATTTTCCAAGCATCAGTACACATGGAGAGGATGCTTCTGTTTCCACATCTGTTCCATCACGTCAGGGCTGGGGAAAGCAGGGGTATCTATGACTTTCCCTGGGCACAGTCCCTCAAGCCCATACCTTACCTGTTCACGCTGTCTGTAGCAACAACATCCCTCCCAGTGTTCTGGCCATTCAGAAACAACCTGTGTCTGACCATGACTTGTAAACAGATAAAACCCAGAGGAACCTGAGCTTCTTTTAACACCATAGTACACGCTGATGTTCTCCTGAGCAGCACCCGTGCCTAGAGACACTGGACAACATATCCCGCAGTCATTATGTGATAGAGAGTTACTGTAGGATATGTGCTTGTGTCCTGGCCAGGCTGTCCTTCCTGCTCAAGACCAAGTACAATCTTCTTCTCGCCCTGTCTTCTTGGGGAAGCAGAGAGAAGGCAGGTCTTCGAAAGTAAGACTTCAGAAGAGTGTGTTCAGTTCACATGGCAGAGATGTAACTGCCTGGTGCCTGCAGCCTATGTCTGCAGAAGGGGTGATCTTGCTGGGCTCCCTTCCTCCAGAGATCCCTGGTGCCTTGCATATTATCCTTGCTGCAAGGTGCATTATCCTGGCAGTACCTTGTTCCTACCTCTTTTGCACATGTCTTTACCTTCCCCTCATCTGGGGGCAGAGCTCTTGGCTGGGAGATCAGGGAAGGCAGCTACCAGCAGCAGCAGCAAGACTCCTGTGCCACCATGTGCAGAAAGCTGGAGGTCTCGGAGTGGGATATTTAGGCAAGTATTTGGTGGATAAATATTCCAGAGCCATTAACTGAGAGGGAGAGGAGCTGAATTTTGATATCCTAAAGCACATATCTCTGCTATTTGTCCTGCTGCTTCGCTGCCCATCTGTCCCACCCCAGGCAGCCGGGAGAGGCATGAAGTGCCGACCTCCATGTGTGTGTGCAGCCATCAGAAGCTGTCGGCTGGTCACAGAGGTGTGGTTTTTTGCCGGTGAACTCTGTGAGCAGGGGTAAAAGGTAATGCCGAAGGCAGCGTTGCACCCAGGGCAGAGCCTCGCACATACCGGCCTCCTGTGCCCCAGGGGCAGGCGATCTTGTCAGGGTCTGTGGTGTTTCCCCACGTGCTGCATCATGCCAGAGGCTTCCAGTTCACGTACGTGAGGGGACAGCTACCGGGACTCTAAAACATACCACTGCCATCTTTCTCCCCAGACATCCTGGCTCCGTCCTCCGCAGGTTACCATGGGAGCCACAAAGCTCTGCCAAAATTCGCACCTTATAAGAACTTCTGAGTGGAAACTCCGAATCTGTGCAATTTCCACACTTTCAGTGGCAACCTCTGCATCCTTCCCCCCCTTTTCCCAGTACTTTGTTATCCTACAGATCCACAGATTGGAAAGCCCCCTCTATTTCAACGCCCATGCCCTGCAGCTCTGCGCTGTGCCTGCCCCAGCACTCAGTGGAGCCATTGATAGCAATCCCTGGTTTGCTTTGGCCTCCTTTTCAGCTTCTCAGAAACCCTGAAAAAGACAACAGCATTTCCCCAATGGATATCTAGGAATAAAGCATTTCAGGAGGGCTACATAGCCCTGGCCCTGCCTGAACGGTGCAGCAGGACCCAGATGAAGATTTGACTCCATCTCCTCCCTGCTCCTCCTTAGCTCTCCCCAGAGATGTAGAGCAACGGCTTTCCCGAAGCAGATATCACTTTCTCCATGCTGTGGGTACAGCGACCTCACTGCTACTTATCTCCAGCTCAGGCCCTCCACCACTTGGCCAGCTCAGGGGCTGGTCTAATTTTGGGACTTTCTGCATGTGTCGTGGGACACCCCTGTGTCCCCTCCTTCTTGCCCCTGGCATGCCCTGGAGCAAAGGCATGTCCAGCTGGTTCACCGGCTGATGCTTTTGGCTTTATGCTAATGGAAATTTTTCCTCCACAAGGCAATTTTTTTTCCTCCGGCCAGTCGCAACTAAAATCCAGTCCTCAACTTAGCAAGGACAGAGCAAAGATCTCTGTATATGACTTGCGGGTTCTGGCTGGCAAATCTTAACATCATATATGGTTGTTGACTTTTCAGGTTTACAAATGTACAAGTCACACATTTTGTAGACCAGCTGGTGGGAGGTATTTTCTTTAAGCTCTTTGAAAGCCCAAGTGAAGAACAGTGAACATTTCTTATCCCCAGGCTACATACTTATTTTATCCTTAAATGTTCTTAGTGACTATTCACAGATTAAGTCTCTAATTTTCTTTAGGAGTAAAGGCCAAGATAGATTATAGATAGCAAGGGCTATCAGCAGAGACAGGGGAGCACAGCTGAGATCCTTTTTTGATCACTACAGGGTGATGCAGAGAATTTAACAAGCCGCATGTTGCAAGGTGAAAATTATACAGACCAAGATTTTGATTAATTATGTAAAGATTTATACATACATATTATACATGTTTAAAAATTCATATACAAACACACGCACGTGGAGAAAATGAGCTTAGCTAATGGTTGTGCCTGGCACTTACATTGCCTTCATCATACAAGGAGCTCAGCACAGTTTATCAAGGTATATGAGAGCAGTTTTCCCTCGCCATTGAAAAATGGGGCTAGTTGTTTTAATGTTTCATAGCAACAACTTGAAAGAGAAAGCAGAGTGTTCAAGTGAAGCTGCTGCCTAAATTGGGGAGGCAGGTTTATTGGAGGCTGGCTAGCGCAGCACAGTTAATGCACTTCTTCCATCAGGTGCCAGGGACTCTTTGGCGACTACAGGCTGCCAGAGACTCCGTCTTCCCTGTCAGCCCAAAGGCAGCCTTTCGTGGTGTGGCTGGTCTTTCCATAAGAG
Source organism: Harpia harpyja (assembly GCF_026419915.1). Classification (NCBI taxonomy): domain Eukaryota; kingdom Metazoa; phylum Chordata; class Aves; order Accipitriformes; family Accipitridae; genus Harpia; species Harpia harpyja. Next base: position 24,208,633 of record NC_068953.1, read on the forward strand.
CTGGCTTGTGCTGACAGCTTCTTGCTGCACTCGCAAGAGAGATTGGCAGCATCTGTCCATCCCAGCGGATGCTCCTTGGACCAACCTGCCTGCTGCCGTGGTGGGCAGCCTGGTGCTTGGACAGGCTGGAAGCAGCCCAGCTTCCATTGTGACCGGCAGGTAAAGGTGACCTCCACACTCTCTAGGAGACCAAGAAAGTTCCCGCAACATCCCACAAATCAGCTTCAACCAGGTCATGCTTGGGTTCTCTGGAAATGCCTTATGGATCCATCTGCCAGCATGAAAGGTATTCATCCCCTGTATCTACAGTGTGGTGGAGTCCAGTCATCCCAGTCCTGCCCAGTGCCCCATTGTGCTTGCTTCTTACACAATCAGCATAAACCAGATTTTGTTCCAAATTGTGCCATCCCTGCTGAAGCATGTTCATTGATGGAGTTTTGGTGTCTGGAGGTTCAGTCTAAGCTGCTTTCACCTTGGCACACCATCAGGGGGACCAGCACTGGATTTCCATGACTGCTCATGGCCCAGCAGAAGGTCTTCTAGCAAACGAGCAGATGAGAGGCAAAATCTAGCAGAGCCAGCTGGGAAAGGAGGGGAGAGGTATGGGAAGGAGCAAGCACCACCACACATGGACCAGAGTTCCCCTAACTTTGGAGGATACTACTCTATCCCAGTGAGCAACCTTCCATCAGTCAGGGAATTGTATGGTGTCGACAGACTGAGAAGATACCATTGGTTCTGGCTTCATCCTTACTGTTTCCCTCTTTTCAATTCTAACAGTTGTTCTTTTTTTCTTGGTTCCCCTTTTTCCTCCCTCCCTGTCTCTTCTCCCTGTGCCTGCTCCAAGCCATCTCTTCTTAATTGCCTGCACGTATTTTTTAAAATGAAAGGGCTATACAAACAGGACCCTGCAAGTGCCAGGCTAAATTCCTAAAACAAGCTTTCTCTTCCAGGAGGAGACCCAAACACATTCACTCATTGATTGGGCCGCTAGCTGATACTCAGCTCACCCCCCTCCTCCTGTATTTCAGATAGGTTTTCTTTTTTATTAAACATCTCTAAAAAGACCAACAGATTGCCTGTGAATGACCACACAGTAGAATCCTACAAAGCTCCCATTCATGGCCAAGAAACTTGTACAATCCCAGTGGTGCAACAGAAAGACAGCTCTTTATAAACCAACCTGAGTTAAAAGGTCACTGGCCATAAACTCCCCCTCCCTGCTTTCCTGCAGGGTTTGGGTTTTTAATAGTGATCAGTACTTTTTTACTATCATAAGGAATAGGTCTTTTGAAGGGCGGAGGGGAAGGGTTATTTTTTTGCTTGAGGACTGCAGGGAAAGAGCTGTATCATGCTGAGAGATGTGCCCCAGGACCCCTCCACTGCAATTCTCTTTATCCAGTGGAGCTCTTGGCCGGCTGGATTAACCCTTGCTTGGTTTGTTTTATGCTGCTGGCCTTGGAAAGCAGGAGGCTGCTTTGGCTTGAACATGGTCCGAAGCTGAAAGAACCTCCTATGAAAGATGATCATGGACATGGTCTCTGAGAGAAGACAGGCAATGGAGTTACATGGTCAAGAGTCCTAAAATCAGGCCATCTGTTGACCAAGGACAGGCAAGTTTCCACAATGTCAAAAGTCTCAGTACTTCCAGCAGCATCCTCTCCACTTGATCGTTTGACCTTCCTGCCATGAAAAAGCTTCTCTGGCTGCCTGAACCACTTTTAGCCTTCTGTTGCTTAACTATAACGTACAGACAACACATAGGTCTCTTCAAGGCTCTTTCATTTGCACTAACAAGAGGCCATACAAGAATGCCTGCAAAAGTCAAAACCAAAAAGAAAACAGGTCATCGTGAACATCCAGGTGGCCTGTGCCTGTGTGGCCAGCTACATCTATGTGTCTCTCCACAATGGCAGAGCTATGATAGTAATAAGGTGTTTCCTAGATTCCCAAGTGAAGAGGCAGGTAGAGCAATTTAGCTTTGCTACATCTATGTGAACACAAGCACTGCCTTCTCCAAGCAGGTTCCTCAGCCAGAAGGTTATGAAGAACCTATGGACGTTGCTCATTAAAGCGTGTGGTGGATTCCCAGAGAAGAAAGAGTATGACTAGGCTGTACTGTGCTAAGTCAGGACCAGTTAGCCCTGCTAGCAGACAACCCTCAAGGGTTTGTCCAAGTGGGAACAACTTTTGCCACAGCCTGGACTTTTAGGAATTGACCTGGATACTTTCATATCTCTGATAGCTGTAAAATGTAACTGATTCTGAAAATGCTAAGTAATTTTTATAGGAGATGACAAAATCCCTTTCCTAAAAATCTCTGAAGCTAAAGGAGACAGAGTCCTCCATCGCAGTAAATAAGTCATGGGACCATAAGTAAGAGGACTTGCAGCTGAAGTGTTTGAATTGAGCAGGTATTTCCTGTTCAGAGACATGTCTTTATTCAGGAATTATCAGGAAAGGACTACAGTTCCCCGTGTCAGTAGGGGTGGATGAATGGGTGGGTCTGGATGAAGGCAGGTGCGTGCCCATGGAAGTGTATGTTCAAGTGAACTTCAAAGGCATCAGTACTCAAAAATACACGCTCAGCATGGTGGGAATATAAGGTTATTTAAGTTCTTCCATTAAAAAATATCATTCTTCAATTATTTTAGCAAGTTTAAGATGTTTAAGCCCTCATTAATATCCTTTAAATCTTCCTTTCACACACACTGCAAAGCCTTTCAACGAAGGACTCATTTTAATGGACTTAGAGGTAATCTTGTTTTTTAGCAAATAAAATAAAGGTTTCACTAATTAAAAATGTTACAACATTTAGACTAGTCTTTTCTTTCCACTGCTTTAATTAAAAGACATCTTGGGGGAAGATTTCGAGAGCTGGATCCAAGTTTTATTTAATAATCCTAATACTGAGGCCAAAAAGGAACAAGCTGTTCTTGAAAGAATTTTGTCAGGGAGACGTAGAGAGTGGGAAAGGCTTGGCTTAGCTATGAGCCACTAGTTCAGGTGGTCAGATCTGAGCAAACCCTTCGTGAGAACAACGAAGGGGTACGTGAAGCAGAGACGGCATTGTTTCGTCTCTGTTGCCATGGAGAGCAGGGTTAAAATAGTCACGCTTTTGAGTTCAAGAATGAGGAATACGCTTCTTAGGTCCCTGGAGAGCAACCACAGCGATGGCAAATCTAGCCCCATGTTGTTGGCTATGCAGCCCATCAGCTATCAGTCACCTCTGCAGAATATTATCTCAAACAAGAGCTGCATCCCTTCCAGCTGGCCTTGCAGTGTGCCAACGGAGGGATGAGAGTGCTTGCTTTGTACACTGATTTGACAATCCACACCGCCCCTGGTAGGCAGTTGAGGTACAAGCTAGAAGAGCAGAGTTGAGATTTGGTGATCCCTGTGTATTTGCTGAGAAAAGGCAGGTTACCTGTCATTCATGTTAGCTGTCTGCAGGAGATGGTGTGAGTGCTCCCTCCAGAGCCCATGCTGACTCCCACATGCACTGGGCTTGAATGAATGGCTTCCTGGAAAACAGATATGGTTTCTTCGGTGGAAAAACAGATAGGAGAGGTTCTGCTCCCTCCTCTTTTCCCTTCCCTCACCCAAACTCCTGTTGGTTAGCACCTCTTTTGTGCTTAAAATCAGTGAAATGATTGAGGTTCATAAGAAAGCTTATGTTTATTCTCAAGGGCTTTTTTTAAACACGGATCCCTGACCCAGTTAGACATGAGTTGGCACAACGGAGTGGGGTGGCCAGCTGCCTCACAGCAGAGAGGAACGAGTAGCTGGAGGCTGGCAAGATGCGAACTTCAACTGGCTTTGCTACTAGGAAAATTGCAGTGGCACCACACCCTGCACCTCCTCTCCCTTCTCCTCCTCCTAACGGTCCTTAAACAAAAGACCAAATCCCAGCCCGCTTTGCAATGGGCACCCTATTGCACAGTGCCACTCTCTGCTTGACCCCAAATCCCACTATCTTGACTTTGAGATGCTGGAAGGCATTGGGTCAGTGCTAAACAGTGGAGAGGCAGAGGTCCTGGTGTCCACATAGAACACAAGCTGATGAAAAGCATCCTAAGGGTTGCTGCTGTTGTCCCTTTCAGGGAATGAGAAAGGGCCAGGGACTTGCTTTTCCCCATGGAAGGAAGGGAGTTGATGATCACTGTATGTCCCTTCCAACTGAAATATTCTATTCTATTCTATTCTATTCTATTCTATTCTATTCTATTCTATTCTATTCTATTCTATTCTATATCATCTAATCACATTTCCTTTGGCTAGTGCAGGTATAGCTGGAGCTTTGGCTCCCACCTCGTTCCGGTGACCAGGAATGGATGAAGCCAGGTGGTGAAGATAAAGGTTTCTCTGGCACTGACCTAAACAGATACCCATGGCTCTGACCACAGCAGAGGGACTGCTCTTCCACCTCTTGGCACTGCATGCCTCATCTGCCCCTGGGTGGAGGAGCCTTGAAGGGATATTTTGTTCTTGGGAGCATTTTACAGCCTTCACCTGAGCCATGAAAACACAAAGGATGAGATGGTGGGAGTCTGAAAGTCAGATTCACCAGGGCACCTTGTCACTAAATAGCATAGAGGGTCTCTAGGTTCATTCACTCATCCTCCCTGGACTATAAAAGTTATTTTCAAAGGCTGGCCTCATGTGTCTTTATTGGTGTTTAGCAATGACACCACTTCCTGGCTCAGTGGCTTGCATCCCTCCCACACATCTGTTAAAGGACCAGCAGCAACTGTTAAAGGGTGCATGAGACATCAGCCACTTCTGGAAAATGTTAACGTTTTCCTGCCTGATATGCTCAGCTAGCCTGGAATTATTTAAAAAAAAAAAGAAAGGACTTTTCCATAAGATTTCTGGGAGGGGTCTCCAAAGAGGAACTTGTTGTCAGCCACAGCTCATGACTAATGTAATATAAAAAGCGTATGTTTGGCAGGATTTTAGGCAAGTGACTGTTTCAGGAATGAGGGTATTATTTTATGTGCAAGGTTATATTTAGAATTTGTAGACTGCAGAGTCGCAAGAAAATAATTGCATCAAGGAAATCTGGTGGAATCATAAACCATGAGAATGCAAAGCCTGAATCATCCAAGCCCGCAGGAGCCTGGGATTTATTCCACCAGAGCTCACAGCAGCTCATCCGTTTGTTGGTGTTTGGGGTATTTCCTTAGCTTTAAAGGAGTTTATGCTTCTGTGCTGATATATTTACTAAGGCAATAATTGCAGCATGTGAGGATGACTGAAGCTGTAAAATGGTTTCTAGACCCTTAGAAAACAGACTTCAAACTGTCTCGTTTTGAACGATAGCTCCTCCTCCTGGCATGGGTGCATCTGAAAGCTCCGAAGATATGAATCCTCAGGAATTTGACTATTGTTCAGATGTGGCTTTCCACATGATGATTCACACCCTCCTCATTTTGGGCATTCTGGCATTCAAGAGATTATGTGTCCCTTGCTTCTAAGTATCAGTCTAGAATACAAAATGCCCCAAGACGAGATGGCAAAGCATTAGGTTGTGACACCCTCACCCCCTGCCCCCCGCAAGATCCTCTTGTGTCGGCTAAAAGCCTCCTAAAGGGCTGTGGAGGTGTTTATGGCTCCTAGATATTGCATTGCTTATATATATGAGGTTGGAGGTGGGAGGGTTGCATATAGTGACTCCCGTGTTCCCATATGGCAGGACCGTAGACGTACGAGCGGGATATTTTGAAAAGAGGGGAGAGTTTCCAGCTCAGCTGGGACAGGAACGTGCAACAAACTCTCTGACCCTTATCTCCCTCTGTCAGCTCCAGACCTCTTCTCCTCAACTTTCTCTGTACACGTGCACAGTGCTTCCCCTCCGTCTCATGGGGCAGGCAGCCCAGGACTCCTTCTTGTTCAGATTCAGAAAATCCCACCATGTCTCTCTTCAGCCAGGCTGGCATCCCCATCCCAACTCAGCCATCCCCAGAAACAATGTTCATCTTTATGACTTTTGTGAATAGGCTGTAGTGACATTTTTGGACACATACAAAATCTGACTATATCTGCAAAGCAGTGCTGACAGCAGAGGCCACAAGGAAAGCTGAGAGATAATTTCTTCCAAACTCCTGTGCTGTATCTATCTCAAAAATGGTCTGATCTAATGATTTCACGTGTAGTCTTTAAGACTCCTCAACAGGTTGCCGTTAGCTAAGCTGAAGCCTGTCTGCATTTTTAAATTAAATAGATATTTTATTGAGTCTTCACTCTGGTTACATGGTGTGATGGGTCAGGGACAGTCCTGGCAGTCACTCATCTTGCCTTTTCTAACAATAAAGGAATGTGTTTATCCCAGAGCAAGTAGGACATGTGAATGGTGCCAAGGGTTGGCTCAGGTAAATTTGCCTTGCACTAAAACCATAATGCCTCCTCTTCACTTCTGCATCTGAGCTGAAGAGCATAATGGGTTTGAGTTACTTTTATTTGGGCAGTGAAGACAAGACCCTTGTCACAGCATCTCAAGGGACAGTCAAACACAAACTGTTCATGGCTCCCAACCTCCCTCCAACTGAAGGGCACGTATGATACCTAAGAAGAGTCTCTTTCTTCACAAGTCAATACACTGTCATAGTGTCCTCACTGAGCAGGAAGGAGGGATGGGGCAAAAGAGGGTTTCGGAGAAAGAGATGAGAGCGGTGGTGACATTTATTTCAAGACCTTCATGATGAAAGGTTCCCCACACTGTGAGGACTCATTCATGCCATTTCAGAGCTGGCATTCAACCAGGGCTTAATCCGGTGCAGAATGAAATCGGGCATTATGAAGAGATGGATGGTTGTAATTGAAATAATAACATAAATATAATTGAAATATAAATATATGTATGCACACACACACGCACACTGTATAAAGCTTTCGTGGAAACAACAATAACCTTTTAGCTCTGCAAGCCAACTAACCTATTCCTGTAACCGCCTCTAATCTGTATGTTTGCACCTGGGGTTCTTTAAGGAAACACAGAGCTGTAATTAACTGGGGGTGTGGAGAAGTCAGATGAGTGGGATATTCACACTGCAAGACCAGAGCGTGAATTTGCACCAGGTCACAAGCATAAAGAGAGAAGGCCTGCCAGCTTCATCCCAAGAGATCCTTTTACGTGCTCTCCATCATCAAATAGCCACACATTGCAACTCACAAATTTCCTCCAGTGACCGTAAAGCTTCTCAAAAACTTTACTTCTGAGTTAGTCATTCAAAAAGTTACTCTGTGACATTAAAAAAGACCCTTGGATTTTGTTAGACTTCTGCACAGCTTTAGCAGCCGTGAAGCTGGTACCAAGCTGCCATGAGACGTTACAGTACCTACATTGTTGGTGGGAACCTTAGGGAAAGAGGTTTCTGGACATGCCCTAGCGTCCACTTTCAGGTGATAACTTCTTGGCTAATAAACACATTTAAAACACAAAATATGAATTTCCCTTATTGCTCATGATGGAGTGGCTGCCAAGCATCGGCAATTAGGATTATGTCTGGAGAGGGAAAGGGCTTAGCCAGTGCCTTTGGATGTTCAGCACAGGAGTCTTGGCTCACGGCTGACACTGGTCTCACATCTGGCTGGGAGGGCTGGCTGGTTGTGATGCTCAGGTGAAGCTTTAAACTGGGCCTAAGTCTGGCTAGTTGAAGCACAGTTTGCCCAAGGTTCCCATGGCCCAGCCCCTGGGCAAGCGGTTCCTTCTTTTTCCCTGTTGACAATACTGTTTCTTGCCTGGTTTTATCTTGGAGCTGAAAGTTGTCTGCGGAGTCTCCACATCCAAACCAGTAGTGTCAAAGTTGTTCAGGAGGCTCCATGAACAAAATCGATGAGTTGTTTATAAATCCAAATCTCCAATCGGTCTAACACAGCCCACAAATGGGGTCTTGTCTGTTCCTCTCTTGGACACTGCAGCCCACAAAGTGGCTTTTGAAAGGAGATGATGTGTGTATTGTTTGTTAGAAGGGTGCTCTGTAAATAACTGAGACAGCCATAACTACCTTAAGCTAACATCATGGTATGGCTAGCGGGGCGAATGCAGAGAAACTGACAGAGCGAGTGATGGAGCTGAGAATAACGTAGAGGCTTCATTTTGTCAAGGCGGATGTTGCCATTGGGTGGAGGTGTCTGGTGTGTGTTCTTGTCAGTGACAACTCTGAAAATGCCAAAAAACTGTCATCAGTGATTAAGCTCCCTCACGCAGGGAGGCTTTGCGAATAGTAGTCAATGGCTTTATAATTAGCAAAAATTACTGAGCAAAGAGTCATTTGGATGCTTCTTTCTTCTCATCAAAGACTTTCTGTCTCTAAGTCCCCTTCTGAGCTGGTCTGTCTCTCAGCCTAGCCTTCTTGTGATGACAAGGGACAACAGACCGCCTCAGATCACACAAGGCAGGATAGATTCACACTTGCCAATGTGTGAATCATATAATGACTAAAGAAACTCTGCTGGAGTCTGCTCCTCTGAATGCCAGTCTGCATTTGCATCACACCTGATCCTGGCTGGGTGGTCAGTCCTGGGCATGGTGCTCCCTGCTGGGGCTCACCCCTGCCAGCTAAAGCAGGTGATCATTCAACAGACTTGGAGCTGGCTAACAGAACCATAAGACTGTGCTCTAGAAACTCTCTTTGATCCTCCCAGACTGCAGCCCAAAGATCCAAATATAAAAACTAGGACCACATCAGGACCTTCAGTTCTGAGCTGGTCTTGCTGGACTGAGCACAGCTTCTGCGCCTGGTACTGGTAAATCCTCTTTTCTAGCTGGATCACATGTGTGTGGCTGGAGGAACAGGAGCCTGGCAAAGTTTAGAAGCAGGGTTGCTGGTGTTTTAGGCACAAATCACACTCAGGAAATATAGCTAGTGTGGTTTGCATGCTAGCTCCCCGCCATACGTGTATGAAGGCTTGGCCATCACGTCCTGGCTGATACGCAGAGTGTGCAGCAGCCTGAACCTTTCCTTCTGGAGCTGATGAGCCCAGCTGAGCCCCAGGGAACTGTGACAGATTCGCACCCCTGCTGGATGAGGCCCCAAGAGGATGCGTGACACCCTTCCACAGGCAGATTGCATACATTAGTGTAGGAATTTCTCAGGAAAACCCATTCTTAGAGAGAGCTGGCTTCTATTTAGCAAAGGCCACATGAAATGAGCTGTCATGAGACAGCTGTCTGCCATAGCATGATGAAGACCTTTTCTTTCTTGAAGGAGTCTTCTCGGATGTACAGATTTTGTCTTCTCCCCCCCTCCAAAAAAAATTCACTGTCTTTTTATCTGCAGCTATATTCTCCTTCCCAGGAGGCTGGACATGCCTGTTGGTGAGTCTACTCCCACTAGTATGAACCCAGGGAGTGTCACCAAAAAACAGTGTGATAAGGATCTCAGTGAATGAGTGCAAGGGAGCTGGTGGCACTGTGCTCAGTGGTCATGTGCTGACCCTGGATGATACAGTGACAGCCAGCAGTGGGATGCTGAAGTCACTTGTCAGCGTATAAAGCATGTGCTCAAACACCCACAGGTTGCTCTTGGTTGCTTGGATGTGACTCCATTGACCTCAGGGGGAGCTGCGATGGATAGGGGAGCAAAGCAGACCCTTGGGAGAGGGACGCAATGTCCCAGTTGCCATCTGCCATGTGGAAGTGGCAGATATTGCTGGTGCTGTAAAACACACCACCGAAAATGGCAAAGATCTTGACAGCAGGGGCCCCTTAGCAGAGAGCACTGCCTGCTCGCTGCTTCAGAGTAACACTTGGGAGAGGTCCTCGGAGGCATCGGTGGAGCCTGGGGCTCCCACCAGAGCTGGCGCTCAGCTTCCCTGAGTCCCGCCACCTCCGGCAAGCCCTGAGCAGCATCCTGCCAACAGACCAGAGTTTCTTAAGGCTGGAAGACTGGAAGTGTTGTTCCCAGCATAAGGCAGCAGTGTTTTAACCCGCCGGTCCCCAGGGCTTTCTCTCGCGAGCTCCATGATTACGTCATGTCTCCAGTGAGGTCAGCACTCAGCTATCGAGATGAAGTTTGAATTGCTCCCGGGCTTGCAGGCACACTCTCGCCCATGCAGGATGCGGCCAAGCCACCACCAGGAGGGTGCAATGGGCTTGTCCCTCCTCAGCAGTCCTTTCTTTGGGGACCGGCTTCCCCCCGCATGCCCATGCAAGTCCCGTGGTGGGAAGAAAGGGGCGCTTGTTCCTTGTCTACCGTTAATAGAAAAGGCTGGAAGTGTAACCAGAAATGACAACTTGAGTGAAATGCGATGCCTCTGGAGGGGCCCAGAAGTCAGCAAAGTGGTGCCTTCCAGCCACGCCAGAGACCCCTTTCTCCCCCTTGCCGAAGAAGCAGTCAGCTTGGGAAATCTTGTTTTCACAAACGTATATTTTTCCCTCTAAAAACAATAAATGGTGTTATTGATGGGCAAAGCTGAGGTCCAATGTGGCCACACACTGTGAGGTTTGGCTGGCTTCCTCTGCTGTCGCAACGCTCTTCATTTCCCAAGGAGACTTTGGATACTTCCTTCTGCTGCGAGAGCCACACATACAGACAGAACAACCCATTGGAGGATCCTCTATCCTGTCCCATCCAGGACCTGGGAGGTGCAGAGGTGCCCAGGAGGATGAGAGGCTGGCCTCTGACTGCAATGTGTGTCTCCAACTCCTTCTGTCACTGCTGACCTACACAAACAGAGCCTGCCTGAAGCCTCAAGGTCCAGCCCAAGATGAGCAACCCATTTCTCAGTACTAAGTTTCAATTGACAAGGCTGTAAATTCATGTGCACACAGAAATGACCGTCCTCAGTTGGAGAAAGAGCTCTGATCAATGGCTGCTTTTTCAGTCCCACATACTGCATGGGCTGGGCTGATTTAGAGCCATCCTTATCTCTCAGGTACAAGTGATTTGGGAGCTCTGTTGAGCACAGATGCTCAGGCACAGGTCCAACCTCATCTGGACAAGGTCTAAGCAAGGAAGGAAATATTGCTTAGTGTCTGGCTTGGACAATGCTTAATTCTCAAGAGCTGTCCTCACAATTCTTCCCCAACACTGTCTCTAACCAGTAGTTGCCAAAAAAAAAAAAAAGGTCAGACTCTAGACAGATGTTAGAAAAGAAAAATTAGAGCAAATAAATAGAATCTGGCTTCATATCAGGAATCCGAACTATGAACAAAACCCAACGGCCGGTCACCATTAAAGCAAACATAGGAGAAGAAAGCCGAAACTGGCCAAGCCCTTGATCTCTCCCACACATCTGTAACACCAAGCTGCTTTGCTGATTTACATCCCCTCCTGTCTCTCCTAGCTCCCATGCATCATATCCCCCTTCACATGTTGACCTCCATGCGTGCATAGGCACACTCACGCTCACACGCACCCTTTCCTCCCATCCCCCCCCCAGCCCACACCAGTCATTTCAGTCGGTGCCCTGGCTGCCATGGCATGGATGCTGCTGATTCACATGTCGTCACCAGCGGCTGCCCTCCCACAGTGCCTCCATCCCTTGGATCTGCTACACCGCACGTCGCTGGCACATAGCAGGGCCAGGAGCATTTACTGGCGTGAAGTAGGGTACTGGGGCAAATGCCCACTGCATACCAATGAGTGGAAAGCAGCCCATGAACAGCCATGGAGCAAAGGTTCCCTATTCTCTTTTCTTGGCTGCTGGCACATGTGGGGCAGCAGGGATGTGGGAGAGGAGGGAAGGAGCAGTGTGAGCCAGAGACAGCCGTAGGAGCTCTGTCGCACTTTGGGATGAATGTTAAGCAGACCCCACCGGGTGGGAGTGCCCAGATGAATGGGATCCTTTCACATCAGCCTGACAGAGGAGGGATTTCATAGTTCTCCAAGCAGCACAGAGCTGCCTTAATCCAGCAGATACAATGCCCTGCTCATACGGCTCAGGAAACAAAATAAATATGTTCTTGCAAAGACATCACAATGAAGCTTTTAAGGACTCAACACGAGAAGGCTCTACCTGGTTCTCGGGTGTCCTCACATGTGTGGGAGCTAAAAGCCAGGCTTTTTTTTTTTTTTTCTCACTCTCTTTGCTTTTCACAATACTTTCCTCCATTGCTGAACCTGGCCCTGGGCTGGAGGAGAAGAACATTTCCATATAGGCTCTCCTCTAAAAATAAACAGAAACAGTTACCCCCAGGTTCATTCTAAAGAAAACAATCACAGATAGACCTGGCAAAAAAAAAAGTAGAAATACAACCAACTCTGCAGATCAAGTAAAAATAACCAAAAAAGTCTAGAAGAGCTGAGGGGACCATGCCTGGGCAGGACAGAGATGTCTGCTCCCCATGTCTAACATCTCTGGTGTCTCTACCAAACAGCCATGACAGCAGCAGCAGGACCTAGTAGTTGTGACTATAGGATAACCATGGAGTGAAGCTCACCATCGAGGACCAGGGGCTGCTCCTTCCACCTTCCTATTAATTCCACATGCAGGCAGGGATGCAGCAAAACAGCCCAACAGGGTGCAGTGTAGCAATACCCAAGCCAGCCTGTGTCAAAAAGCAGCCCTGGAGCTCAAGATGAGCCATTTGCACTGTGGCTTAGTCCTTCAGCAGGTAGACTGCACGACTACACAGTGCCACAGCTTGGCAAAGTCTAGTACCCAGCAAGCTCTGAATGGCTTTAAGACACTTTCTCCACTTGCATCCTACCACGGGTGAAGAGGAGTCTTTAACATTAGCAGTTAACCCAGCTGCCCTGCTCTGGCAACATACCTGGCTTTTGATATTCTCCGTTTGTTCTGTATGCTGCTGCAGCAAAGAGTATTTACTCCGCTGTACAAGTGTGATGCTATAGGGGATCTATGGCACATTTGCTGTGCTGTGGGGCATGATTATGGTGCTGCTTGAGTCCATCCCTCCCTCCTTCCCAAGACTGCTCTTTCCCAGGTGGCATTGCAGCCTTGAATACAGGCTGGGTAACTTCAACCCACTTAAGGCATATATGATTCATTTCTTATTTTTGTGATGGTTTGGGTTCCCAGCTGAAGGATATCCTTGTTGTGATGGGAGGGGATATATTAATATCCCTGCTAGGAGGTGATGGAGGCTCTTTCAAACACTGCAGCTGAAATCTCCCCTGGGAACGGCTCCCGGGAGATGGGCGCATAATACCCAGAGGTTACAACAGAATCATACCATGTATAAGGGATGTGTGACTGCCTTGTTTGGCCATCCGTGCTGTCCCTGTTGTGGAGGGCCAGGTACGTGGCATTACTTGGGCAGCCTTTGGCACCTATCTGGAACAAATTTCAGGCTGCTGGACTCTCTGCTGTCACGCATCTGCTTGAGAAGCTGCCTGCCTGTTTTGCACATGGCAGGTACCAAACAGCAGTATAAAACTGTCAAATCCATTCCTGAGATAAAGAGCTTGTGTCAAGCTGATCAAAGCATGAAGACATGAGAAATGCACAGAGGCAAAGGTTTTAAGACCAGAACTGGTGGCTTTTCCACCAGACCTCCCTGCATACACCCAGGCCATAGAAAGTCAACTGGCAAATCCTGCAGTGACAGAAATTGTTCTTCCTATCAATGAGGAGAGATGTACATTTTGGAGACAAAGCTCTGCCTTCCAAAACCCTAGCAGCCAGCTGTCCCACTGCAAGACTTCTGGCCACATTTTGCTTTCCCAAAATGTTAAGCTCTGTCAAAAACCCAGTGCCGGTGTCCACCGCTGAAATTGAAGCATGCTCCTCCAAAAATTAGCCTAACTTTGGCCCTCGCTGTTAGATGTACGTTAGCTCCCATGCTCTGCAGCTTGTCTGGATGTGGAGTAAAATGACCATTCTTCTGCCAGCTTCCCCTGCCCCTCTGTGTGCGAGTGCTGCCGTTCCCGTGCCAGAGCTGCTGAGATGAGGCGGTGGGTTGGCTGGGATAAAGGCAGCTCTGTGATTCCCCGGGCCGATGATCTACCAGAAGTGCCAGACTGTGTCAAGCGATGTGTGAGTCACCACTCACAACTTCTGCTCCGCGGTGAAGCAGAAATCCACAATTCTGGCAAAATTTAGGGCTTTTTATTATTCTCTCTAGCAGCCTTACCAAGCTGGCATTTTTAGCGTCCCAAACCAAAGCTGAATAGAGCTGCCAAGGGTTGTCATCCCAAGTTTCTGCTTCTAATTTCCTTGCAGTGGAGATGCTGAGATGGCTGAGAATATTTCATTTTACCACCTGGCCACCAAAAAGCTGGGTCTGCATTTTGGGTGATGTCACATTTCCTGAGCTTTGGAGAATGGTTGTCTCTCCTTTCTCTTTTGGAGCAAAACGAGCTCGATAATTCAAAAAAAGAAATCCCTCATGAGCTGCCAAGGAAATACCAATGAGAGAGACAGGAACAAAAGCACAACTGTAAAATCAGAGGAGACAAAAGGATTCAATAAATCTGATTTTTTTTTTCCCCACCCAGACTGTAGCATCCATGTCAACTGATGACAAGAATTATTTGGTGACGTTGGAACAAATCTGCTCCTCCTTAACAGCCCTGTGTCTAAGCCACTCATCCCAGTGGGTTTGTGGTTAATCTGGCTAAGGTCTATGCCCTCTTTGACACAAGCTGTAGCTCCCATACAGCCCTTCCTAGCGGGATTCGTCTCAGAGATGTCAAGGAGATGACTAATAACTGAATGTGCTCTCAAGCTTGGTGACTGAATTCATTTGTGTGGCCAAAGACCCCATTAATAGTCTGTACACATAGTATATATAGTTACTTTTTAAATATAGAGGCATTGTCCAGAGGTATTTCTATTAGCCCTGTTTACTCCCAAAGCACTTGGGCTCAGACATCTCGACGTCCTTAACCTAAATGTGGATAAAGTGTGAGGCAGCGCTCCAAAGGGTGAGACAGAAGGGAAATCACTGCGCCAAGCTGCTTTAATGGAAAAAACATTTGAAGTTGCCACAGTTCAATATTTCTTTTTTTTTAACCTGGGTACCCCCAAAAGTGCAATGACTGGGTTACGTCAGAGGTGGGGATTAGGTGCTCAGGGGTATACCAGAGGTGGGGGTTAGGAGCTCATGGAGAAGGAAAAGATGTCAGTCACAAGGGGAATGCCAGATTTGGTTATTGGAGTATCTCACTATTGGAAAAGTTTGGAGACTGATTTGCTGAGAATTCCCACAGGAGCAGCTGTCTCCTCTTTGAGTCATTATTTGTCAGGCCACAGCTTTTTTTGCAGTTTGCTAGTGGAGTGACCCCAACTTCTTTGAGAACATTTGCTACTCCAAAGCACCTAGAAATGAACCTCTCTTCAGCGTTTTTTAGGATAAGAAGTATCTGATGGCTCTTTCTAGTTTGCTCCTTACACTGTGCCACTCAGGAGCTGAATTGCACCAAGTTTTGATTTTGGTTTGGGTTTGGTTTCGTTCTTGAGGGTGTTGGTTGTTTTTTTTTTCTTTTCTGAATGAAGAACAGGAAATCAGTTTAAAAGAGCAACAGCAAAAAATAGGACCTGTATGGCAAGGACATGGGAGCAGATGATCAATAAGGCTTAAAGAATAAGGGGGGTTGCAAATATTTTCACCCAGAAACAACGTTCCACCACCTGTAAATAGCAGCAATTCAAAGAGAGGGCTCAAGCTCAGAAATAAATGTGTGAATCACTGTTTTTATTCTTTGGTCACATTAGTTACTAAATACTTGGGAACTCCAGTTCTTCCACTCTCTTAGTTGGGCTGGGAAAAGCAAGAGTGTAATGCCAAATGCTGACTCAGAGCAGCGAAGAAAAGCATATATGTGACAGAAGAGCTGTTGAGAGTCATTCTCCTTTCAGTCTGCCTTGTTCCTGCTAGAGCTCTTCTGAGGCTCTCGCTGAGGACTCACACCTTTAGAAATGTAGTTTGGTTTGATCAAAAACAAAACAAAACTTTCCAGCTAAAGGAAAGCCTGAGGGTCTATGGCTCTGGCACAATCACTTGTGCTGGCTGGCGTGAAAAAGGATGCAGTGGGGACCTGATCCCCACTGCAGATGGCCGTGGGACCATCTCTTCTGCTATTGCCATCACTGCCTTAGACCTGCAGATCCTGGGAGCTGTACAGTGCAGGAGTCAGGGACCATCCTTTTGGCTGACTGCAAAGGCAACTAGTGAGATTAGTGCAGGTCCCAGTGCACCAAGCAGGCTTCTGGAGCATCTCCAGACATGCCAGGGATGGCAGCCACTACACAAGCTTTTATTCCCACATTTAGCCCCCATAGAGAAATGCTGGTCGTGATTTTGGCAACAATGAAAGCCCATCAAAAAAGAAAGGGTTCCTGGGAGAGGAAATGGGGAGAAATGGAAGGAAAGAGCCTGAGACTGCATCCCTGTCACCTAAGGGACAAAGAGAAATAGGCTTTGCTCATTAATGGGTGTTTTTCAACATTATGTAAAATGTTTTAAAAAGGTCATTTGAACAAGAGCTGCCCTGATGTGCTGGGGGATGTTTGAGCCCTTTCAGGTCTCAGCTGGCTCACTTGCACCTCACCCCCGCTGAGCCCGCCCGGCTGCTCCCGCAGAAGCAGGACATTCATGCTCCTGGAGTGTTAATGATTTCACCCTCCATAAACCCGGCCACTCAACTGCGTGCTCAGCGGGACACACACCAAGATGAAATGCTCTTTTTGAAGGCCAGGAGGAGGTGACAGGAGTGAAGTTTCTTCCTGGGACAGTTTCACCTCCATCCCAGGGGAGTTCCCCATGGGAAGGGTTGTCTGATTCCCATCACCCGTGGAGGCATCTAGCCCTCTTAGCCTCACTGGTATTGATATATTTTAACATAGTCAGCCAGCCCTGGGCTCATGGAGGCTGTTAATGCTTGCCCTAGAGTATTTCTTAAAGCCAGTCTTCCTCTTGGGTCCTGCTTTGGCAAAGGGGCATGGGGACTCCATACGTCCTGCAGCTCTGCTGGTGGTGAGGGGCAGAAGACCTTCTCCTTGCAGAGCTCTCCATCCCAGGCACACACGGTTAATTTGTTCCCCAAGCACTCTGTTGACAAATTTTACGGGAGGCTGGGAAAGTAATGAAAATAGTCTGCACTGCATGTTTATTTGAAAAATGCTATAAAATCCCCTGAATAATTTTCACACTGAGGTGATCTGACCAGCCCGACATGGAATACTTAAGTGGGTAACAGCCCTGAACCTGCCTGCGCAACCCAGCAGGGCATTACGCTCTTCGTTGCCATTGCATGCTCCAACCATGCCTGGGGGGTTAGTGAGAGTCTGCTGCTGGGGCTCTGGGCTGCTTCCACTGCATCCAGCTATGGGATCCACCATGCCACTGCCAGGACTGCTGGTGCACCAGGGTGCTCTGTGGTTCACCCCCCCCACCCTCCCTACCAGGAGCATGGGACACATGGAAGGAACCTGAACCAGGGATGCTCATGCACTGGGAGGTTCTCAGGTAGTGAGGTAGGGTAGCACAGCATCTTCCCAAAGCAAAGGCAAGGGAGAAAGAGACAGCAAGGAAAACCCAGCATTTTCATTCTGTTTTCAAGAAAAAAAAATGATGCAACCATTCAGATGCGGTGAATTAAATGTGATCCTATCTCATAACTACAGCATCACAGGGAGACATCACAGGGGCAGAATAAGATGCAAGTGAATGGCTTTACTCTGAGTACAGCTCTCAAAGCTTGTTTTGATGAGAGGTCACCTGACTTCCTTGCTGTGCAAGTTTAGCCATCCATCTCAGAAGCAGGTGGGGTGGTCCCCTGCCAGCAGGTCCATCATGGATGCACTGGGGCAGCGGGGGGTGGGACTGAGAATTGGGGGAGAGCAAGGGTCTTCTCAAAGTAGGGGATGGAGCGGCACAGCAAGTCATCTTCTGAAAGATCCATGGTCCACCACAGATGATAGAAAAGCAGGAGAGGAGCAACACAGTCTCCATAAAACTACATGGTGCTTTTGGAGGGAGGAAGGAATTTCTTTCATGAGGTAGTTGAGGTCAGAGTTTGGACTAGTATGTGAGTGACACAGCAACTCACAGCATGCTTCAGGAGGACCCAGCAATTCTTCTCCCAGTGACCAGAGCTCTTTCTCCCTCTTCTGTAGGAAGAAATGCCAGTGCCTCTGCCTTCCCATTTCAGGACCTCTGTCCCCCAGTGAGGCAAGGAGCAACTTCAGGAGGATGAGTGAAATCCCTTAGCTGCTGGCATCATGAACAGGACATGTCACTTAAGCACGGGAAGACAGGAAGAGGACACAAACCGCAGACTTTCTGAGCAAACCAGGAACTCCATCCTGTGCCTGACACAGCCCCTCCAGCCGCCTTTGCACAAGCTACCCATTCCCCTCCATGAGACTGACCATCTGACAGCCTTCCTGCCTACCCAGCTAGTCTCTCCTAGCAAGGGAAAGCAAACAGCTTCTGTTTATTCCCTTTCCTCCATCTGCTAGCACATAATATGAGCCCACTCTGCCATTTTCTTTTCCCCCTTTTGCCTTGCTGAAGAAGCCAGTCTCCATTGAGCCGAGGGACAGCCACCTACACCGCCCCACTGCAGATGTCCACACTGAGACATGGTCCTTGGTCCAAATGAGAAAATTTAGAAACAAACAAAATCTTTCACTTGCCTTTACCAGCTTCGGATATTTGTCACAGGAAGACAAGCTCAAAATATTGACTTCACGTAAAAAATGTCTCTTCTATTCTTGACCTTCCAAGGCTTCTTTTAAAATTATACCTGTTATCCCCAATGTATTAAGAATGGACCTTTCCACAGGGGGAAGGTTAAAAAAACCCCAGTTCTTGTGAATATGCCAGCTCTGCTGGCTTTTCCCATTCCCTTCCCATCCTACCTTGCTGTGCGGGAGAGCTGCATGTTTGTGTGCAGAGCCGCCCTGCACCGGACACTGCAAAGCTCTGTGGGATTTTGGGGCTGGGAGGTGGCAGGGACACATCACGGCTCACTTTTACAGCTCCTCCACCACACAACACCACCGTTACGAAGCAGCTACAGCTAAGCACAGGGGCCTCACTGTGTTTACCCTGTTGCTGCACACTTCCCTGTAACTTTCTGTGGAGCACTTAGCTTGAGCATGAAAATCCTGCATAAATACATAAACCAGAATCTTTTCTAATTAAGCACTCTGCTCCTAATTTTTCTGGGAAGAAATGGCTAGAGAATAGCTGGAGGTGCAGTGGGGATTGAAGGTCCATCCTTTTTTCTTTCTGTCTACCCAAGTCATATTCTCTGAGTGCGACATCAGATTAAGCTGTTCCCCTTGCAAGACTAGAGCAGGTCCCTAACAGGGACTCACAGCAAAGCCACACTCAGTTTTTCTGTGACAGCACGTCAGCTCCCTGGCTGGATGCTCTTGCTACCTTGCATGAGTCCAACATCATATATTTCACCCATGGGAAGAGGGAATGTGTTTGTCACATCTAGAGATGGCAAAACCCACCCCAGCACCTGGGAGCACTAGGAGCTGCTGGCAGTGTTTCTGAGTTGTGCCTCTGCACTGCACAGGCAGTTCCCAAAGCCCAGCAAATAGCCAAAACCTCCTAAAACTCACTTTTTGGTAGTGGGTGGAGATGGAAGGAGCTGTCCCACCACCGCTGCGAGTTATCCAAGGTGAGCCTCAACTATATGGGTCTGCTTCCAAATAAAAAACATCATTGCTTACACATAGTATTTATATGTTTGTCCACCCTGGTTTTGGCTCCTTCCCACTTTCCTGCACAAACTGCAGGCTGAAAAGGGCCATTCAGGGAGGCTTGCGGATGCGAATGCAGCTCCAGCCCCTCTGCCAGCTCCCTGCTCCAGAGTGAGCACAACAGATTTTCAACAGGAGAAAAATCTTTCTTGGCCCGTGTTAACATTTTCACTTCTTACACTTAGACTAAGTTCCCCTGGGCTTTTGTTTTTTCTCCTTTCCTCTTTTGATGCTAATTGTTGCAATAGAGGCCATAGCAGCAGCCAGGCAGCAGAGCTGCAGCCCACGTAAACTCCGGCTGAGCTCTGTATATCCACATAAGCCTGGGGAAGCAGCGCCTTCTTCCCACGACCCCACTTCTGAGAAAACACTAAACCAACACAGACGGCCCTTGGTTTCTGCTCCTGAAACACATTTGCACCTGGTTCGCTATCAACAAGTGCAAAATGGAAAATAAACATGAACGTGGGTTTCCCTATAGTGGATCAAACAGGTCTTTTCTTCCTTCAGTGATTAGATGGGAAAACATATATTCACCAGCAGTTTTGAATGGCAGGTGCTGTGGGCATCAGCAAAATGCTCCTTGCCTGCTGCTAGCTGGACATGTGACCATTTAAATCCCTTACCATGTGACAAACGGCATGCAAGTTAAGGGGGGGAATATGCTAACAGTAAAAGTGTCTTTTTCTCTTTTTCTGAAACCGCGAAATTGCAGTGCAAATAGCTGTTTACTGTGCTGTAGATTTCTGAAGTTGCAAGGTGTTTCCAGGAATACCTGACAGCCCCATGACAGCAGCCAGGGCTGGGAGAAAGGGGCAGCTTCCTCTCATAGCTTGCAGAAAACTCAGTACTAATCATTCCTACTGCTATCCCAGATTTTATTGTTATGCCTATCAAATCTTAACAAAAAATAACATCCTTTCTGCTTAATCTCATTACCGTCTTTTTCTGACTAGATATATTCCCTCTGTCTGTATAGATAGTAGGACAAGCTGAGTCAGGAGCACAGTAAGAGAGAAGGAGAGCGCCACAAGTAAAGAAAGGGTATCTTCGGGTTTTACTAAGAGTAATAAGGTTGAAAGCTAAAAACAAACAAACAAAAAAGTGGTTTACCCTCTTTTGGAGACACAATCTTTATCTTTAAGGATAAGGATTTCCCCCTGCTAAAGAAATTCCCCAGGGGACCCAGCGTGTTTCTTTCAAGGAGAGACTCGAATCTCATGCTGATTTTTTATTCTAACAATTTCATTTCTTCCCAAGTGATGCTGGAGTCCACATTATTTTACCTGATGAATGTTTACAGAGGAGGGTACATGTATCTCATTACAGCTCGACAGAGACATCACCTTCTTCCTAAAATAGGCCCAAGCCAGCACCAGCTCCATCTTCTTCCACTCATGGATGCAGAACAACATCAGTTTTGGGCATACAATTTCTTTGGGGGTTTTTTCTTGTTGGAAGCTTTCCATAATATATTAAATGTGTCCTACTGATTAGATCTGCAGCTGGGACAAGCCAGTGTGGCTCCATGTAGTCACTGGAGTGTGGTTGATTTGCATTCCACAATCATTTCACACCTCACTTCTGGTCACCTATGGGCATGTATGAACACACTTCCACCGTCTCCATAATTGCTATGAAGCTGATTTTCAGAGGAAATTTGAAATCTCTTCACTGTGTATCAAGTCACTGAAGACATTCTTAGCTCCAACAGAAGAGCTGGATCGATAAACATGGATTGGATACCCTCTGCTCATCAGTGTAGGTACAGTCTGAGCAGAAATGGGACAGAAACTTCTCATTGATCAATGTATTCAAAGGTAAGCTGAACCAGGTGGTAGAAGCACATGGAAAACTCTGGAGCACATAGGGTGACCTTAATCCTTTTGCCAAGCAAATGCCAAACCCCACAGCTGCTGGGTTTTTAAGCATGCTGTCACTGAGATCAAAACTGGGATTCCGCAACTCATGCAACCAAATTTACTACCAAATTGGAATGGCTTTTGGACATAGCCAGTGTGAAAGCAGAGAGGGAACACATCTCTAGAGAAAAGCTGTTTTCCTCTCTCAGTACTCATGCTGGCTGTGCAGCAGACAACTCTTCCCCCCAAAGGCACCAAGGTCCATTTGCTGTGATTTAGGGTCATGTTTGTTGTACACAAACACTCCTCCAGCCATTGGGAACTTGCAAAAATATTTGGGAGTCTGATGACAGTATACATGGTAGCACAAAGATCTACCTGTGAAGGAAATGTCTAAGGAGAAGCACATTATTATTATCCTGTTTTTGAACACATGCCTTATACAATCAGGGGGCCTGACTCTGGTGGCCAATCACCAAATGTAGATGCCAAGTAATGAAGGACACGGCACACAAATGACCCATGGGCTGGCTGGGATGACTCAAAAGCTCCTTAAAAACATGTAGGAGAACAT
Source organism: Harpia harpyja (assembly GCF_026419915.1). Lineage (NCBI taxonomy): Eukaryota > Metazoa > Chordata > Aves > Accipitriformes > Accipitridae > Harpia > Harpia harpyja. The sequence goes on from NC_068953.1 coordinate 24,230,701, forward strand.
GCTGGGGACCTGCTCCTGTGCCAGGGGGTTTGTGGTGGGGGTGGCAGGGTGCTGAACAGGTGCTCCCATCAACTCCATCCCAAGCAGCATCTCCTCTTCAGGTGGACTGAGACAAAGAATTTGGGGAGAAGCTAGGGGCTGAAGCTGGGAAATGTGCAAGATTTTGTCTGGGAGACATAGAGTAATGGCAAGGTGGGGGGAGGCCCTGCAATAAATCAAACTGTGGGAAGGGCATGATGCTCTTTACTCCCACAGCACCACCCAGAGCTAAACCACCCCCTGAGGACTGCTCATAAATCCCACCCCAGCCCAGCTTCACTCTCCAAAACATCTCTGGAGCAAATAGCCCTGCTATCCACCGTGCTGTAACCAGACCTTGTCCTGGTGAGCTTGGCAGAACAGCCCCCTAGCAGCAAAACCAGACCACGTTTCTCTCCCTGGCATCCATCACAACATGCTGAGAGCCACCCAATTTAGAGATCTTACAAACCTTTCTTCTCCCCCTGTGTTTGCTACGTGTGTTTGCTTTGGCCACCTCGCCACCTCCTTTTCATTTCTAATTTTTGTATTCAATCACTTTACACACAGCAATTGGCTCCGGTCAGAGCACACACAGGTCCTCACTTGTTCCCCAGCTGGAGCCATAGACCGCGCAGTGTTCGGAGTCATGAAGAGGGGGAAAATGGAGACAGAGAAGAAGTGACTTACAGACCCAGGTAGATGCAGGATATGGTGAGTGGAGGGGACCAGTTCACGGGGATGCTCGCCCGAGGGGTTCGTGGAGCTGGGCAGAGCTCTGCTTTTCTCAAATGGCTTTCTGTTGCCCACACAAAGGAACACCGTGCTTTATAAAAACCCCACCAAATCACAACTGCCAGCCAGAATACAAAATGCCATGTTGTTCATGGTGGGGTTTTTCATCCGGGACTGGTTTTGACTGTTTTTTTCCTGTTGTTTATTGCCATTTGCAGTGTGTGCGTAAGCTGGTGTCAGCATGCTCTGGCAAAATGAGACATTGGTGGTTTGGTTTGTTTGCTCTTCTCCAGGAAATGTGGCTCCCTTGTGACAGCCTGGTCCTGGCTCTCTCTCCTGCCTCATCATGTAAATGCAGAGGTTGTGATGGTGTCTGTGCTAAAAGCCATTACAAAACTGAGCATAAGGGATGTGCCCAAGACAATACGGACGATTGGGATGAAGATGAGCATAGGGCCCAGCTCTTTGTCTCAGGCACAGCCTCTGTCCTCACACAAGGACAAGAAACCATCTCATTGCCATGCAAGCCAAGGAGGGAACCTGGAAGAGGTAAAGCCTTGAAGTGGTGGCCATCCATACACCATTCTCTGCGCCACACACTGCAGCTGGGCTGGGCGAAGCCTCATAACTCAGTGGCAATGAACAGGTGCACTGAAGTTAGCTAAAGAATTAGGTAAAACACCCTCCCTTTTTCCTCCTCGAAGAGCTTATTGCCTTGTAAAATGTCTACTACATGATGCTGCCAACTTTGTCATGCAGGATTTTATACCGATCTTCATAAACATTGGTACACTCACCTATAATGTCACCAATGTCCTTAGGACTCAGCTAAAAATCTTCAGGTCTCATGGCTGATGTGGCTTCTCAGGATCTCTATTCAATTCTGGTTTGACAGGTAATTTATAATTTACCTGTATTATTTTTACAGCACTGAAGGGTCCCATTATGAAATAAAACACCACTGACCAAAGACACACGTCGCTTCCGGATGCTGACCAAATGCAGACCAAAAACCATCTAGATCTCTCAGGAAAGGCTCAGAAATGAGACACAGAGCTTGTCCCTGCTCTTGGGGAACTTCCCAACCTTCTCCTTCACTCACTGTCTTTCTAATTCTTGCATCACAAGCAAAATCTTGTGTCACGAGCATGAAGAAAGTGGATGTCTTTTGAGAGGGAGAAGACCACAGTCACCTGTGGCTGTGGTAGCCTGGCAGTGGAGGAGTTAAACCTTGGTAGCACCTCTGAGGGGCTGGAATCCACAAAAGTGTGCAAATGGCAGCCAGCCCCTCAGAAGTGCTGAGTTTGCCCAGAGGCTGCTAAATTCCTGCCTCTCTCCCCATGCAGTTGACATCTCCATCCCCACCAGCTTGCTGGCTGCCTTCCCTCTCCTGCCTAGTTGGGAAAAAGAAATGAAAATAAAGATGACTATGAGGCTGGAGAAAATGCTGCTGCTGCTGCTGCTGCTGCTGCTGCTGCTGCTGCTGCTGCTGCTGCTGCTGCTGCAAAGGTGTTTCCTGGCAAAGGAGGGTTTGCCACATCACAGGACACTTCTTGGCTTCAGCCCTACAAACAGCTCCCACCGAGGCAGCCAGCAGCCTGTGAGGAGGAGGATGGAAAAGTACCAGTGAGCGCTCGGTCCCAGCCCTCCTCCTCCCAGGGGGAGCTTTGCAGACACCCCACACACACAGTCCTCTGCTGCGGTATTTAACATGGGGCTGTGGCGAGCATGATGCTTTCGGAGGGCACAGGCCTCAGGGGGTCACAGAGCCTGCAGCGGGAGCAGGGAAAGTGCAGGGGAAACAAGACTGAGTGACCTGGTCCTTTCAAAGGTGGTATTAGAAAAGGGTGTCCGGCTGGCCCTATTCCCACAGCTGATCTGGTACCCAAGCAGGACAACGGAGGGGTCACTTGGATGGTCCCAGGATTTCCAAGCCTGTCTCCAGGCAAAGGAGTTAAATCTATAGGCAACTCTTACCAAATGCCCAGCCCAAGAACTAACAGATGCCCCAGAGATGACAGACTGGCTGATCTGAGAGCTGTCTGAATATTTTGCAGTCATGACTTAAAAACGGGAGGTGAGCAATTTATAATGAAGCAGTGTCACCAGCTGGCATGTGAAAAGCATTTCCTCTCTGTCAACAAGCAGGAAAGAAGCTGGAGGGAATTATGTGAAACCAAATTTCATTTGCCTTTATTCATAAAACGTTTCCCCAGCTCAGCAGCTCAGCAGCTTCAGGATGGTGTTCGGCATCAGGGCTCAGAACGTGTCCCCTGAGCCAGCAGCAGCAAGTGCCTTAAGCCCTGTTTGCAGCGTGGCATGAATCAATACCCATGTTAAGACTTACCCTGGTGTCAAAAAGCATGCCAAGACAGCACATGTGTATGAATATCAGCAGTGGAGGCATGCCTGTGTTTTCTTAAGCTGATGCTATGTAAGAGATAAGAAAATTCAAATCCCATGTTTGTGGGCTTCATGCAGCCATGCAGAGGAAGAGAAACAGCTTTCCTCCGCCTCTGAATCTCATTTGCCCATTATCACCCAGCTCCTGCCCTCCAGCCTGGGGAGTCATTGGGAATACAGATCTCTATAATTCTCCTCCATAAGCACATGAGTCAGAGCTGCCGCCTTCATTTGCAGGTAATCACACTAGTGAATGCAGCCACACAAGCTCCTTGCCTTTTAACATCCTTAGAGGGGGTCTTCAAAGTTTTAATGCTCTGGATCTGGATCAGCTCTCTGAGCTCATTATTTATGGCCATTTCTCCCAACCTGAAATGGGTCCCACAAGCTCTCTCGTAAGTGGGATGAGAGATCATCTAATTCTAAAGGAGTTTCTGGAAGTGCCACTGTCCTCTACTCAAAACGGTATCATCCAGAACACGTAGCTTCATGATTTTCCTGTGAGTTAATGCCATAACCATCTCTTCACTGCCTCCCCAGCTACCAGGGAATCCTGGGGCCTGTGTAAGTCACCCCACTCTGACACAGGAAGACACTGTGCAAAGCATGTCCCCTCTGTCTGGGAAAGGGGAGGGGAAAGGTAATATGTTGCTTTGCTGCACAAGTGATAAATTATTACACTGGTTCCCCTTTTGGCTTTACTAGGCAGTAGGTAGTCAGTGCTTCATTCATTCCTTGATTTTCATTACTCCTGTGGCTACCACCGTCAGACTATCTGAGTGCTCCACTCTTCAAAGGCATTATCATCACATATCTGTGCTAGGGCAGTCCTGCCACTTCTCTTTTGTAATAGGAAATTGAGTTACTGACAGGACAAGACTTGCCAGAGGTCACAATGTAGCCTCAGAAACAACGCAAGGAAATGTAGGAAACTGTTACAGGTCAACACTGCATTACACAGAGCATCCTTCCTCCTACCAGGGTGTAGGTAACCCATGGAGGGACAGCACTACAATTTATATCTCCCACCAAGTACCGTGCACTTAACGCAACTTGCAATCTGACTCATACCAATCCTTAGCATCATTTATGGATGATTTGCCATTTGGTGTCAGTCAAGTTCCTGGTGTTATTCTTTTCCAGCATGGAAACTCATGGTTAGAGGGGTACAGTTATTCAGGGCCAAGCTTGGGAGGGTACTAATAACAGTCATGAGTCGCAGCATCTCCCGATCCCGTCAGCGAGCCTGTCTTTGTCTCTGAAGATCCTGGCGTGTGCACTGTGGCTTGGGAACATGGGAGGGGAGGGAATTAGAAAGCAGCACTCCTGACACCTCCAACCACCTCCCAGAGCTTTCAGCTTTGCTAACTTAGGAGGACCAGCAGTGTCTTCATGAGATGCAGTGGGTGGCTGTAGCCCAGTTCTCTGCACTGGCCAAGTGCAAGGCTGTGCTCAGACCACACAGATAACAGTTTAACCCCAGATAACAGTTTAACTCCTGCTTAATTCAGATAAAGGATTCAACAGGAGATATCTGTTGAGTTCTGCTGGGAAAAATACAAAAGCAGCAGGCACAGGAGCCTGTTGATTTAGGGAGGGTGACAGGGAGAAAACAGCTGTCCAACCAAACTGGGGAGCGTGCAGCAAAGTGCAGGGCCCTCTCCGAGCCTTGCTAAACAAGTGTGCTCTGTGCGCGGAGAGCTGCAGGACTCCCAGTTCTTCCAGAAGTCCAGGTCTTGAGTTGCTGTTCCCTGCCAGATGCCTGTGGTCATCAGCTCCAGGGCACTGGCAGCCAGGACAAGATGACCAGAGCTGCCTCTTCTCTCCTCAAATCACAGAGTTATGCAAATTGCTCACTGGCTTAACAAACTGCTTTAAATTAAACACAGGTCTCTTTTTTGCCTGAAGGTTGCAATGCCATCTGTGCTACCACTAAGACCAAGACTGTATGTTAAATTCCTGCCCTCTTTATCCGTGACCTGAAAGAAAATCATGGCCAACAGGCAGAGCATCCTCACTAATCCAGCTTGTACCACAGGCCCACACAGTCCCCAACGTTTTTGTTTAGCACCCAGAAACCCAGCTCCATGCACTTCTGTGCTGTTTTACTGATGAATCTTAACCTTCTCCCAAAGAACTTCCTCCTGCTGTCATTAGCAGGCACCCTGGGTTTACGTCCTCTTTGGTATCTTCAAAGCCTAAGCATGAGTGCTGTCTTAGTGCCACTTCTTGCATTCCCATAATGTCTCTGCTGCCTTCCCTACACAGGCACTGTTTAAGGAATCTGCCCTAAGACCCCTGTAGAATTCTGGTTAAGAGCATCAGAAGCTTTGGCCATTTTCACACAACAGCCTTGAATTGTACCCTATTGCTTTAATTCTATTCCTGACTTTTCTGAAGATGGGGCGTTTGCTCCCTCTCCAGCCAGAACAGTTCAAGATACCTATTATATCAGGCCCGCCAACATTTTTAGGAAGATTCAGCACCAGTTGCTGGAACAAACACCTAGCGGCTGTAGCAGGGCCAGGAGAAAAGACATTCTCCGTAAAATCCCTCTCTACACCTGATTAGAGCTCAGCAGGCTTTTCTACTGAGACACTGATGCGATCCTTGGCCTCAAAGAGGGGCATTTCAATAGCCTGAAGTGGCTTGGTTAGTGAATTAAGCACTGGACTGGGAACAACATTCCTGCCTTTCAGCCCAGAGGCTGTGTGTAGCTTTGGTCCCATCCTTTAAAGCCATTGAGTCAGTTTTTCATGAATTTCTATAAAGGGGCTGCTCTTGGGCATGTCTGCATTGCCAGCAGCACAGCAAAGCACAGTTATCCCAGGTAGCTTTAAATGAGTTAGCACAAGTGCTGGAAGAAGCCTTTTCTGTGCCGCAGATTCAGCCTGCTCCTTTGCAGCGATGAGCCAGAGGCTGGGCTCACCCCAATGAGCTGGGGCAGAGGGAAGCAGGAGGCTCCCAGCGCACCAGGGTGTCACTGGGAGAGATGTCCCACCACACCACTCAGCCCACAGATTTGCATCACTGCAGTCTGGGTTTTTGCCCTGCTCTGTGCTCTCCGGTCAGATAAGGGCCACCTTAATTTAATGTGCGAATGCAGTAATACAGACATGCTCAAACTCTGCTGCCTACTCCGCATCCAGTCCCTCATCCCAGACATACACCTGGCCAGGCAGGCGCTTCTCTATCCAGCGCAGAGAGGGGAAATGCATCTCTGATCAAATCTTAAAAATCTCTTTTTTTTCTCACTGCTACTCGCTCTCTGCTGGCAGTTTTTGGTCCCACTGGGTGCTGTTGCTTATGCAGCGGTCTCCAACATGTGAAATGAAATGTGGAGGTGGCCACAGGCCCTGCAGTTAGGATCTGTGCATCTCCAACAGTAGCTGGTTGGCAGCTTCTCAGAAGACAGCGCTAGCACTCACCCCAGGACAGAAAATTATGTCTGAGCGTGTTTGAGGTCAGTCTGCTCTGAGCTGTGTCAAGCGTCCCATTGAGGTCTCACCTTTTATTAATCAGTTCCTTCATGCCCCTGAAGCTCATGGCCATGCTTAGAAAGGAAATCTCTTTCTCCATCTTTACATACTGAAGTTCCCTCAGCTGGAGCTCGCTGCAGCACAGACCAAGGCTCCATGGGGAGGTCAGATCTGGAGGGGCGGGGGCAAATGTATTGCTGTCCGGAGAGCCAGAAGCTGTTATACCAGACCAGTCCCTTCTTCATCCAGCTTCATAAATCTCTAATGTCATCTCTCTTTTGCTATATTGAAAAGTGACCATTTATTCTCAATCCAACCCATTTCTCTCAGCTGGTTTCTAATCCTGGCTCTCTGATGTTGATCTTGGGGCAGAAGTTTCCCATAAACTCTCTCCAGGCTTGCTGCTTCGAGGGGACTTAAAATAATTGATTTGTTATTTCACATTGTATGCTTATATTCGCTTGCTAAGTGTTTTTCAGATGAGCTTTGTGCTCAAAACTGAGTTTCTGAAGTGGTCCTTGAGTAACTCCTTGTCACATAACAAGGGGGTAGTTTTCCTCTTGTGCTCAAGCTGCCTTTCTAGTCCAAGTTAAGCAGGCAAGATAAAATTAAGGTGCCTTAGTCTGTTTTGAGACTGTTGGAGAAGACAAGAGTGAGAGAGCTTGGCAGGGCCAGCAGCGGGGAGGCGAAGCTCTCAGCATCTGCTTGAATAAATGGCAAGGAGTGTGATGGACTCTTACTCTGAGTGTGCTTGTGGCTAGGGACTACCAGCCTTTTGCTGGTGCAGTGATCACATACCTGGACCAGGTATTCATGGAGGCAGGGATGCCACCTGAGACCAGTACTGTGGTTTGTGGGGTCTGTGGGGAGGACCCCGGGGTGTGGAGCAACACCAAGCCCAGGTGGTGGGAAAGGAGCATGCTTTGGGCCACTTTGTTTCTAAATCTCCCTTTCCCACCACTTGTGCTGCCCTGTTTTGCTCTGGTGCACACTCTCTTCTGCTTGCGGTGTGCCACACGCTGTATGGCTGCAGCAAAGCTGCTGGACTACCGGCTTTCTTAAAGCGGAGACATGCCAGTAGCTTATTCATCCACCTCAGCAGAAAAAGAATTAATGTCACAAACCAACCTCAGCACTAACGGACACGGAAAATTGGCAAGGAAGAGAGCGGCATAATTGCAGCGGCCGAGGGAGCATGGAACAGCACTGCCCAGAGACACACATCAAAGGAAAATCCCTGCCAACCTCCTGGCTCTGCCATCAGCCCTGCTTCCCTCCTCCGTCTTTTGTCTCCTATCCTGAGGGTACCATGAGCCAGAGCATGCCTGCCAGCCCTCCACCTCTGCATCCAGACTGGAAGGTAAACAGTGTGGCTTTAAATGAGGGAAGAGTGGCAACGAAGAGACCAACACCACCGAAGTGTCTCACAGGCTGCCGGGGATGCATGCTGTCCTTCCTCGCACCCCAGCCTCCTCTCCACAGGCTGAGAAGTGTTGAATAGAGAAGCCTGTTTGGGGATAACCGGGGCAGTGGCTTTTCCAGGGCTGGCATGTGTCAGGGGACAAAGATGAGAGCCACACACAGGGCAAATGGAAAAATCCAACCAGCTCACCTTGCTAATGGCTAATGGAGGGTTATTCTTGGCCACCCTCCCCCTGTACAAAGGAGGAGTGCTCTAAACACTGTCCCAGAGCCTTCCCTGCCTCCTGGTACTGCTTCCAATTAATCCGCATCCTGAGTTTCAGGCAATAGCTTAGTAATGGGCAGAAATACTCACCTACTTAATCTAATTCCCAATGCCCAGGTGCTCCTTGGCCAGCAGAGGCTAGATGCATGCTGTGCTCCTCAGGTCCGTTCTCAGACCCAGCACTGCTGGTGCATCACTTTCACCTGTGACAGATGGGGTTCACCAGGCAGATCCTGTCTGCCTAAGCCCAAGTTTTTTTCTGGTCGCTACACTAACCACCAGGCAATGCTGCTCCCTAATGACTAACAGCAACCACCACAAATACGCTTCACTCATCTCCTAAGCACAGTAGGAAATAAATGGCCACAGTATATTTGTGCCTTCTGTAGAGCTGCTGTTGTAAAGCTGGCACGTGTGAAGACAGAGGGGACATGGGCTGGTGGTAGTCACGGACGCACACAGAGAAATGACCTTCTGGATTGGAGATAGGACAGAAACTTCAGAAGAGCCAGAGGGATATTCCAGCAGGGAATATCAGGCAGTGAAAGGTACAAAGTCCAAGAGGAGAAGAAGAAAGGAGACGAGCTCCCAAGAAAAAGGGATGGGCACAACCTAAATGTTGTGCTGAGTGACCTGTGTGCTTTGCTTCACCTCCATAGTCCTCCATGCTCAACACCCCTAACTTTGTGTCCTCTAGCCGAGCACCACCATATAGCCAGGGCAACAGAGTACGGCAGCTGAGGCGACACATAAAGAATTGAGCAGCTGTTGAATTACTGAATTATCTGGGTGCTGCCAGGCCACTTGTTGAGTAGTTAAATATACTGATGCTCCTGTCAAGGATGAGGAGACCAGGTCATGCCACTTTGCCTTCAAAGTCAGTGGCACTGCTGTGAATATAACCCAGGAGTCCTGACTGCTGGTCCCTACACTAACCACCAAGCAATGCTCCTCCCTAATGTCTAATAGCAACCACCACAAATATGCTTCACTCATCTCCTAAGCAGAGTAGGAAATAAATGGCCACAGTATATTCGAGCCTTCTGTAAAGCTGCTGTTCATTTCTGGTGTTGCCCTCAGGTAACCTGGGAAAGAGTGGCTCTTGTAAGACACCCAAGACATTGCTGGCCACAGAATGATGTAAGCTTTAAAATTGAAGCGAGCAGCAACAATAAGGAAGACAAACCAGCCGGCAGCAAGCACTTCATTTTCATAGGGAAGAGCAGGACTTGCAAGCAGGAGAGTCTAAATGCTGCTTCCCCTGTCTGGGAACAAGCGTAGCAGGCCACTGTAGGGCTAGTTGTAAGCAGCAAAATACGTGTAAAGCAGAGATTTTTAACATGGCCCTGGGCAAGGCTGTGCACTTCACTTCTCTACTTTTAAAACAGGAATAATGGTACTTCTGTGTGTCACAAGTTAAAGTGACACCTTAGTGTGGGTGGAGAGCTCAGACAGATCAAGAATATGTGCCATGCAATAAGGTAGCAACATGGGTCTCATGGACACATCAGTCCTCTACTCCCCATATCAGTTTCCCTCAAACTAGAGTAAAACAGAAACTCAAGGTCTTCATTTTCAGGGATCTCACTGAGCCCAAGAGATCCAAAAACCCCAACAACAGCAAAAAAACCCCACCTAAATAAGGTCATGCTTCACTCACACAACTCTCTTTTTGGAGGGAAACACACACACAACACCGATACAGCAAGGTCCACCGAGGAACTCAGAACTCTAGAGGATGCAGAGCCATCAGTGATGGGTTTCATGGAAACACCGGGAGAGAAAGAGGTCTATGGTGGGCTTGTCACTGGAGTATGGACAACGCTAAGCAACGTGAATCCGTCTTGGGAGTTTCTGCATTAAAAGAACTGCTGTTCTCTGTGGAGTGGGATCAGTAGATGGAAGAAGCAGGCAAGAGCTCTTATAGTATGTTGGAGAGGTCTTCAAGACAGAAGGACCGGCTGGGTTTACCCACTGACACAGGCCTGAAATTGGGTGGATTTAGCTGAAGGAGACACTAAGGTTTTTGATACCGAGTAAAAGTTGCGCTCTTGGTCCTTGCTCTACTCCCTCCATAGGAGTGGTGTCTCACCCGTGCACTCCACACCTGACCACCCAGGTTGGCAGTCTGCAGCACTCACGGGGTCTGGGGAAGCAGGGAGCATCATGGCCCGCAGTAGCTTAATTTAATCCTAGACCCTGATGCACATGCTGCCCTCCTGAACAGTTTCTTTCTTGCAGCTTGAACACTCCACATTGTCCTTCCCCACCATTTTGCAGGCAAGGTCCTTCTCCGGGTTGCTAGTGTTAACACAGGTTTCCCTTGTTCTGTCCCTTGAAATTTCCAGTAAAGCGCCTTTAATACAATCTCTCTGTGGCTGCTCTAATTATGTGTGAAATATTTTTTCCCCCCATAAACCAAAGAAAACAAATCAACACAGTAAGATCCTTTCTCTCGGGCTGTTTGGCAGGTCTCACGGTCTTCAAAAAAGTTACCCAAGGTCCACACAGTGTCTGCTGTCTTTTTACAACAGCTACTTTTGGGTTCCTGTAAAAGGACCCAACAAAGGAAAGGGTAAAACAAATCACAAAGCCCTCAAAGGCTATTTTCCCACCTGAATAGTCCCAAGCCAAAGGACAGGCTGTCTGCTGAACGGCAGAACGCATGCACTCCCAGCCAGGGCTGTTTCTGAAGGAAGGAGGGATATGGGGTAGGGTGGCAGCAATTGAGGATCCTTTAAAGATAAGGATGGGTCAGTCAGTCCTTTATTCTCACAAAGGCCAAGATGCATTCACGGTATCCAGGAAGAGAAAGGGAATTTATCTTGTTTTCTCAAAGTGAGGGACTGTTTAATCTCCTCCCTACACCAGTGCATCTCAACACCTTGCTGCTCCATCCCTGGGAAGCATCCAGGTGTGCACACAGCCCTGACAACACACCTCAGTCATAACCTACGGACCCTGTGCCCTTCCCAGTGCTCTCCACCTGAAGCCCAAGGCTCTCCGCTTGCACCTCTGTCCTGCCCCACAGCAGCCCTGCTCCAGCCCAGCTCTCCTTGGGACCACATCGCCAGTGCTCTGGAGTCCCTACAGCCCTCACTACCTAGTGCAGGGATTTCCTTGCTCTGCTTAATTCCGCTCCAGTTTATCACTTCCCTCTTTGCAACCTTCAGTTGCTGCTCAGTTCCAGTTTCCCTTGCAGTGGCTCTTGCTTTTTCTTGCCATCTGGGCCATGTAACCGGCCTTTTCCAATAGTGCTTGGGAAAAGAGGGTCCAGAAAGTGAATGACCTTCAAAACGAAGCATGGCTGTCACTCCTTCCACACAGGGAAGTATTCTTACATCTTTTTTTCCAAAACCAATACCAAGCACTTACCACTTAAGGGAGTGTTATCCCCATATTTAGGGCTTATTTGAAACACCACAAAGAAGAAAGAAAGAAGGGAAGGAGGTCAAGCTTACATGCTATGGGAGCAGCTAGTCTTGAGATTGTAACTAAACCAGGTCTGTTACTTGCTCATCTGAAGGGTCCTGGCATTATGTCAGGTTCAGGCTCCTAGCCCACTCTTTCTAAGGTGGCTGGTCCCCTCCTGGGGACAGTGACATTACTGTTGCAGCCTGCCATCAGCATCATTATGTCAAGGCTCACCTTCTTGCCCTCTCTCACCTGTTTCAGGGCTGTGAGATTCACGTCACTGTTAGCTCGCCCCTCTGAGGAAGCAGTGTCTTGACAGGGTGACCGCTCCAGAGCAGCATTATTCCTTTGCAGATATCAAGGCTCTTCCTCCATGCCCTCAGGCAACTCTGCCACCATATCAAAGCCAATTCACTCATGCATTTTGCCAAAGCAGAAACGCCACAGCATCAAAGCAATGCTTGCTGTCTGCTTCTCTGAAGAACAGTATAAATCTCACCCAAACTTCAAAGGGACAGATTTAGGTTGTGAGTAGGGCCATCCCACCTTCGCCTCCCCCAGCCACGCAGGGCAGGTCCAGTCGGGGGGTCCTGCAGCAGCCCCAGCCCCAGGTGTCCCAGGCTGAGCCCCAAGCAGCTGCCCCAGCCCTGTGCGCAGAGGCTTTTTTCTGGAAATGCTGCAGCTGGCAGGGCCCTTCCTACTTCACAAATATTGACACTGAGATCTCTGCATCCCAGCTGAGGAATAACATTTTCAGGGAGCCCTTGATCTGCAGAGCTTCTCTGTTGAACAGGGGGAATTTGGATTTTAGTCCTTTGCTTTCCTGTCTACTGTAGCAACTCCTGAGGTGGACCTGTTGGACCCTGACCCAGCTTCAGGCACCAGGAACCTCTGGAGAGCCCACAGAAATGCCTCCCAGAGGTGCAGCCACCACTTTGCAGGCCAATGAAGGATGTTTCACAAAAAGGTACAGATGCCAGGAAGCAGCAGTTGTCAAAGAGAGACCTGTTAAGAGCTCTGAGCACAGTCCCAGCTGGGCTTTTAAGAAAGCAACAGCAATTGGTAAAGTAGAAGCATACAGACTGCTGGGAAGGTGTCCTGAGGACTTCTCCCCTGCATCCTTACTTGGTCTGGTATTTGGCAGTGAGCATGGATCTAATCCCAGCATGGATACAAAAACCTAGGGCAGTTCAAGATGTTCTCTCCTAACACAAGCACAAGCCAAGGCAAGTTTTTATTATTAGCCACACCACATATGCCTCAACCCAGGCTCAAACATCTATCATTCATCTCATCAGCCTAGCAATTCAGCAGAGGGCACAGAGAGACATCAACATGTGGTGAAGGGCTCAGCTGCAAGCACCTAAGGAAAAGGAGGAGGTTGTCTGGAGGTGTGTTTGGTGATGGAGAACCATACGAGTATCCCTCTAACTGGATGTTCCTCAGGGAGACACTCCAGTGCTGGGGGAAGTATAAGAGGGTCACAACCTGTGCTCCAACCCTAGGTTTTTTAATGGAAGGTTTGATCTGCCCTCCGAGTATTCACACCTAATAGGTGAGGCAGGTTATATCTTCCACCAGCAGAAAAAGATGAGGTGTGCTATTAGGAGTAATCCTGAGGATATTTCTGAGCCTTCTGAGTTAAAACTCTAGCTCCACCTACCCACCCACCCTACAATCCAGAGAAATGCCCTCTCTTCTGCAGCAAACAAAAAGATAGATTTGCTGAAGACTGAAAAACAAGGAGTGAAACTCTGAAACCAGAGGATGAGGTTTTGTAGGTAAATAAACCAGGAAAGAGAAAGACTAATAATAAATGTAAGAGAAGTGGAAGGAATAAGCTGCCAACGGTCAACCCTGGGGCTGGATAATTTATCAAGGCCTCCATGTGTCGTGCCTGGAGAAGTCCCTTACACTCTTCTCCTTCCGTACAAATCTGCTACTGAGATCTGACCACTTTAGTGGGAAAAGGGCGGGTAGCAGATAGCAACGTCCAGCGGTGATCTTAGATCCACATCTGTTACATGCAGATCTGTATAAATATTACTGTTGAATTGTGGAGCTTTTAGTGGGATTTTAGTTTTGAGATTGACTTTTCTACACCATTTTCTTGTTTACCAACATGAAACATGTTTCACTTGCAAATTAGGAACTAAGATACAAGTGGGAAAGGGAAAATGAATACTCCGGAGCAGGACTGAGAGGATTAAAAGGTTCAGGGGGATTCTTGTGTTAATGGGATGACAGAAAAGGCTGACCTCCAAAAGATGAGTGTACACCTCTTGCTGGAGGACTGAAAACTCATTTAACTACAGTAAGAAAAGCCCACTGCCTGCTGTGAATGTTCTTGGACTTCCTGCTTAAAAAATGACCTCTGGGCTGTTGCATGCCAATGAAGCTGAGTCTGTCTGAGAATCCCCTTATTTATCAGCTGAAGCTGCTCAGCCTGGAGGATTCCTGGAAAGCAGAAAGTTCTTTGCAACTGAGTGCCTTGGCCTAGTCCTCTGCAGCAGCTTTAAAGCTGCTGGCACAATGGCCAAGACCTTCTGAGTGGGAGATAAGTAAGGTGTTCCTTCTAGCTCCTAGGAGGAAGCCTTTCCCCCTCCAGAAATACGTTACTCTGGGTGAGGAGTACCTCTTTCACCTCTCAGCACTGAGATGCATAGGTTTCTTCCTCCTGTTTCTCAGCAAGACTGGCCAAAGGACAAGCCATACCCAGAGCTGCCAAGCAGCCCCTTCCACAGTGGTAGGCTGTCATTGTTTCTGTTGAGCTTCCTTTTCACTGCCGACAAATCAGCTAAAATATTTCTTTGTGGAGGGGCATTGGTATGCTTGTGCCAAAAGCCTCTTCAGCTACCTCTCCCACCTCCAAAGCATCCAAAGAGCCTGACAGCCCACCAAGGTCAGAGAAGCTTTTTGAAGGCGGGAGATGGAGCTACACCTTCTGTCAGACCCTATTTGCTGCCTGCTCTTTGCACTCCCACATCCTCTCCCCGCCTCTTCCTCACCAAGCTCAGACAAGTAAACGCTTTTCATTGCAACAAAACGAATGCCACAAAAACCTTGTTCAACAAAAAAAGCAAACAAAGCAAAAGGAGGAACTCTTCGCAGAATTTGCCCTGAGCAGCCAATTTCACTGGGGGTCAGAGAGACCTCCGGGCTTCCCCGCTGCCGTGCCGACACGTGGGGTGACGCGGTCGACCCCGCTTTGGAGCCTGGCGAGTGGCTGAGTGTGTGCAGCGTACGTCACCTCTGCAGCCAAAGCAGAAGGGTGTGAGACCGTAAATATCCAGCCCAGCAAACCTGCCGGGCTTGACGTAATCTCTCTGCCAGCTTCCAAGGTCAACAGTGACCTGTTTATACTGCGCGGGGCGAGAAGAGGCATTCTGGGAGAAAAGCAAACAGAGGACATGTCCTATGCCCGTACAAAAGGTGCTGTATTCCCGTGTTGCTCTGTCCCAGGCTGGGAGGAACATAAAATTAGCACTGTTTTCATTCATTCATTGTATAAATATTCTGCATGGTGCCCACCCCCATGTTTCCTTGCTGAGCCTGCAAGTCTCCATCAGGGAGGCTAGGAGAGGGGCGAAGTTAGGTTCAGTCCAAGCAGCTGATTAACAAGGTGAGGTGAGGGCATGCATGTGTGCAAAAGGGAAAAAAAGGAGAAAGGGAGAGCCAGGGGTTGCATTCAAAGGCAAGCAGTGTGTGAGGGGGGTGTACATGGGCAGGGAGGTGCACACAGCATGGCCCTGGCCAAGGGAGCAGTTCGCACTGTGCCTCCTGGACAAAAGCCATTTCACCATCACCCGGGGATGGCCAGGAAGGCTGGACACGTACTGCACACTCTGAGCATGGACCTGCGCAGCAGGAGGGACAGCAGGTCCCTTGTGCAGCAGGGGCAGCGTCGATGGAGCTTGATGGGCCGTGCAGTCACATCTCGGGCAATTCACAACCCCGTGCTGCCCTGCCACTCCAGGCTGCAGCCTCACTGGTGCCCACTCCCCTCGCTGAGGTGTCAGCCTTTTTCTGCACCCCAAAAGATCCAGCTAAACGCATGAGGAGGTTTCCCTGGCGTGCTGTCCACGAGCACAGAGGGATGAGCAGCCCCAGGGCACCAGTCATCCCCTCTGTGTGCCAAGTCCCAGGCCAAATGGCAGTGTAAGCCCTAACACTGCACATGTTTAAGCTAGTGGAGCTTGCTCCCCCCAGACCCTCCCTTCACACCCTGCCTGTGGCCATCCGAGGCTGGAGATGAGATGCTGGGCAGCCAGGATGAGCCCAAGAGGCCTCATCTAGGCAAGCCTGCGCCGCCCAGCCCCGAATCTGTGACCGGAGGTGTCCGTCCCCGTTCCCTCCGTACAGCCCTGTTAAGCAATTGGAAAGACACTGAGAGGACAGGAGAAGCAAAAAGAAGAAAATATTTTTTAAAAAATCCGCTGCCAAACAAATGCCAGTCTGTGCACACCATCCCACTCGTCGGCCTGGGTTTCTATTTTTATCAGGTGATGAACAAGCCACAATATCGGGGTGGGGGCAAGCCCCGCTGTTTATGACTGCCGGCACAGGGATGGCCGCTGCAAGCAGAAGGCAGCTCATTCAGCGGGAACCAGAGCGTCCTGGTCGCTGCAGGTTGAATAGGTACATTGTCCACTGCGGGAGGTTCAGGAAGGGCACCATTTCCAATCTGGGATGCAAACAGGGCTGGGAGAAGTTGTGTGTGTGTATGGGGTTTGCTTTTTAAATATGGGGTGAGTTTTCCACCTGTGCCAACAAGGCGTATATTCACTCTGGAATAAAGGGGCACAGGTGCTGTGTTGTGGGGGGGAGGCTCCTCCATGTCCTTTTTACCCCCAGATGTTGACTCATTTCTTTCCAGTCCCCTCCCATGCTCTCAGGATAACATCTCAGTGGGTAAAGCCTCTCCTGGGAGGTTTTAGACCCCTCCTAATTTTTAGCTAGAGGGGTTTCAGCGATGTCTCTTCCCATCCCTCCAGTGGGACCCCAAAGTAAGACCGTACAATCCCTCCACAGGACGCAGTGACATGGGCTATGCAGAGCCACAGACACTTCTACATCACACCATGCTTTCCCCATCCTGGGATTTTGGCTTGGAGAAGTGCAGCACCCAAACATGAGGGTCAAAGCTGACATTGAGGCACCCAGACAGCAGCACTCGGGCAACAGCTATTCAGGCTTTCCCCATGAAATACTGGAGGCAACCCTTGCTGATGCGGCCTCAACATCAGCACTGGAGGGGTTTCCTCCTGGTGCAGGAGTTTCACCACCAGGACACCCAAGGCTGTCCCTTGGATAAGCAAAAGGAAGCTGCAGCACCATGCAGCAAGGGCTGCGTGTGCGGGCCGGGCTGTCAGCAGTAAAGGATGCGTAAAGGACGCAGCCCGAAAGGATGCGTATGAGCAGGTACGTGTGAGAGTACATGTCAGTGCCTAAACCCCCAACATTTCTCTCCCATGCACACTTGCACACTCAAGCTGAAAGCCAGAAAGGATCTGAAGTGTCAAGCACCTGAGCAGAAACACAGAAAATGGGCCCTCTCAGCTCTCTCCCCACCCTCCCACTTAGAGGCTCATTTCTCTCATCTGTCAGGGCATGACATGTGGTCGCTTTGGTGGTGTTCATCTCGCTCGCGCTGTGGGAAGCGTGGAAGCTGTCAGCCTGCTTCCTCTGCTCCCTATTTCCCAGCCACCGCTGCTGGGAGGTGAGCTCTGGACTAGCAGGTAGGTGGGAGCTGGCTTTTTTTTCCCACCTGGATCAAAGCACAGCAGAGGTTTCTAAGTGGCAGCCTCACCCTTGCAGAGCATCACTGCCTGCCCACCCCTGCTTCAGAAAAGACAGCAGCACAGGCAAACCCGCTCCTGAGCTGCTGCAGCAGATCAAGGCCTTTGCTGGCTTTAAAAGAGGGAATAGGGCTGGGAGCAGAGATGTTCCGACTCTGACACTGGCTTCGCCCATAGCCTTGAGCAAGTCATCTTGCCTCTGTGTGCCTCAGTTCCACGCGGTGCCAGGGCTTCAGTAGCACCACAGGGCAGTGAGAACTCAAATACTGTTACCAAAAGGAACCTGTGACAGCTGATCAAGAAATGTCTGGTGTAATGCACTTTGTACTCAGACACTGACTGTAAAAGCATGAACAGTACTTTTGCGGCACAAGCTCAAAGCTCCTGGGTTGCCCCTAGATCTCCAGTGCATTTTCCTGAAGACAGGTCACAGACTTAAATTGTGCACCCCTCCACTCAGCTGCCTTTGCACAGAGTAGCTGGGATCCCATAGCCCCTTCTCATGTCCCTGCTGTTTGGGGTTTTTTGTAATGCTTAATTAGCTTTTAATAGGACACAATAATTCTAGAAACAGTAAGTGTTCCAGGGACACAAAGCCCTCCTTTTCATCCTGAGAGTAAGACAAGGGTTTGAGCTGAGAGCCATGAGATGGCTGCACTGGTAATTACAGGGAAGGAGCCTGCAACTGTTCACAACAGTGAGTGGTTTGATTTGCGCAATTTTTAAAAGCAGTTTGAGGCTTTTATTCTTTATTCTACTATTTGTTCTATTTCTCCCCCCCCCCCCCCCCAGCTGGAAAGCCACCCAAGCCTGCCTTTCATTGCTTTTGGAAAACTGCAAGCAGCTATCACCTTAAGTGATACAACCTTTTTCTGTCTGTTTTTTTCCTTTTCTGCCCATTTTCATTCAGTGACTGCTTCCACCATACAAATTCTGGATATTCAATAGTTTTCACGGTAAAGCTATTATCCACTCTTCTTTGGCCACAGGGTTTGTTCTCTGTTCAAATATTTGCACTCCTTGAAGGCTGAACTTCACTGGGAATAGACATAAGCCTCCTTTGAACTTTATAATGACATGTAAAAATCTTACCTAACTGTAAGCACTTTTGCAATGTGTTACCTGTATTTCAAAGAGCTCTGAATTGTTGCTTCCCTGCTTTAAACAAAAAACAAAAGCCATCTATGTGACTTGTTTTGACCTGGCCTCTCCTCAGCTTAAAAAAACAAACACAAGAGCAGTTCATGAATCACAATTTCTCTGAACATATTTAGCTATTTTTCCAATCGTTCCCAATGCAGACAAAAACCTCGGACAGCCAGCAGGTACTGAGCAGTTTCTACCCCTTTCCTGAAGTTGCTAAGAAACCACTTTATGTGGAGCATCACATTTTCCTAGCTGGTCAGCTCCAAAGTGGAATTTTCTCTGTTCCCTGGCTTACACTCACCAAAGGTTTAGATAGGTTTTCCTTGCCAAACCACAGTAGCAGCAGAGGGTACACAGGGCTCACAGTTATTCCACAGCAAAACAACTAAACATATACATTTCCCGAAAGATCTTTATGTTACAGGGAGAAAGGGCTGCGGTCAGGCATGAGATGTTTCAGAGTCTCTCACGTACATGAGTCTGAACAAAATCAGTCAGGTCACATTTTATAGCTCCTGTCTACGTGCTTTTTATCCCCAGCTGGAAATACCGAGTCCTGCCTAAAGCATGAGCTGTCATGTCCCGTCTGAAGCGTATTTCACCTGTCCCCTCTCATTGCTGCAGCGTGCTGCCCGGTGCAGAGACACCCCAGCTAGCAAGGCAGGGAAGCAGCCAATGCTCCAGCACAGCCTGTGTGGCTCCGTCTGCCCCAACCCACAAAGCAGCTGGAGGTGGCTGCAGCCCTGGGATGGATCTGATGCCCTTTGAGTAGGTGGGAAGGCCCCAGCTTGACCTCAGCAGATGGACAATTAAATTTGGTATGGACAGGCAGCACTCTTACACACTGAAAGGCATGTGAGGGGGGAAATAAAGTCCAAGAGTTTCAGACAGGGCTGTAAATGTACTGTTCTTTCTAATGGTTGTGAAGCTTTCCCTCACTGCCCTTTTGACTTTTAACATAAGGGCACATGGAAAGTTTTTAAGTCAATATCTAGTGCTTCACTGCCAATCCAAGGGGGAGATTCACAACCAAAAACTGGTCTTGAATGTCTAAGACAGAATAAGGTACTCGTGGGAAGAAGCAAGTCTCCATGCTCTGTGATCTGGGAGCATTACCTGTCAGGATGATGGAGGCATGGCTCTCACGAGCCATAAATGCTGCGAAAGGGTTATGAGCCTCAGGTTTAAACATGAGACAGTCAAGGAAGCAAGCTTTGAAATGAGGCATGGGATCAAAATAATTCATGGAGAGAGGAGAAACTATTATATCATAAACCAGAAAGCAAAGGATGGTGTTGGGAAGAGAGAGGGAAGTACAGATATTAAAGATCATATTAAAAGAGAGCTGGAAGGAGAGAGGCTGAGGGCAGGCATGTGGCTTGGGTGCAAGGAGGGCACAGGAGGACCTCCCTGCATTCAGTTTCAAATTTTACCTTTACTTTAGGCTGGTGATGTTCTTTTCCATGTTAGGGGAAACAGCTTTCTCCTTAAATCCAGAGGGCTTCCCAACTTTTAAAACCTCTTTAAGAACTAAGGACTTTAAAAATTTTCCCTCTTTCCCACAGGAACAGCAGTGCAGAAAATAGGCTAAGACTTGATATAATTTGACTTACAAAATTATTCATCTCTGTGTCTCCTGCTCTTCTCTCTGGTAACCCATGTCACAGCCTGCACAAAGGCTTTCCCTTGGGCTGAAGATACTGACTCTCCTGCAGTGGAGGGACCTTCACCAAGGAGCTGTAAGGAGTAGTTACTACGCAGGCAGCATCACACAGTTGCATTTCTGCACTCAGGATCACCCCACCTTGATCTCTTGGAGATCACTTAGCAGCCAAAATGGTGATGAACAGGGAGGTATAAAGACTGAGTCACAGTGTGGACAGTCTCACCCTGAGCTTGGGCCTTCTTGCAAGCCTGGGGAACTTCAAACCCAAGATGTCCATCCACCCACAGGTTTCAGTGCTGAGGTACAAGTTTTTCAACCAGAAGAGGTCTTCTCAACTGAAAATCTCAGCAGTTTCCCACTTCCTCCCAGCTGCCATCTGGCCCCTTCACAAGCCAAGGTGTGGGCCTGTGGCAACAGACCCATTCCCTCCTCCCCAAGCACAGCTTTTTCTCCTGCTCAAAGGTACCAACATACCGCACATTAAAAAAAAAAAAAAAAAATCAAAACACATTATACCTCTTCAGCACACTTTCTCACAGCACCAGAACTGCCAAGGATTCAGTTATGGGATCCTCCTCAAAGTTTTGGTGTGGTTGCTTCAGTCTCCACCATTCCTAGGTGCTTACAGGCTCTGTATTTCTCCCCAGTCCACCCCAAACAGCTTTTAGACAAGTTCACTCCCGAGAGCCTCTTTTCTCTGCCTTTATATCACTTATCAGTTACTGATGCTCCAGGTGCTTTCCATTTCCTAATGCTGAGCATCCCTTCTCTCCCTCCCTCCCTCTCTCTACACTGAGCTCCACTGCCATCACCTGCCTCCTCCTCTGCAGCAGCTAGTGGAGCCATGTAAGAGAGTTCCCTAAACTTTCCTGTTTGCTTCTCTCTTTGGGCTTCCCAGTAAATCTGTTCATTTCTACTCAGACTGCAGTGATATTGACTGCATTGCAGACACACATACTTTGCTCAGGTTCCTTAATTAGCTTCATCTTATTTTAGTTTGTGTAAACCACGTTCTCTTTTTATTACATAAACTATTTCTTCTCTCTCAACCACTTGTGGTGCTCCAGACAGTTTGCTTCCAAACCAGAGGGCTAAATTTAATCCCCCACTCCCCATTCAGCTTTCTCCATTTACAGTATTTTTTTGGTAATGCTTTTTTTTTCCCCTTTCTTTTCTTTTCTGGGTTGGGTTTTTTTTTTCCTTCTTTCCAAGAGGCTGGGCTTCCTTTTCTGTCTGTAAGCCCTCCTATTTCCCCCTGCCCCCTGGATGCCTGCCTACCTTTACTCTAAAATCCAGAGGAGGATCCAATACACTTAGTTTGCCAGCTCTTCAAGAGGTATCTAAGGAGGCTGACAGGAGTTTGATGGTCTCTCTTGCAGTCAGTGGCAGCTAATGTGGTCTGAAACCCTCTCTCTCTTTTTTGCCATTCACACACAGTACTTACTCTTCAAGCCTGCTGCTGCTGCCACTGCCTGAAAGGACCTGAAATACCACACAGGGAATTTTGATTTCTTCTGGGGAACCGGGGAAGAAAAAAAAAAAGGCAGGAAAACTCGTCTGGAGATTGCGAAGAAGACGTACAGTAATAGCAAGAAGTGGCAAGCTCTTTCCTTCTTGAACGCCGAAAAACACCTCATTTCTCTGCCAGGTGTATGGGACTTAGATTCTGGAAGCAGTGCACTGAACTGTTAAAGGTAACGTATTGCACTTTCCTCCCTCCTCTTTCTTTGGTACCTTTTCCTTAACTTTCCTATTTCTTTCCTCAGCGCTCTAAAGATGCAGGCTCTCAGTCAGTGGATTGGTTGTTTCCCTGGTGAGCAACCAGCAGAGAAATGTGAGAAAAGTTATAAAATGAGTGAGCCCGAGCTTCTCCACAGAGTTTCCTTTCTGCAAGCAGCACTGCTGTGAGAGGGGAGCCTGTGCCTGGAGTGCCTCTCGGTGTGATGGTCCTCACCGACAACCCACCTGTTATGGGGAGCAAACCTATAGCCAGAGGCAACAACTATGTATCAAGTTTGTTAGTTGGCTTGGGGAAGGGAGGGAAAGCAAGCCACCGGCTTAAGAGATCCTATAGCCAAAAGCACAAGCTGGGAAAGCAGGGAGAGGGTTATCCCGTTCTCCCTCCCCAAAAGACCCTCCGACCCATCGGTGTTTCTTTGTGATGGGTTTCAGCTACGACTTGAGCCCTGCTCATGTGTCTGATCCTGCTTCTGAGCACTGGGGAAGGAGGCTGCCGTCATGCTGATTTGTTGCAAGTGTCCTAAATGACTGCGGGCTTTCTCATGATTATTGCTTTGATTGGTGTCATTGCTTTGCTACAGGGAAGGCAAAGGGTAATCTCTGAGCTAGAGGGGTGTTAAGATCTGTAGGGGCTGACAAGTTCAGAAAGAGAATGAAAAGACCTGGGATGAAGGAGGGTTTGACAGCGTGCTCCCCTTGTGTGAGGATGGCAGGGACCGGTGGTTGGCAGAGACTACTGGGTTATTTCCAGTTAGCTCCTTCGGGTGTTACTCAGTACCTGCCCTCTTTCCGAATCCATTCACAGATGAAGCATATTTTTAGCAATAGTTTGCAGGGAGCTGAGCTCTTCTGCAGAAGTGGACAGAGCAAAAATCTTTTCATTCATTTACTACTTTTTAAGACTTTTCATTTAAACCTTGTGCTAAGTAACCCTCTGCATGTAGCAGAAAGCATGCGTTTTAACCTTTCCCTTTTGAGTTGTTTAGCCAAAAAACTTCAGTTTGAAAAGCTTTCCTAGCTTTCTAAAATAACTTTGCCAGATGTGGAAAGGGGGGAACATCCCACAACGAAATAGCTGGGAGAGAGGAATTTTTTAGCATTCCTCACTACTTTGGTTTTCTTCTATAAGCTCCCGATAAAGGATGTTGGCTGGGCAGAGGGGCCGGTGGTTTGGGGACTGAGTTTGGTGGGTTTTCAGATCCTGCAAAGGAGGGCAATCCCATGTGATTTTGGAAGCTGAGCTATTTGTTTCTTTGCTTTGGTTGTTTGATGTTATATTTTCCTGCTGGCTTCAAGAGACCGTATCTGCCTGATAGGTCAAAGGGGAGATGTTGCCCCTTTCCGAGATGTTTCAAGTTGCTGTCAGAGTGCAGAAAAGGGCGGCATCCCTTCCCACCATCGCTGGATGGGGCAGAGGGTGAGGGCTGGAGATGTACCCGTGCTGGCTGAGCGCTCTCAGCAGCCTGGACAGTCTTTGGGGAAAAACTCCATCTGTTCTGCCTGAACTGCTGTTTAATGTTTCCTGTAATCACCTCCGTGTCCAGTAGCGGGGTTTGACAGCAACACGAGGCCTGGAGGATGGATGGGCAAAGAGAGCCGACGAGATAGGAAATTAAGGGAGTGAAAAAGATGGAGGGAAAAACTTCCTAAGGAAAAGGGGATATTAAATAAAATTCAGCAGACTCAGCACTGTCAGAGCAAACAGCAGCTCATCACTGGAAAATACTACCTAATTAGAGAGGATCATTAAGGGTTTTAGGGGAGAAGAGGATGGAAGGTATCACTTAAAAGACAGAAACAAATGAATGAATGAATGTGTAAATGAAAAGAGAGACCAAACTGTTGTTCAGTGCTCTGGTATCACCCAGGGATGCGCATAACGGTCAGAAACCATGGGGACTCCAAAGTCCACTCCATTATTGGTCTTTTCTCTCCTCTTCTCTCTCTGGGGCAGATCCTCTGCAAATGTAAGTTGCACATATCCAGTGACTTCATTGCGTTCCCATGCTGACTTACACCCGGCGGGAACATGGGCTGGTGGAGGGCCAGCTGGTCCCATTTTAAAAATCAACGGGACCTTTCTTAGGTGCCTGAGACATCTTTTCCACCGCCACCCTCCTCCGTCTCCTCGCTTCCCCCTTTCCCTCGCCAGTGTTGGGACGGCTGCTCTACCACAAGACAACCTTCCCCAAGCTGCTCTCCTCCTCCTCCTCCTCCTCCTTCTCCTCCTTCTCCTCCTCCTTTCCCCCCCCCGAACCCGCTGCAGCCTCCACATGTGAAACAAGCCGGGCTGTGTGTGCCGCTCTCAGGCAGCTTCCCAGCAGCAGCAACAAAAGCCGTGTTCATAGCGGGTCTGGACCACATACGGAGCCAGCGCGCGACGGCTGCCGAGGAGCCCAGAGCAGCCGGGGCTGTTTAAAGAGTGAAAGAGAGAGACGGCAAAGAGAGGGAGCTGTTATATATTAAAAAAAAATACTTGAGCCCAGTGCAACAACGGAAACCTTACAGTTTACTTTTAAAAACTCAGTGCTTCCTTGTGAGAGGGCAGAACAGCTCAGCCTGTGTGTGCGGGGCAGGTCTGCGGGCTCTGCCTGTGTGCACAAGGGCGGGTGTGTGAGCGCTGCCTCCCCTCCCCTCCCTCTCAATGGACTCACAGTATAAATCTAAAGAAGCTTTTTGTTGGCCTCATGAATAGGCGGGGGGTTTTGTTGTTCTACCCGCGCAGCCTTTCTTGAGACGCTTCACACCGAGATTTTTTTTCCTCTGTGTGCTTTTCATTGGGCTTTCCCTTTTTAAGAAAAATTTTCATTTCTCCCTTGCGTGATATTCCCCCTCCCTGGTGATTGCTCCATACAGACCAGAGAGCAGAAGGGTGGGGGGAAGGATGAGAAATACCAGAATCATTTGACTTGGGTACCCCAAGAGCCTCCATGTGCTTTAGCTGTTGAAATGCCCTGAGGTGTTAAGTAGCAGCCCTGTGGACCGCCTCGCTCCGATTTCCTTCCCTTACTTTACAAGCCCAACCGCTGTGCAATCGGCTTTAGTGATCTAACGCTCCTGATGGCTTCAGCCCATTGACGGAGGCAGCTGGAGCCGTGTCACAGCCCCCGTGACCAAGCAAGGATAAGGGAGATGATGTGACTTGAGCACGCTGGCCACGCAGCAAAGTCCAGAAGCCACCAGGTCCCCATTCCTGCTGTACAAGCTGCATGAAAGCAGCCAGAGAGCCGGCTTTGCCCGCGGGTTTCCGTGGCTCTGCCTTTCCCTGAGGCTGGCTGAGGAGGAAACCTTGCTGTGCTTGGGAGCTGGAGGAGCGGACAGACCGGAGGCCACAGAAAGGACTCTGCTGAGAGAAGGGAGGAAGTGGGGGAATGGGAGACCTCTGACAAGCATAATCAACTGGGGTTTCACCTTTGTAGTTGCTCTTTATGTCAACCAAGGCATAGAAATTCATGGCTTTTCTACAAACCCCAGTGCAAGCCAGAGGACACCTGGGTCACCTGAAGTAGCGGAACTTTGGGAGACACCCAGAATTAACTCTGGTGAAGAGTCCTACCTCGCTGCTCAGTTCCCCCCCAGGTTGTCACCGTGTCCTGAGGGTGTGGAGGCTTATGATGGAATGGAGCAGTGATTGCTGTGAAGAGCTTGGGTAATGGGGTGTCCCAGGAAAGGCAGGTCTGTGCTGTTTGACCTGGCAGCTGCTATGACAGTTAGTGAGGCACCGCATGCATCTTCAACACAAGCATAGTCCTGGTTGCCATCGTGTTACCAGGGAACTACCTGGGAGCCAGGGATCTTCTGACGCACCTTGGTGTTGCACAAGGGTGGAAGGAGCTGAACCCAGCCTTCCTCCATGCCCACCGATGTGTAGGGCAGGTCCTGGAGGAAAAGCACTCGCTTCAACAGAGGCCACATCAGGCAACGGAAGACAAAAGGCCATCTGCGAGAGCAACCACGTCGTATTGTAGGGACGAAGTGATCAGGACAGGAAATTTCTTCTGGCAGGGTAGTGCTCATGGGTTAGGCCCAAGAGGAGTAAAACTGTCTATTAAGCCATGCCCAATAAACCTTGCTTACATTAACAGGAGAATACGGAATGTAAATACTCATGCTTCAGGGCATAAGGTAACCACTAAATGCCTAGTGTTAAAAAGAAACTTCCTCCTCAGCAATTTATTCCCTATTTTTTGATGATGAGAACTTTGCTCTGAAGCTGGTGATATAGGTCTTGTCCAAGACAGGATACTGGCCTGGACACACCATTGGTTTCATCTGGTCTGGCAATTTCCGTGTGCCTTTAGCTCCTCCAACCCCCTTGGTTAGCACTGGGCAGAGGACTTGGACACTTTATTAGCAGTAGTGTAAAAAACCACTGAAGAACAGAAGGAATCATCTGTGATGGCTGTAGGAGATACAGATTTGACTTAATAGGTGAGAAATTTAAATAGCAATAATTTGACAGGAAAAAAATCTGTAGGGGAAACTAACAAAAAATAACTAAGGAACATCTCCTGACTGAGGCTAGATCATGGACTGGAGGAAAAAGGTGTGTAAAGAAAATGCAGAGGCTAGCAGCTGATAAACAAGTGAAAATGATGGTGCTGATCCCTTCCAGCTGGAGCTCCCATCCATCATTCACACCTCTGCCGGGAAAGCAGCCACTGTGCCGGTGATTGAATAACCTGTAATCCACAGCAAAACCTGCTGCTCCTGCTGGGATCCTGCACAGGGCCAGGGATAAATACCCTGCCACAACCCTGGAAATCCCTGGGCACCGCAGGATTTGCACAGGGCAGGGGCAGATTCAGTAGTTTTGCTGGCACAAATCTATTGACTTCAGAAGATTACTCCGGCTTAGCAGTCCTGTAGTACAGCAGCCATAGATCTAAGTGTAATTAACATTACATCATCTGTACCACAGTTTCAAGGTTGAAATAATCACGTAGTTCACATATTGGAATTTACAGGATGGCTTTCATATAAATGATTAACTGTCACTATTACTTACCCCAGAAAAGTAGTTTCTATGGTATTTGGTGTATAAATAATACCCTGTACCTCTATAGCGCTCGGTTTCAAAGTAATACTTCGGTGCTGTACCATAACGAATACCCTCCCATTCTGTAATAACCGGTCTGCAAATGATGTCTTTTCCTCTGTTGTAAATTATACCGTGCAGTTATTGCCACTGCTGCTATTGCATTCAGTCTGGTTAGTAAATAATACTGTCTCCCTACCATTGTATCTGGGGTTTAAATAATACCCTGTCCTCACACAGCAGTTGGCATGTAAGTGTCACCCTAATCCTGCTCGGTACTTTGGAGTGCACAGAACATCTTGCTGCTGCAGAACAAATTGCAGCCTTCCTCTCTGTAGTATTTGCCCTCTAAATATTACCCTGCTGTTTTATATAGCACTTATTGTATAAATAATACCCTGCTGCCTTGTAGTAATTGATATGTGAGACTGTCGGACTGCAGGGTACTTAGTCTGCTAATACTGCCTGCTACACTGACATTAGATGACACAGCAGGGCTCTGCAGTGGAGGATGCTGGACTCCCACCTCAGCCCTTCGTCACTGTTATTTGGGCCTTCTCTCAAAAAACAGGATGCTCAGCAGCTGCAGAGCTAGAGCTATCCTGCAGCCATCACTGCATGTCAGCAGGGAAAGGGGATCACCCCGTTGCTTGGCCAGCTAGCTCACGGGATCTTGACCCTTCCTGGTATCTTTAAAGATCACGAGCCACTTTGCCAGAGACAGGGTAAAATCTTTGCCCCTTCACGATTCCCAGATTCCCTGCAATTTGCCTCCTAAAAACACCCCCTTGATGTTAGCTGACAGCAGAGATCACCTTCCAGTCTCAATGTATGGTTTCCTGCCTGTTATAGGGCAGCATGAAATGATTCAGCACCACTGATAATGTTGAGTTGTGTTTAGCAGAGGACAGAAAGGTCTTCATTGCTCTTGTTGTTCAGCTCTGAATCTGTCCAGTGTTTTGAAATGTTCCAGACCAACCCCAGTGTGCCCCTGAGACTACAGCACTCTGTAGTGTTGTACCCATTTCATCTGTTTAATTATTCCCATATTGGTACACCGATAGGCATGCGTACCTTCCTTTGCACCTTTCTGAAGTATGTGAATGTTTTTGGGCCACTCTCTTGCTGTATCCAGGCAGGCATGTGGGTTAACAGGCATGAAGATCTCAGAGTCAACCAAGATCTTAATTTCAGTTCATCTTCAATGCTGTGCTTCCAGCTCTCACTAACATACCCAATGTTACTTTGAATTAGCTAGCCCAGGCACCATCACCACTCCGACCAAGACAGCACTGAGTTCAGCGTGGGCTACAAAATCTTCCTGAGAAGCAAGATAAGTTCTTGAGTTAGTTGTCCTCTGCTGGACATCACACTGCCATGACATGGTACTTAGCCATGCCAGCTCAGTCTTGTCTATAGTACCTAATGACATTCCCCTTGAAGAAATTAGGCAAAGTGCCCCTCAGTCTTCATCTGCATTCTCCATTAGGGAAACTACGTATTTTCTCCTAAAGACCCTGTTTTAAAGAGTTAATAATCTTCTGTCCTTCCTTCTGCTAACCCAAACAGATGTTCTCCTTTAGTCAAGGTAAGGTTTGTATGCAGAGGTGGTATCTCCAAGAGCAGCTGAGAATGCCAGAAAATAAATATTCTTTGGCTAACACAAGTCCTTTTCCCCGCTTTTCAATCCACACAGGCCACCTCAATTCTGCTCTGGTTTTGCCCAGTTTCATACAATTGCTACTGGCCTCCTACTTTGAATGAGTGCATCAGACCAACATAAACCCACATACTTTGTGAATATTACGTTCAGCCCTTTCTTTCCTAGGTGCTAAGGCCCTCTGCTCCCCCTGTATCCTCCATGGCAGCTCAGCTGTTCACGTGTTGTTGGGGTGAGGGTGTTTTGGCAGCTTCAGAATCAGTCTAGCGTCAAAGACAAGAAGGTTGGGTTTGCTCATGCTTAAAATAGAAATATCTTTCTCATCCTGCAGTCTCAGAGTAATGCTGAAGCTTTACTCATGCCTTCATTATGTGTATTGGTGAAAGTGAAGATGCTCAAATACATTGGCTGGCACCTTCTCTTCAATCCTGGCACAGTTTATTTCCAGTTTCTTCTAGTCTCCAACTAGATTGCTCTCTGTTCTGCAACTGCAAATGCAGCTGACTTTTTCTGTAGATTTGCGGTGCCTCAACCGTCAGAGATGTCTCTCTCACCTATGCTGTTAGTGTAATTAAACAATAACATTTCAAAACCGATTGGGTGTCAGGGTCATTAGACACTCAGATAGCTGATTGGATTTATCTCCCTTATAAAATTATTTCCAGAAGTTGCATCAGGGACTGAAGGCCACATTTTGCAGAAGCAGCGGGGTGCCTAAAGACACAGAGAAGCACTTATGCAAATTCCATTAGGTGCCTCACTCATCCATTTGCATCTTTAAATTCTGAAATGCTGTGGACAGTTTGGCAGGCTATCAGAGTTTTACTAAACAATTTCGACATTCCCAGAAATCTCACAGCATCTCGTGAGAGTGCACTGTATCTTTTGCTGTTGTATCAAAACTTGTATTCACGATCTTTTAAAGCTCAGTTTAGAAGCCATCTGCTAATTTTGTTAACCACCAGTGGGGCTTGTTTCTCTTGCTCTCCAAAATACTTGCTTATGCTTCTCATTCTCTTTGGCAACATCCTTATGGTAGGAAGGAGATTGCATTGAGTCTTTCAGAGAGCTAGCACAGAGCGCACAGCCTAAGGGGAGAGGATGTCCAACATCACTTTTGAACATCCTCAGTGCTGCACAAGGGTCTTGAAAGGCCACAGACATTGGCTGGACAAGCCTGGGGTCTACATGGACCAGTCTTTGAGGGCCAGAACAAATATCAGCTGTAGTCCCTCACCTTCCCAGTATGCTTCCATTAAAAATCATTAACTTAAAGTATGACTCATTCAACCATGTTTGCAGCAATGTTCATCCTAAATGTTAGAGAATTTTTTTGTTTTGAACATTTAACTGTCAATTAGTTTTCCTGAACATCGCTCCCATTGTGTGGTTTCTTTAAATGGTGCGGATCAATGTGCATTAATGCTGTGATGGCTTTTCAGTTGCAGCTATGGAATTACCACGATCTGCAGACTGCTCCACGACAGTACCCAAATGTTGCATTTGATTAGATCCAGTTCGCATACTGTGTGTAAAAGCCAAACAGGATTTTCCTTGCTATATTGTCTTATGGAATTAATTCTTCCGTTTGAAAGCAGAGTGCTCTGTACAAACTTGTGGGGATTTAGACTTCCTTTAGAGATCTCTCCCTGCTGTCTGTTTGGGACTTGCAAGCAGTTACTTGTCTAGACTAGGTTTTAATACCAGAACTTGGGCTTAATATTCCTAACCTCAGAGGTAAATGGCATCTTTTCTACTGATTCCAGTGGTAACTGGATCTGGCCACCAGATAATTTACCTGCCCATCTTATTGGAAGAATTGCTAGATAGTTTGGTCAAAATAGATCATAATTATTACTTGTCTTTGAATTGGTCTTTTATGCTGATAGTATAAAACAAATTTTACTTTTATACAGTTTCTCTTGCTAGTGTTGTGTGTCTGAGTTAAAATACCAGTGTAGCATTCTCCAGGACCCATTTTAAAGCCCACATCTCCTCCATCAATGCTGGAGCGTATTTGCTGGTTTGAAACACTTTACTAGGCAGTTATTTTGCCTACAAGGGGATCTGTGTTGGTGCTTTTCTGTTCCCCAAAATGTGGGCACTGTTGGTTTTAAGCTGTTCCACGTACCTCTGGAAAAATAACATTTTCTGTTGCCCTTACAGAGCGCTTCACCAAATGCTGGGCAAAGTTTTGGCGCTCTCCCTCAACCACATCTCATACATAGGAATTTATTTGCCTCTCACAAAACTTTGTATTCCCATCTAATTGCTGTTTTGGTTTCCTCCATACCTCGCTTTCTCTTTTTGAAAGAGCAAACTGTAGATTTGGGCTTAGCAGCAGTGGCTCTCCAAACGTCTGTGGCTTATGTTAAGGTTAAATTTCTTTCCCTTCACAGTCTACACCTCACAGAATGATTTTATATTTCATGTAAGAGCCTTGCTTTTATTCAGGATTCCCGTGGTCACCCCAAATTCACATTTGTGCTCTCTAGGTTTGGTCAGTAGCATACTTTCTAGATTGCAATATCTTTAAAGCAGGGACTGTTGTCTGCCTGTACTGGGGTAATTCAGTGGAGCCCTGAGATCTGAGCTGTAATGAAAAGATTATTGATATGCATTCATTAACCCTAGACTGAAACTACTTTTGGAGAGGCCAATTGTCTCCATCTTGCTCTTTCTTTCAATGTCACATCATCACTGTTGCTTCCTAAGTAATACCGTACTTAAGCCCATTTACAAATTCATGTATATGTAGAGAGAAAGCTCTATATATACATAACATACATTCAGGTCAAAGAGTTTTGCTGTTTTTAAAGTGCAGTGTTTCTATTCTTCAGGCTAGTTTCACCATGTGTTTGAAGGGAACAGACCTCTCAGTGTAGGCAGAGTTATATGAAGACACAGACTTCCTTTGGAAAAAGCAAAAGGCTGTGATTGAGTTTTGGATTGAACAATGGGTCTCATATGATTAAAATTTATCCTTTTA
Organism: Harpia harpyja; assembly: GCF_026419915.1. Lineage (NCBI taxonomy): Eukaryota > Metazoa > Chordata > Aves > Accipitriformes > Accipitridae > Harpia > Harpia harpyja. The sequence goes on from NC_068953.1 coordinate 24,262,474, forward strand.
CATTTGTTGCTTGTTTCAGAAAGTGTTTGTTTGAAGGGTTTTCTGGGGGAAGTTTTGGACTGACCCAAAATGGAAATCTCAGCCAGGGAATTGAAACCCTTCTGCCAATTATGCCCTCTCCTATGCTGAGGGATCTCATTATCCTTTCTGCTGGGTGGATGAATACATCACCCAGAGACCAACATCCACCTTCATGGAGGGGCCAGTGGCTAGAAGAGGACAATTTCATGGGCATCTTTTCCGTCACCTTGCTCCTTCCCTTCCAGCTCCCTACCAGTCTCATAAAGTAGGACTTAAAGCTTCTGAGGTCTCTGATGGATGGTCTTTCTCTGTGGGAAACCCAAAACAAGCTTGTTTGGCTGTGAACTGTTTTGTCATTATCTTCTTTCTTGTCGTGTTTTGTTTTCCGCTGTACAATTTGGCTTGGTTCAAAAGTAGCAGTATAGAAGAGAAAAACAAGGGGAAGATTTATTTTCTGCCTGGAGTCCCTGTTGGTTTCTTCCCAAAAAGAGAAGAACAGGCTGAACCAAAGGCAGGAATTACTGTTTGGATAAAGCGACTTGACAAGTGAATAGGAGCAGTAGATGAGTGTCTGTGCCCAATGGGACTGCCCCTAGCAAGGAGAGCTGAACATCCACCAACATGGTGAAATCCCCTTGAAATGACTGGTGCAGGACGGTGGTTGACTGTGCCTTGAGGTACCTCCATCCCCCAAAAGGAATGGAGCAATATTAAAATAAACAGGGACCTTATTGACTGAGTCAATTAAATTGAGTTAAATACACACTGTGTCTCTTGGCTAAGAGGGAAGAGGGCACTGCATGCCAGAATGGTCTCCTGGTACATGAACAGTTTGAGCACACAAAAAAGGGAAGGAATTGTACAAGGATACAGGGCTACCAGATGCCATGAGATAGTACTGTCTGGGGGAGTGACTGGGGACAAATATAAAGGAAAAACCTGAAAGAGGTGGCCTGGTGAGATTTTAACAGGGCCTTAAACCCTCTGCACACTTACAGGAAAGCCCCTGGTTTGTACAGCCAGACAACAGCCACGGACACTGGCCCTGCTCAGCACCCACCTGCTGCATGACTAGGTCCCTGGAAGGAGAGGCAAGGGGGAGCGCATTGTCTGTGGTCCGTGTAATCTTCCACTGCTGCTAAAAGTGTCAAGAGGGGGACAAAGTGGGCTGGGAGAGCTGGTCTAGGAGGAAATGAGAGGAGACAGTGAACCATTCTCCAGCTGTCATGCATGAGGAGGTTTCAGGGGGTGTAATGCCCAGCCATTTATTAAGCTTTCCTAGAACCAGAGATGGGAGTGAAAAGCTGCTTCTCTTTCTTAATCCTTCCTGTACCATTCAGTCTCCTAGATTAATACAAGATGGCATGGCTGTTTTGTGCTCAGTCTAGTTGTCAGATGTTTGCTGGCAGAGGAAACTGAGAAGTACAAGAGTCTTCCTCAACACAGCCAAGGCAGCAAAACCCTCATTATAGTCTGAATGTGAAGTCTGTGATCTCTGTTTATACTGTGTGCCCTCTGCATAAACTGGGAGGCAAAGCCAGCCCAGTGCTTCCAGAATTAAGGTTCATCATATCAGTCCCAGAAAGCAGACAACTTTGATGAAAACCTATTGCAACATTTTGGTAAAGAGCCTTCTTCAGACACTGGAGTGCATGAGATCCTTCATCAGCAGTGGCAAAACCCACACCTGCATTATGGTTGGGGGTTCACATTGCTGCCAGAAAAAATATCTGAAGTCCTAGGGACTAGAGGCTTGAGAGGAAAAGCTCTTCTGCTCCTAAGAGACTCTCTCTGCTTGCCTGCACAAGGAGTGCACATGAACATTTGATATGCATGTGCCTTTCTAAGAAGTCACAAATAGTTTGGGCACCTGGAAACAGGAGAAAATAGTAATCCCTTGCTTCTCCACTGAAAATGCCAGTGTTCTGCTCCGAAGGAAAAGATGGTTCTCCAGCTTTTGGGGTTATGAGGAAAAAAAATGCCGAGACTGGTAGATTTCAAATCTTGCAGATTATTTATGGCAAGTAGTAACACTCGCTTGGACCACTGGCACTGCCTCCTGAACAGCGCATGGCAGGATGTCTCCCTGCTTTCCAGCCAGTAACCAGAAAGCCCCAGGCCCTCTCCCATGCCATTTGCCCTTTTGTCTTCCAGGTCATCCCAAAGGGAGGATTGAGCTGAGATTCCACCTTCCTAGCAAAACTAAACTGTGCATGTCTTGAATTTATGAGACAGGAAATCTACCTGGGAGGAAAGCTGGGGCTGAAACAGCCTCATTTAAGCAAATCTAAGCACAGTGTTTACACAATGTCTGGAATTAATGCAGAGAAAACTTTCAGGTGCCAACTTTGGAAAGAGAAAATGGGGAGCAAAAAGAAGCAGATACTGAGACTGTGATGAAGCTAGAAGGTCTTCCTCCAAGTTGGATGGAAGGTTGCTTTTACTGCTGTTAAGCACCAGCAGCATGCTATACTTGGTAATGCGAAGGCCAGATAGGATGTGACTGATCACCTATCTCTTTTGTGTCCAAGCTGTGACAGTGTGAGGATGTTTAGTATTACCAGCTGTGTGTATTTCCAGCATGGATGGCCTTACCAAAGATGGCAGTGCGGTGTGATGCATGTAGCACGTCAGTAGGTGTCCTTAGCAAGAAGTTGCTGCAGGCTTTGTATCATATAAGAGGTGCCTATTCACATGAAGGGACATTAATGCAAGCTGAGGCTACACACAATATTACACATGACTGATACCAACCAGAAATGTGGTCACACTACATGTCATTAGCATGACCCAAATGTGTGGTTATTACAGAGGCCCTACAACCATGCACATGGTCTTGTGGCTCTCACCTTGAATCTCCTAAGTTTGTTGACTTTCCAACCCAGCATGATGTTTTCTGTCTACCTGGAGCACAGCAAGAGGAAAAATCTTTACCATTGTGAAGCTGACAGGGACCACCTTCATGATGTCTCTTCCAGTCCTGCCCAGTGCCTTGTTAGGTGAACTTTCACATCACATCTCTTAGGACCACATATGTTGCATCCAGGGAAATTGTGGGTAGCAGAGTATTAACAGATATCAGATTTGGGCAATAACTAGCAAGGTCAGTGAAGACTTAGGTCTCTGTGCCTATAGATTCTGTACTAAAACACGGTTTCAAAGGCGTTATGGATTTCCGGAAAACAAGCCTTCTGAAGGGCTGAGCTGGGTCAGAGCAGAAGTAAAGGAAGGCAGAAGATGACCATGAATCTGCTGCCAGCATAGAAGCACTGCAGTGATTTGCTTCTCTGCAGTCACATTCACATCCTGTTCAGTAGCCAGAGAGGGATATTTTCTCATTTTTAAGGCTGCTTCTTTGCACAAATGAGGTTTCAGCCTACTCATGAAACAAGTGAAAAGTCAAATTCTGCACAAGTGAAAATCCCCAGCACAGCCTGTGCATCATTCTCACACTCCAGCAGACTACTGGGCCATCCCCTAACTGGGGCAAGCAGCTGCTGTCAGTCAGCTGAGCTTTACCCGTCCCACACTAGCTCTCTTGGCATCTGCAGAGGACCTACCTGCCTGTTTAGCTGATGCCTGCTTGGAGCAGGTAGTTATGTGGGGATTCAGAGAGGCCTTACCAAGTTAATGGAAGGAGGCTTTTCCAGGTCACTCCGTCTTCTTTCTCCTGCTCTGTACCGGGCTTAGATTGCTCGGATCCTAGGTGCACAGAAACAACAGCTTTCATGTTTCTCAGTGGGTTCTATAGTGAGCCAGTGCATTTGAATGGAAAAAGTTGTCACTTGAAAGGCTTGTTCTTGACTTCCTTGGATCATAGCCCAAGCTGCCATCTTCACACCTGACAGATCCAGGGAGGATCTGGTTTATCTTCTTTTGTGTTTTGGTGAGTTTCCTTCCTGTGTCTAGGGGAGCTTTGCTCAAGACTGACAGCAGCTCCAGAAAACAAGTGTAGATTGTTACTTTCTTTCTCTGGGATATAATTGTTTACCTGCCTCTTGCTACCAAAGAAGGGTGATGAGTGATTGTCATTCCCAGAGACAGCGTATCTTGGAGGAAAGAGATTTCTAAGTTCGATTGCTTCTCTGTAGATTAAATTCTTCCTTCCTATCCCAAGTGAAGGGATAGATCCCAATTACATCTGACTGCTGTGCATAAAAAATAGGGTATAAGGAGGCTTTATGAAGTGCATAATCACCCTCCCATCTCTAAAAGTTATATGTCTAACAGTGCTCCAGGCTCCCTTACTAGCCGACAGCGAAATGCCTGAACCACTCTTTAGAGGTTCTCAACCAAGACATCTATTTCATAAGGAGATGAGTTGCTCTTTAGAAGTTTCTTTTTCTCCCCTTGGAGTAGAGAGGATTTTGAGTGTGAGCTTCAGGTAGTCTCAAAGGCTCATTGTTCCCTTGAATTTAGAGGCTCTAGGGGCTGTTTGAATGTGGCTCTTGCTTTCCATATTGAGCAGGCACTCAGAGCCATGGCAGCTCAGGACCTGGTGCTGATACCACACCTTGCGTGAAAGGCTCCAGCTGTCATCTGCTTGCCATAAAGGACATTTTGCTACTTCTCTGTCCTTGAAGGGTAGGAAAATTGCTGGTACGTGTGTTGCAAGTGACAGACAGTTCTGGTTTTCCTGCAAGACAGCTAGTTTTGGGGTGGCCAGTAGCATAGGTTTCTGCTGTTCTGGAGCCTGTGTGTTTAGCTTGCTTCTGATCTCTCAGGGTGGGGAAAAGGTAAAAAAGAAAAAAAAAGGGAGAAATGCTGCTGAAGTTAATGGAGATGTAATGTAAAACCAATGTAAATCAGGGAGAATAAGAGCCAACCTGTGGTAGATACGAGAAGAGAGATAAATGCTTATAAAGCTTTTTGTGTTCAGTAGGATGTTTGTTCCAGACCATATATCTGAGCTTGGATCACTAACTGAACCTAGCATATGACTGTTTAGGTTTTGCTAAGATTTTCTGTGGCATCTTGCTTATTGAAAGCATGTCCATACAACCTTGAGTATTTCGGCTTTTCCTGTAGTGTATGGGCAATATAATTAGATAAACAGTCGAATTATAACAGGTTGCACCTCTTTTATTGAAAGAAAAGTCACAAAGACACTGAAAATGGTATAGCATAGAACCAAAATTACAGGTCCAGTCAACTTTGGTTCTTTCTAGAGGAGGACGGAGAGGAGCTCTGGACCACACGTTATGGCTGAGGGGCATGCTGATACCATCACCAGGGTGTATTAGCAGAGCTGTGTCTGACCGTGTTCATGCCTGCAGTAGCAAGGGGTGCTTGAGGACAGGAGCCAGCTGAGGCTTGAGGTGAAATCTGACATTATTCCTAGTCTTCAGTAAATGTTCTCTGTTTTGTGCCTTATACACTAAGAATGCCTCAGTGCCGACAGTTTGCCATCTCCTGTAGTGATCCAGGCAGCCAATGCTGCAGACTGTCAGCATGTGGACTACATCCCTTGATGACAAAATATCTGAGCAGTTACTGCCATGTGTCTTTCTGATTGGGGGAAAAAGGACTTTATTGTTCCAGGGATGGTTTCAGAAAAAGAGCAGGCAGGAGCAGCGTCCAAGCTGCTCTGTACATAAAGACCTTACTCTCAGAATGGTTTGGAAGCCAGACAGAATGGAATATTTCTCCTATTTTCTTTACAGCTGAAAAAACATGAAAAATCACAGGAGTGCATTTATTGCCATATTTCAGTTCCAAAGTTTGCCTTATTTAAAAAAAGAAGAAGAAATAAAACTGGTTTTGCCCACCCCCCTCACTTTTCTTTCCCCCCCCCTTCCTTTCCTCCCATTTCCTGGACCAGGCTGAGGTTTTTAACAGAAAAGCTCTCAGTCCTGCACAGAGGCTGGGAACATGCAGAGGGACAATGAAGTGTTTGTTCATAGAGATCATAGAGGAACGGTCTGTAGTTTTACACAGGAGAGGAGAAACCACCGTTTGACTCTGAAGCCTACAAGGGCATGGGACATGCTGTCTAAACATACATGAGAACCCTCCTGATGTCCCTGCTGGGTGATGGTGTCTCCTCAGACCTCATCAAACCCTTGGTCCCCAGTGCTGGTGTCTGAAAATAATAGTGCTGAAGTACGGCTGGATGGCGGTGACCATGTGTCCTAGAGAAACTAAGGTCTGTTCCGTGATGGGGAATAAACTGGGGATGGAAAAACCAGTTGAGAGAGAGTGCAAGGCTAAATGAGTAGTGCTGGTTTTGACTCTTGTTCAGGAGCATCTTTATATCCACAATTTTAAAGGAAATACTGTCTTTGCAAATACCTTTATGCCCAGGCATATCTTCTAGGAAATGAGTGGCATTTTATTAGCTGCCAGAAACAATATGTAAGTGTATTAAAGGTCTTCCAAAATTGAGAAACAAGGAAGCTTAAAATGACCCATCCACCCCCATCCAAAAAAAAAAAAAAAGACAACAGCAGGATTAAGGGTGATGAAAATAAATTTAATTGCAACAAGGGTGATTACCATGGTCTGGAACAAGCAAAGGCCACAGGAGAAACTGCAGATGGGACTCAATTAAAATAGACTAGAACAGAAAATGCTTTCCAGCAAGCAAACAAGTTAGACTGTACTGCAAATAGGCCATCTGGCTATTTTCCACTGTATAGTCTTACTGTGTAGGCACTCTGTTCGACTTTCACTGTAGTGACTTTTCCTTTTCTTGCTCCCTCCAGATTCTTCAGTCCTTTGAAAACATGGGGACAGGGTTGGAAGAGCAAGGGATTAAACTTGTCTGCACATATGTACACACTTCCTTCCACACACACATAGATTCTCAAATAAATATATTTATATGCAGCCAATTTAGGACAGTCTGCACACAACCTGATACAGAAGCACAGCCTTAGGCATAAAATAAAGTGGCAATAAACTTCAGTGAAAGGGACAGTTGTTCTCTGGGGTGGAGAGCTCCTGAGCCTACCAGCATTTCCCAACTCTGTCTTTTTTGGAAAGGCAAGAGCTTTTCCTGAATTCTTCCTGGCCAAGGCTGAATTGGAGAGGGCCTTGTTTCTGTCTCAGTCACTGGTTAGAGAAGATAGGATGGCCGGGATTTCTGTGGCAGTTTGGCTGGATTCTTGTTCCTCCACACTGCTTGGTATCCTGCACAAGGACAGTTATTCTGCTGCAGAGGCATAGCCATGACCTTGTGTAACTTGTCCTACCTCCTCCTCTCTTCTCACCACAAAAGCTGCCTGCTCCAGCTGTTCTCCCAGCAAGCGCAAATGGAGTTTTGCAAGAAAGCAATCTGCAGGGCTGGAAGGTGGTTTTGTACCATGGACCTTGCAGAAAGCATAGCGTAATCACTGCTGCTTGTGTGTAGGGCTCTGTGCTGCAAGTATTAGTCCCACCCAGTGCTCCCCACTAGAGCCTGGGCAATCCTCTCTTAGTAGTCACCCTAGGAAGCGCTCCACCAAAGTGTGTGCAGAACTCTTCAAGGTGAACTTTCTCTACTAGGAGATAAGGACCCTGCAACTGAACTGGAGTTTGTCAGCAGTGACCTGGTACCTCCTATAGGTTCAGTAGTTCATAAAGTAGCTCAACTTCTTCTAGTAGCCTTGATGATTTTCAGAAAAGTAGTCAAATGAAGTTATCTCCAGAGGCCTGTGTTATTTGTGACATATATGATAGGGGCATCAACTGTATCCCCAACATGTTGCTAAGGTTCATCTCTCTCCTTAGCCATTCAGCTATAATCGGGGGCCAATCAGTAAGATGCTGAGCAAGGGACGTTCCTGCCACTGCTTAGCCTGCTCCAGGCTTTACTCTGCCTTTACTCAGTCATCCAGCTCAGGCACTTCCTTATCCCTGAAAACTTTTCCTCTGTGCCAGATCCCATCTCAGCAAGCACACGCTGCTCCAGGTTGGTTCTCCCATGCACTGAACAGTACCTTTGTGCTCCTTGGGTACAGCTTATCTAATCTGAACCCACACCTCTGTAGAGACAACACCCACGCTTGAGCTAATCACCCTCCTCTGCTCTGACAGTCAGTGGAGAGGGATCATCAGTTTTGAGGTATGCATTATATTATCTGTTTTCGATGTTGCTTTAGAATAAGAGGAACGTCCTCCCCAGTTCCCTTGGCTAGATGGACCAGGTCTCCATAATCTGTGCTATCCATGTCTGCTCAGACAGACCTCTGTCTTTATTTACTTACATCCAGAACTGCTCCTTCAAGCAGCTGTTCGCTCGTTATCACGTGCTTGGTCAACCCACTAGAGACAGCGTGTAGTAGAAGTATTGCAGCATGGAACCACTGCTGTAACAATGGGATGTTAATCAAAGGTATTCCCAGCATAGTGAATCCCAACAAGAGCTGTGTGCAGACTCAGGGTTGGATCTCTTTGGCACACTGAAGGGGAATGAGAAATGGAGATCAACATTGCAAACAGCACCCTGAGGAGTAGGTTGGGTTTCTTACTGGCAGGGAGTCAACACTTTTGCAGAATACACCCAAAACATTGGTTTTGTGATTTGTTTAACCACTGATCACAAGGAAAAGCCATTGCCTCTGGGCTTCTGTGGGAGAAGAGGAGGCTGGGTTTTTTTCTCCACAGCTAAACCAAACTGCAGAGATACTGCTGATCCTAACTGTTATGATATGAAGCTATTTTTCCTTGTGAAAGATCAGCATAAAACTTGAATAAGAGTAGGAGTACATGGGCTTGTCTTAGCTTTTGTGACAAAGTGAATTTCCTCTATTTAGGGCATTTTGTTCTGTGATGTCTAACTGATGCACAGATGAACCTGCTCTCCTCCTACCCATTGCCAATGTACACAGAAATAACAACTGTGTGGGACTTAGAACAATACATTTGCTATAGACACGGACTGTAAAAACCTTTTCAGCCAGCCAGCTCCTGTTTTATTTAAACATCTCTGTTTCCATGTTCTGGGATGTTTCTACTCTTTAGGAGGCAATCCTGGTCTAAAGCTGCCTGCCTCTCTTGGCTGAGTTCATCACATGACACTCAGGGTTGTTCAGCTTGCTTTGATTCTGGCAAAACACAGAGCCAGCTGAAAAGTACCTGATTTAAGGAGCCTGGAGAAGTAAGAGCTTTTATATAATGCTCAAGCAGGTATCATGAGGAAAGACTTAGTTACGAATGGCTAGGAGAGTGTCCTTTACCTGAATCCCCTCCAAGTGCCTTCTGCCCTGGAGGGTCCACCCCTGCTCCCAGGACTCATGTGATCTTTGCTTTCCTATTTCTCCTTTTTTCCAGAGGATGAGAATGAAGGATATCCACTGGAATGGCAGCTTTGGGATGGTGCAAGTAGAAATAATCTGAGCCCACCCCACAACCTCATTCCAGGGTGACAGTCCTCAGGTGATGTCAGGCTGGTCCATAGTGAAAGGAGTGGCCTACTCCAGGAGAGCTCTGGATGCACAGTCCCACAGTTATTTGTTCTTGTAGGAAGCATTCCTCTAACTAAACAAGAATACACTTCAGAGAGTGAACGTCAGTTTCCCCCCAAAGTTTAAAGATACGCCAAAATGCAGAAGCTGTGTCTGCTTCAAGTTTCCTGCAGTGCCTCATGTGTTAGCAGTGACTGGTCTATTACCTGGAGGTGTTCCCCAAAATACAGGTTAAGCCCTTTTCCTTCTCCTCCACTGGCAGCTTACCCCCGAATCCGTTTCTCCCTGCCTGACATGGAGCCGGGGGATGCCTCGCCTGTGCAGACTTCAGGCATGGCTGGCTGAGATTGAGCAGGGAAGGCGGTTAATTTTACAGGATATCTTTTTTGCCTTAGATCTTACAATGCAGGTAAAAAATGTGTGTGATATTCACAAACATAATTCTTTGTACTGCCTAGTGCCAGGTAAGATGAATAATACAAGAGCAGAGTTCAAAACAGTGATACATTCGTATTCATAAATTTTAATGTCAGAAGGGACCATTCTGGGCTGATGTCCTGTGAATGTAGGCCCCTTAAACCTCACCCTGTTACCTCTGTATTGAGCCCACTAACTTGCATTTGCCTAAGCCATGTCTTCCAATAAAGCCTTCAAGTCTGGATTCGAAGCTACCAAGGGACAGAAACTCCACTGTTTCCCTTGGTACCTGTTCCAATGATCCATCACCCCCTGTTTAGAATGTGGGCTTTGTTTCCCATTTGAGTTTGCTTGGCATATGGCTCCCAGCTATTAGTTTTGGTGATGACTTTCTGTTAGATTAAAGAGCCCTTTAGCATCTGCAGCTTCTGCTTAAAACAATATTTGTGCACTGTTGTCAACTTCTCAGTCTTTTTGTGTGTGTTGTTACAATAATTAGATTCAGACTTCCTAGTCTCTCCCCATAAGGCATTTCCTCCAACCCTTAGATCCTTGCTAGTGGATATATTCTGCACCACCTTTTTCCGATACCCTTATGCCAACCCAGAGGTGCACAGAGTATTCCCGTTGCTTACCAGATGCACAGAGATATTCCTGTTTGGTTTTATGTCAGATAATGGCAGTAGGTCTCCTGAGTGACTGCTTTCTAGGACACAACATCCCAGTGTCAGGCATGTTCTGCATCCCTTGTATAATTTTATATTTGATTCTATTAAAATACAGTCTATTTGGAAACACATTGGATCTAATACTGACCCCTGTAGATGCCCATTAGAAATATCCCCTTCAACATCAGTGTCCTTCAGATGGCTCCTTTTAGAGACCTGTCAGCTAGGCTTCTGCTAAGCCATTTTAATGTTTGTACTACTGACATTACATGTCTTCATATCATGGAACCCTGTGAAAGTCAAACCTTATCAAAATCTAATTACATTATGTTACAACCACGCAGGCAGCTTTATCAGACAAACTTAGAATCATACCAACTAATAAAATCAAGTTTGGAAGCACCTGTTTTATATACAAGTGCCTCAACTAAGATTAATATTATGCCTATTCTTCAGTGCTTAATGAACTGAAGTCTGTATCAGATTTTTCATTATTTTGCCTGGAATTTATATCAATCAAACTAGCATGTATTTATGAGGCTCATTGTTGTATATCTTGGCTGACTATTGGCACAGTGCTTCAGTATTCGGGACCTGCCCCAGTGCTCCAGAGCAGATTATAAACGAACATCAGTGGGCCAGCAATTTACTCAGCCAGCTCTTCAAGGACTCTTGGGTATGGTTGCTTAGCCAAGCTGATTTCAGACTGTTTATCCATAGCAGATGGTGTTTCCAATTCTCCTTGCTTACTGATGAGCAGAAGGCACTTCACTGCCCCACACAGGCCCTCCTATGGGCACATCCCCTGCCATCGACCAGGTACCGACTGCCAAACACCTTGACCTCTTCTGCAGCATGGCAGTTGACTTGGTACTAGCCATCAGTAGAGGGAAATGGTGAAGTGAACTGTCATGCTGCAGAAGAGGTTCATAATACATTGCTTATGCGGATATCATTCCTAATGGGAGAGACACCCAAACAGACACACAACTCCACCATTTCCCCCCCCCAGCTTGGCACTTACCTGAAAATAAAATTTCAGGCCCAGCAGAAATTGAGCTATGTCCATTTGATCTTGTTCAGCCCTACAGCTACAAATTCAAGCCTCCATGCTTCTCTGCTGATGTGTTCCAGCCCTGTTCTGTCCTATTTTCTGCTAGTATAGGTGTCTCTATTAACTTAGATTTCACAAAGATAAGATTTTGTGATGTGTCAGGTTGAAATGAATGAGTGCATGGAGGTCAATTTTTTCATAAGTGAAAGGCTAATGCTGGACTGTACAGGATGAGGTTTATTTTTGGCCTTTTCTTGTGCCAGTGAGGGTATTTAATGGACTTTTCTGCAAGGTTGATAGGCATATACTCAGAATGTTCCCTGTCAGCTGAAGTCAGCTGGGATCTTTCTAGATCACAGGACTTGAACAGCCAATATTTGGACAGGTGACCTCAAAGGAAACACCAGTGATTCAGTAGGCGTGGTCCTTCCTGCTGAGTCAGTGCTGAACTATGATGCCAAACAACACTGTGTTGCCGGAGGACATGTTTTTTATTTGAAATATCAAAAACAATTTGAACATTTGTGGCTATTTAAAATCTCATGATATTATACTGGATGATAATTCAGTTAGGATTAATTTAGTTGGCCTCCCTGTATTGCTTCTGCCATTCAATGTCAGGAGGATGGTCCTTTCCTTTCCTAAAGCTTTCAGAAGTAGCAGGTGGCTCTGACTAATTGAGGGATCCCAAGAGGATGTTTTTAGGGTGGAATTAAGATGCCCGGAATTGTATCCTGGAGATTTCTTGTATCAGTTCAGGATCCATTTGCAGTTAAGGTTGTGTGTGCTGTCAATGCAAGAGTATTGGACCAAAGCATTATAACTTTTGGCTTTTCCACCACATAGAGGGCAGATTTCCCTTCAGAGCACTTTAAGGTATACAAAATGCATCCAATCATCTGGCCCAAGAGCCAGTGCTGGCTTGAATGGAGGATGCTGGTGAGGGGCAGCTCCTATTCTGAGGCAAAGGCTTAGCGGGTGTGATGGTCCCTCTTGAGTAAATACGTAATAAGTGTGATGATCTGGTGGAAAATTGTCTTTCTGCTCCACAAGGAAGACTGAATCACAAGAGAGAGAATGGGAGAGCAATATAATAAGTGATCTATAATAACACTTCAGTCTGTTATACATAGCAGAGCATCTTATTTATTTGTCTCACAGACTCATTTCCTGAAGCAAGAGGCACTTTGATACAGCGTCCTTCCCCAAGGACCAGCTTTCACTGCCAGTCACATGTAGGAGGCTTAAGGGGCAGGTGAAAGCATTGCACTGCCCCGCAGCAGCAGCCGTAGCACTCAGCTCCCTATGAAAATACAGCTGTCATAAATCCTTTTTCCCTGTGTTGTTTCTTGCAGGTAAATTATGACCACTTTACTATTAGTGTTTGTGTGTTTGCGAGTCATCACCGCAGCCACCTCTGTGGAGCTCTCAGGTACGTGCCGTGGGGTGTGGGAAAGCGAGACTGAGTGATGTGCTGCACTCTGGTCCCATCCCCAAGCATGGGCAGCTGCCAGAAATAAGTGTACCCAAGGTCTGCTCTGTGTACACACAGGGCTCCTCTATTTGGATGGCTGCTACGCCATAGCCTCTCACTGTTCTTGTGCTTGGGGAGCCAGGGAGATAGCTCCAGGCAAAGGCAGATTTATGGGGAAACTAAGGGAAGTTCAGCATTCCCTTTTTTAAAGCCTATCAGGTGTGATCTTGTAGTATGGGCAGCAGCTACACTTGCAGTAGAGCCCTTCATTCCCACGTCCAGCACTGGTCCAAATCCCAAAAGCAACCATGGCACAAGGGTCATGGTTGCAACTTCCCTTTCTGCAAGTTATTTTCAGCAGACTAGACCAAAAAAGGTATGTCTGAATATGTGGGTAGAGGTTTGCAAAGCAGATATAGGCATTGGAGCATATGGAAGCACTGGGTATTTTGGATTAAATGCCTTATTGATGTAACCATTGCTTTGTTTGGGAACTGGCAGACAGTAGTGATGGCCTGGAAGTGAAGATACCTGAGCAGTCTCCCCTGCGTGTTGTACTGGGAAGCTCCCTGAACATCCCCTGTTACTTCAACATCCCAGAGGAACAGGACACCAGTGCTCTGCTGACCCCACGGATCAAATGGAGCAAACTCTCAAACGGGACCGAAGTTGTCTTGCTAGTGGCCACCGGTGGGAAAATCCGGCTCAACACCGCATACAGAGAGGCGATCTCTTTGCCCAATTACCCCGCCATCCCCACCGATGCCACCTTGGAAATCAAGGCGCTGAGATCCAACCACACTGGGATTTATCGCTGTGAAGTGATGTACGGGATTGAGGACAGACAAGACACAATAGAGGTCCTAGTGAAAGGTAAGGTCCTGCCTTTGCTCTTTCCTCTCAAGATCTTGCTGCCTGGCCTGGGCAGAAGGGAGGAAGAAATATATGGGCAGAGGAGCTACTGCTCTCCCCACAGACAGAAACCTTTTCAGTAAGGTCACAGATAAGGCAATGGGTAAGTGAGCAGAAGCCGAGCCACACATTTATTTTAGCAGGCTAGGACCAGACTAAACAAACAGTAAAATGACTCATGGCAGATTATATGGCAAGAAAATTATTCTTCTGGCAGAAGGTGAGTTACAGAGACAGCAAGACGACATCCTTGGCAGGAGGTGGTACTGGATACACTGGGCTATTGCTCAGAGGGGTGAAGCTGGAATAGGGCCGTTGTAAGACCTTTTATTTCTTCCAAACATTTTAGGAGATGGGATGCCCTCAACTGGAGAATTGGTCTGTTGTGGAAAAACTTTCCCCATCATCTTGCAAAGCCCATCCTAGTAATAGGTGGATAAAATAACAAAAGTTTCCTACAATCCTTATCTGTATCGTGGTTTTTGTTTTCAGTGTAGGACAGGGAGACAGCTTCCACTACAACAGTTAACTGCTGCTCACATGCACTGGAGTACAATTCTGACAGTAGAGGCTGGGAGCCCCCTTATTGCCTCCTGGTGAATTTTCCACTTGACTTAAAGCCTGCTTGTGCCAGACCAGAGTGTACCGATAGCAATTCTTTATAAAGATCCCTGTTCATCAAAAAAATATGACTTAGATATGTTTGCAGCAGATCTGGAGATTGTAATTGTTTCCTGGGTGTTTATACAGTGATTGACACTCTGCACCCTTGGTCCTGAGCAGGACCTTGGGAGGCGGCAGCTTTCAAACCTGCACAACAGCACAGTCCCTGCTTTGCCCCACTGGCTGATTTCTGAACCATGCATTTAAAACACTGCACAGAGCTGTATCAGGAAAGTATTGAGTCCTTCTGATGGTGATACAGCTCTGTGTTCGGGGCGATAGATTTCCTCCCACTGTTCACACTACTATTCAGGTACCAGCTTTTAATGCACTGTGACTTTGTTACAGCACCATGGGAGGGCAGTCACTGTCTGAGGTCACCAATGTGCTCCACAAGGTCCTGTGAAAGGACCCCATCAAGTCATCCTTGGCTTGAGATGCTCAAATACAGACAATCAGCATAAATAATTCATTGTTTCTAGTTGACATGTAGTATCTGTTCTTTGAATCCATAACTTCTTTGGAAGAAAAGGGGCTGGTTGTTCTCTAGCAGGCGTGTGAGTGATGGCCGTTGTGTTTTCCAGGCATCGTATTCCACTACAGAGCAATCTCCACAAGGTACACCTTGAACTTCGAGAAAGCAAAACAGGCCTGTATCCAGAACAGTGCTGTCATTGCTACTCCTGAGCAGCTGCAAGCTGCCTACGAGGATGGGTACGAGCAGTGTGATGCTGGCTGGCTGGCTGATCAGACTGTCAGGTAATGAATGGTGGAGGGGAAAGAAAAGCCACAGCAGGGTCATTAGCGAAGGCCTTCTGTAATGAAGCCACTGACTGAAAACAGTTGCGAAATAGTTGCTAAATAGCAGCTGTTGTAATTGCTGGTGTTCAGAGGGAGGTGGTGGATTGCAAGCCGTTCTCTGCCAGGGAGGGAATCTATAGTCGGAAAGCAGAGTCACCACTGTCCTCCTCAGCTGGTGGTGACAGCTGAGTGGACAATGGCTTAATCCTGATCCTTCATCCTCCCTGAACAAAACAGATGCTATGCCAAGATGCACAAGTGTGGCTCAACCGTACCGAGCTGTGCATCCCCCACTGGGGAGGCACCTTGGCCTGATGTCTTTGGCCAGTGCTCCCAGGGACCTGCTGTGCTCAGGACCATCAGAGGGAGGGTAGGACAGCAGATCATCCTTCCCCTTCCCCATAACCCAGGAAAAGCCATAAATCATCACGCTACGCAGTGCTCTGGAGCTCCCTCCCAGCCTTGCTGTGGCTGCCGGGGTCCTGCCCCCCACTCCTTACACACCCTCTCTCCCCCAGGTATCCCATCCACTGGCCCCGGGAGCGCTGCTACGGCGACAAGGATGAGTTTCCAGGAGTGAGGACCTATGGTGTCCGCGAGCCAGATGAAACCTATGATGTTTACTGCTATGCAGAGCAAATGCAAGGTGATTTGGGGCTTTTATTGTTACCAGACACAGAAGCAGCTAAAGCTTTGATCATGCCTAGACTGGACAACGGTAAATACAGAGGCAAAAGGCCTAGAGGCAAGACAGGTTAAAGATGGAAAAGTACATACCCAGCAAGGCCAGATGTTCTCTACAGTGTCTTTGTTAGACCTTGGACAATTTTAATGTCAAATGACTAATGCAGTACAGAGGGTGGAGTCCGTCTAACCTCCACCAGAGTCCATGCCATCCTGTTTGTCTTTGGTCATCCATTTGTGACATCCAGAAGTGTCCATCACCCATGCTTATAACAGGGATCCATTGAAATATTCAGCACATCAGAACTGAAATTGTCCTTAATCTTCCTCTTGCCCTGTGGCTCCAGCTGGTTTGGTATGTTTTGCTCCAGTTTGTATTTGGTCTGTAAGACTCACTTTCTTCTGGTCTTCATAGACAGTCACCAACATGGGGTTGCGGTTCAGCTGTAATACACA
Organism: Harpia harpyja; assembly: GCF_026419915.1. Taxonomy (NCBI): domain Eukaryota; kingdom Metazoa; phylum Chordata; class Aves; order Accipitriformes; family Accipitridae; genus Harpia; species Harpia harpyja. Next base: position 24,279,010 of record NC_068953.1, read on the forward strand.
GGACTTTTCATCTTATCCAGACTCTCAGGAGTGGGAAGCTGAAAGAAAGGGAATGGGGATTAAATTCTACAGCTTAATCCTGTGCTAATGGATGGTGTGATTGCAGGTAAAGTCTTTTACGCCACCGCCCCCGAGAAGTTCACCTTCCAAGAAGCTTTCGACAAATGCCGCAGTTTGGGAGCCCGTTTGGCCACCACGGGAGAGCTGTACTTGGCCTGGAAGGATGGCATGGACATGTGCAGCGCAGGCTGGCTGGCTGATCGCAGCGTCCGCTACCCCATTTCCAGAGCCCGGCCCAACTGCGGAGGAAACCTGGTGGGCGTGCGGACAGTGTACCTGTACGTCAACCAAACGGGGTACCCTCACCCCCACTCTCGCTATGATGCCATCTGCTATGGTGAGTGCATCGGGGCTGTGGGACTAAGCAATGTGTCTCTACACATCAGCAAGCAGGAGCTCCCTGGCCAAAGCTAACCTCTCGCTTCTTTAATTATTTTTTTAAAAAAAGTAGGGGGGAAAGCAGGTTTGGCAAAGGACTTAGTCCCCCATTCATGTTCAGGTAGGAAGTGGATCCCGCAAGTGCATGGATGTCTGGCCTGTATGGGAGGGCTCTGAGGAGGTGGGTGTAACACAACCCTCTTCTCTCCAGTCCTCCCACACCTTCCAGCTTTGGTAGCTCTCCTGGAGACATGGAGCAGAGCTCAGGTGCTTCATGTACAAGATCTTGAATGCTGGAGGTGGAAGAGAAGGAAAAAGAGAACAGATCTGACCCTGTAGATGTGTATAGTGCTGTGATGTGGTACAGACATGTGCCTGAGTTTCCACACTGGGATAAATCAGAGACTGCTGCAGTCTCTGGCAATCAGAAATGGGGCAAAATTGCACCTCGTAAGTCGAGAGCATCCCAGCTACTCCCCCTTTCTTCTAACTGCAGACTTATCCCTGCAGCAAAAAGGGGGCAAAGCACAGGAGCGTGTGGTCTATTCAAGGCAACCAGAGGCTAATATTCAAATAGGATTGCCATCTTTAAAAAAAATAACAACAATATTTTAAAATACATTTTGAAACCCCTTTGATACAGACCTATTGTGCCCAGACGCATGCATGATCAGTGTGTCAGGAGGCCCTGTAAAACCTACCAGACCCTTTCAAGTTATCCAGCTATGTGGCCAAGCTAAAGACTGGTCCATCAAGCCACAGCCTCCTGGTTATCTCAGGTTATGCAACTGAAACTGCTGAGTACAGCCAGTCCTTGGCTGAGCATCTCTAATTCTCTGAATGCCTTGAAGTTTGAGAGGTACTGGCTAAAATGCACTAGCAGGAAAATGGAATTGGAAATAAATAGAGCAAGGAAAGCAGTATTAGGGGAAAAGCCTGACAATGTCTCATTATCTCTCCCTTCCCAGCCAAGACCTGCCTTGCTCCATATCCAAGATGTCCCTCCTTCACCTGCCCAGTTCTGGTTTATGCTGCTCTTTAAACCGCCCTCCGTGCTGTAGGCTGACCTGCTCAGTGGCATGTTAAGCACATTCTCCTACACGCAAGGGATGTGACTTGAGCAGAAAAGTGATTTGGGAGGGGAACGGTGGGAGTAGTTTGAATGTATTTGGTACAGCAAGTGGCCTTGGCTGTCCTGGTGATGGAGTTAGCAGAAGGAGATCGTGATCCTGGTGAGACTTCATGCATTGAGTGAGAGGATCCAGTTGTCTTTCTCCCACGGCTCAGACCTGCTGTTGAGGTTATCCAAGCTCCCTTACTTCCCTCCGGCCACCTTAAATTCCTTGCAGCAGGCACTAGAGGTCAGTGCAGACTTGGATATGGGCAAGGTGTTCCCGGGAAGGAGAGCTGGGAGGAGAGCAAGGAAAGTCCTCTCTGATTTATCAGCTGTGGAGCATGCGGTGGCTCATTGCCTCTAACTCATGAACATGCCCTCCATGCTGAGGTGTTATACAGAGCCATAGTGGAGGAAGGACAACCACTTCTTTTACCAGACCGTCATGATTTCCCTGATCCTCTCAGAGCCAGCAAACGCCCAGCTGCTTCTTGGAGGCAGCACCAGCACAGTACACCTTGCTAGACTGACCACGTCCTCCTCTCTGATGGCTGCTTTGTCTCCTCATGTAGGGGACGACGCTGAGACTCTTGTCCCAGGGCAGTTCATCGATGAGACGGGAAGCGAGCTGGGCAGCGCTTTCACTGTCCAGACCGTCACCCAGACCGAAGTGGAGCTATCTCTGCCACACAACGTCACGGAGGAGGAGGCCCGTGGCAGCATCGCCACCCTGGAGCCCATTGAGATCACACCCACCACCACCGAGCTCTACGAGGGCTTCACTGTCCTGCCCGATCTCTTTGCCACCAGTGTCACAGTAGAGACAGCTGTCCCAGAGGAGGAGAACGTGACCAGGGGGGATGTCACAGGAGTGTGGGCTGTACCTGAAAAGATCACCACCATAGCCTTAGGCACTGCCATCACCACTGAAATGGCAGAGGTGAGCTCGGTGGAAGAGGTCGTGGGGGTGACTGCCACACCAGGAGTAGAGCCTGCCTCAGTGTTCACAGTGGAAGATCAGCTCGTGCGAGTGACAGCAGCCCCCGATGTCGGTCTCCTCCCTGAGCAGCCCATCTCCCCCACAGGTAAGTCACCAGGAGTCCAAGAAACATGGAGAACAGTTTCTCCTAGAGTTAACAATTCAGCTGAAAACAGCCTAAGCTTCTGCCTTCACAGAGGGCATCCAGGTCCCTGGACGTGTGCAGGCCTGTTTGGGATAAGGGACAGGCTGAGTGTCTCCACTATGGTAGGACAGGAGGGGTGAAGAGGAGGCTGTGGGCCACCCCATCATGTGCGGAAAAGGGCTCAGCTGGTTGATGCTTGGGGCTGCAGCAGTCATACTGTGCACTCACATGTGCATCTGGCTCCAGGGAAGGGGAAAGTCAAGGTAGGAAGATCCTAGAGGAGGGCTAAAGAGATCCCCAGAACACCGCCCTCCATGGCAGCAGAGCTCAATGAATGAGGCATCTCCATCGAAGTGGGTTTGACAGGCACTGGTCCTTGCATTGTTGTTGGGAAGACCCTTTCTGGTCATGCATCTCAGTGGAGGGGGGTCCTGTATCTACTGTCTCACCACAGCTTGTCTTCCCCCAGGTGTGGTGTTTCACTACCGTGCCGCCACCAGCAGATATGCCTTCTCCTTCGTCCAAGCCCAGCAGGCCTGCCTGGAGAACAACGCAGTGATCGCCACTCCTGAACAGCTCCAAGCCGCCTACGAGGCTGGCTTTGACCAGTGCGATGCCGGCTGGCTGCGGGACCAGACAGTCAGGTAAAACTATATTGGCTTTGGGAAGACACCTTTCAAAATGACTATTCAGCCATGAAAGTGAGGCTTTACTCTGGTATGTCCTGCTGCTCTGCTCATCAGCATCTAAAGCTTTCCTGACCTAAGGTTCTCTCCAGGCCATGATATCTGGTGGCCAATAGACCTGTTCTCAACCTGTCCTACCCGTTTCCTAACCTGTGTATACTTCCTGCAGCAGTGAGCTTCCCTGACATGTAGTAGAAGTGGAGGAAAGTTTGTATTTATTGCCTCAAGCTGTAAGTGGACTTGTTTCCATGTCACGGTGGGGGCTCTGAGCACCTCTAATGGTGAAGTGTTCGTGTCCAGCTCCCAAGTACACTGAGGTTCTTCAGTCCAGGGTACATAAGGCTGACCCTGGGTTACCTCCTCTCTTCTTTCGGTAGGTATCCCATTGTGAATCCCCGAAGTAACTGCATAGGAGACAAAGAGAGCTCTCCGGGTGTGCGTTCTTATGGCATGCGCCCAGCCTCAGAGACCTACGATGTGTACTGCTACATCGACAGGCTCAAGGGTACATTCTCCCCCTTCCCCCAGTGCATGGCTGTGGAGCAAAAATGTGCTTCACACCTCCACACGTGTGCATGTGAGCATGGGAGGGGGTGGGATGCAGGGTCTCATGCCTGTTTTCTCTCCCATCCCTCAGGCGAGGTGTTCTTCGCAACCAAGCCAGAGCAGTTCACCTTCCCAGAAGCTCAGCAGTACTGCGAGAGCCAAAACGCCACGCTGGCCTCTGTTGGCCAACTCCACGCCGCCTGGAAGCAGGGCCTGGACAGATGCTACGCAGGCTGGTTAGCTGACGGCAGCCTCCGCTACCCCATCGTGACCCCCCGTCCCGCCTGCGGGGGGGACGCGCCTGGCGTGAGAACCGTCTATCAGCACTACAACCAGACGGGCTTTCCCGACCCGCTGTCCCGGCACCACGCCTTCTGCTTCAGAGGTACCCCCCAACCCCTTACAGGGCATGTAGACTTGTCTCCTCGGGGAAGGGGATTTCATGAGGGAGGTTGGGCACATCAGTGTGCTGGTTTGGGTGAAGAACTTCACTGGCATCTTGGACTGTGAATTTTTGGAAACTCCCTCCAATACCTTTTTGTTCCAGCTCTGCCACCTGTGGAGGAGGAGGGGGTCACCTCGTTCTTTGAAGATGTGCTGGCAACCCAAGTGATCCCTGGAGTGGAGGGAGTACCCTCCGGAGAGGAGGTGACCGTGGAGACAGAGTTTGCTACGCAACCTGAGAATCAGACAGCGTGGGGGACAGAGGTCTTCCCAACTGACGTGTCACTGCTCTCAGGTGGGTCAGAGCTGCCCCATCTGCTGGGTCACACTTGGCTGGTGTTGTAGGATTGGGACACTCCCAAAATAAATGGGCTGTGTCCTTGCTGAAGGGGACTCCCTCTAAATCTAGGTGATTATCACCATATTAGCAAAGCCTGAGGCTGCACACACAGGAGGAGCTACACATGTATATTTTTGAACTTTTGTCTAAGACTGAACTAAATGACCAGCAGACCAGCACGCACAGCATTGCCAGAGCACCTTACAAAATATTGTGTATCTGAGATGGGGAAGGCAGGCTAGAAACAGATCTCAGGCCATGCCTTCTAGAGAGGGCAGAGCTGCAGTGTGGTCAGAGCAGCACTAAACTTTTTCTCTTCCACGTCATCTCCGAGGAAGCAGTAGCTTGGTTTTGGCACCCGGGAATTGGTGTCACTGTTGCAGTCCTGCTGTGTCAGAAGATTATATATTCTGTCAGTTTCCCAGAGATATTTACTTTATAGTAGTTTAAGATATAACGTTTATTAACAAATTTGAAGGGACCAAATTATTTCTGCAAGCACACAGGACTTTGTGCCTTTATCCCAAAGGTATCAGTTTGGAGGTAAAATCAATCAGGAAATTGTTAATAGCTTCTTTAAAACAATTTAGTAAATAATTTTCCTATCTCCCTCTCTTTGTTTGTTCTTTCTTTTCCAGTGAGTCCATCTGCTTTTCCCCCAGCTACTGTAATACCAGAGGAAACAAGTACCGATGCTTCCATCAGCAAAGTGTCAGAGGAGGTGACTGAATCTGGAGAACATCAAGTCAGTGGTGAATCTTCAGCATCCGGGTGGGTACCTGGAGTCCTGGATACGAGTGAAGAACCGACTTCTGGAGTTTTTGAACTTAGTGGAGAACACTCAGGGATCGGAGAAAGTGGATTACCATCAGTAGACCTGCATACCAGTGGCTTTCTACCTGGAGAAAGTGGGCTACCCTCAGGGGACCTGAGTGGCGTGCCTTCTGGCACTGTTGACATCAGTGGCTTACCTTCTGCAGAGGAAGATGTATCGGTGTCTACTTCGAGGATACCAGAAATTAGCGGGATGCCATCTGGAGTGGAAAGCAGTGGGCTGCCTTCTGGATTCAGCGGAGAAATCTCTGGCACTGAGCTAGTCAGCGGCGTGTCATCTGGAGAGGAAAGTGGATTCGCCTCTGGTTTTCCTACCGTCTCTCTTGTGGATACCACATTGGTGGAAGTTGTAACAACTGCGCCAGAACGGCAAGAGGAGGGAAAAGGATCCATTGGAGCCAGCGGTGAAGGAGATCTGTCAGGGTTCCCATCCACTGACTGGGTCACCTGTGGCGGAGCCCAAGGTTTACCTTCAGGAGCTGAGCTCAGCGGGGAGCCCTCCGGAGGGCCTGAGCTCAGCGGGGAGCCTTCTGGGGTGCCTGAGCTCAGGGGGGAGCCCTCCAGAGGGCCTGAGCTCAGCGGGTTGCCCTCAGGACTGGATGTCAGTGGAGAACCATCTGGAACACATGAGTTCAGTGGCCTGATGGACCTAAGTGGCCTAACTTCTGGTGTCGATGGAAGTGGTGAGGCTTCGGGCATTACCTTTGTAGATGCCAGTTTGGAGGAAGTGACAACCCCCTCAATTACACGAGCAGAAGCAAAAGAGATTTTGGAAGTCAGTGGAATGCCTTCAGGAGGTGAAGATGCATCAGGCATGGCATCTGGGAGTTTAGACAGCAGTGGTGAGCCTTCTGGGTATGTAGACTTTGGTGGGAGTGTTTCTGGAGTGCTCGAGATGAGTGGACATCCAAGTGGAGTGATTGACAGCAGTGGAGAAGTCTCTGGAGCTGATGTCACCAGTGGCCTACTGTCTGGAGAGGAAAGTGGACTCACCTCTGGCTTTCCCACTGTCTCTCTTGTGGATACCACTGTGGTGGAAGTTGTAACACAGATGTCAGTTGCACAGGAGGTGGGAGAAGGGCCATCTGGGATGATAGAAATCAGTGGATTTCCTTCTGGAGACAGAGGACTATCTGGAGAAGGGTCTGGAGCCATGCAGACTAGTGGGTTTCCTTCAGGGACAGGAGACTTCAGTGGAGAGCCATCCGGGATCCCGTACATCAGTGGAGACATTTCTGGAGCCACAGACCTAAGTGGACAATCTTCAGCAGTGACTGCTATTAGTGGGGAGGCCTCAGGGCTTCCAGAAGTCACTTTAGTCACTTCTGATTTAGTGGAAGTTGTGACAAGACCAACAGTATCACAGGAACTGGGTGGGGAAACAGCTGTCACATTTCCCTACAGTTTTGGGCCAAGTGGTGAGGCCTCTGCATCTGGTGAACTAAGTGGGGAAATATCTGCATTGCCAGAAAGTGGTATAGAAACATCAAGAGCTTATGAAATCAGTGGTGAAACATCTGCATTTCCTGAAACTAGTGTAGAAACATCCACGATTCAAGAAATCAGTGGGGAAACATCTGCATTTCCTGAAACTAGTGTAGAAACATCAACGATTCATGAAATCAGTGGAGAGACATCTGCATTTCCTGAATTTAGCATAGAAACATCAACGATTCAAGAAATCAGTGGGGAAGCATCTGCATTTCCTGAAATTGTCGTAGAAACATCCACAAGTCAAGAGGCCAGGAGTGAAACATCTGGCTATCCTGAAATTGTCATAGAAACATCCACAGTTCAAGAAGTAAGTGGGGAAACCTCTGCGTTTCCTGAAAGTAGCACAGAAACATCCACAATACAAGAAATCAGTGGGGAAACATCTGCATTTCCTGAAATTAGAATAGAAACATCCACAAGTCAAGACATCAGTGGGGAAACGTCTGCATTTCCTGAAATTAGAATAGAAACATTCACAAGTCAAGAAGCCAGGGGAGAAACATCTGGATATCCTGAAATTAGCATAGAAACATTCACAAGTCAAGAAGCCAGGGGAGAAACATCTGGATATCCTGAAATTAGCATAGAAACATCCACAGTCCATGAAACCAGTGGAGAAACATCTGCCTTTCCTGAAATTAGCATAGAAACATCCACAGTCCATGAAACCAGTGGAGAAACATCTGCCTTTCCTGAAATTAGCATAGAAACATCCACAGTCCATGAAACCAGTGGAGAAACATCTGCCTTTCCTGAAATTAGCATAGAAACATCCACAGTTCAAGAAGTAAGTGGGGAAACATCTGCCTTTCCTGAAATTAGCATAGAAACTTCTACAGTCCATGAAATTAGTGGAGAAAGTTCTACATTTCCTGAAATTAGAATAGAAACATCCACAAATCAAGAAGCCAGGGGTGAAACTTCTGGCTATCCTGAAATTAGCATAGAAACATCCACAGTCCACGAAACCAGTGGGGAAACATCTGTATTTCCCAGAATCAGCATAGAAACTTCAACAGTCCATGAAACCAGTGGGGAAACATCTGCCTTTCCTGAAATTAGCATAGAAACTTCGACGGTCCACGAAATCAGTGGGGAAACATCAGCATTTCCTGAAATTAGAATAGAAACATCCACAAGTCAAGAAGCCCGAGGTGAAACATCTGCATTTCCTGAAATTAGCATAGAAACTTCTACAGTCCATGAAATCAGTGGGGAAACATCTGCATTCCCTGAGATTAGCATAGAAACACCAACAAGTCAAGAAGCCCGGGGTGAAACATCTGCCTATCCCGAAATTAGCATAGAAGCATCCACAGTTCAAGAAGTAAGTGGGGAAACCTCTGCGTTTCCTGAAATTAGAATAGAAACATCCACAAGTCAAGAAGCCCGGGGTGAAATGTTTGCATTTCCTGCAACTAAAATAGAAACATCCACAGTCCACGAAACTAGTGGGGAAACATCTGCATTTCCTGAAATCAGCACAGAAACATCCACAGTCCACGAAACCAGTGGAGAAGCATCTGCATTGCCTGCTGCTAACATCGAAACAGCTGCCACATCTTTGGCCAATGGTGAGCCTTCTGGTGCTCCCAAGGAGAAGGAAATTCCTGATGCAACATCTGGAGCTGTGACACACTCGATCGCAGGCATTTCAGGGGAAATGTCTGTCCCAGATGTTGTAATTAGTACCAGTACTCCAGATGTTGAACCAACACAGGGACCCAGGAACCCTGAAGAGGGTCAGCTCGAAATAGAGCCCTCCCCTCCCGCAGTGTCGGGACAAGAGATGGAGACAGCTGTTGTTCTGGACAATCCCCATCTGCTGGCCACCACTACTGCTGCCCTGCCTCAAGTCTCACAAGAAGCAATAGATGGATTAGGACCCACTACAGAAGGTATTGTGTCTTCTTGTATGGAAGGGAACACGCAATGGAAGGGAAGGAAGGGAGGGGGCATAGCTGTCACTTCTTTGCTGCTTCTACAGCAGAGAACATTAAGAGAAGCAGACTTCGGCAGAACATTATTGTGGTGGGAAGCCATAAACATGGGGGTTTTCACAGGTCGTGTTCAATAGCTTCTGTCTTAACAAATGATAGTCTGTGTTTGGGCAGGTAATGCAGTTATCCAGCCACAATAACTGCATCCCCAGAAGCCTCCAGGACTTCCTGCCTGCCTGTCCATGGCAATTACATATCCCTGGGGAGAGCAGCAGAGGACCAGTTCAAGGGAAGCACCAGGAGATGCAGATCTGGCCTTATCCCACTGCACCATAGCAGTAGGTATCAGTCGCTCCTCTGAATTGCTGTTGCTGGTGGACGCAGCTGCACCCCAGCCTTGATGAGCAGCCCAGTGGAGCTGGCACCTGCCAGGAACATGATGGAGGCATCATCTGCTTGTGGCCCCCAGGGTACCCAGGCCATCACTGGGACATAGGCGAGCTCTCACCTCAGTGCTGCCAGAGGTGGGAGCTCGAAAAAGAGTATTCTGTGAATGGTCATTGAGAGCCGCTGTGACCAGGTCCCTGAGTGTGATATAGCTGGGAAAGGCACCACGGCATTCATGCCCCCTCAGAAATTGCTCTAAGCCATTGGTATAATCTGGAGAAAACAACAATTTTTTCTTCTCATGTGGAAACAAGAGCAAAGATGGCTCCACCCGCCAGAGGCTTCCACCCTGGCTAGGGGATGCAGCTGAAAAGTTGGGTAAGACAGGCTGCAAGTCTCTGTCCTGTTTTGTTTCTCTTTCCATGATGTGTTGACTTGCTACCTGTATCCCCGAGTGTTTCATAGCGCTTGCTCCGGAGTGGGAGGCTGGCAATCAGCAGCTTTGTAGTGCTGAGGGGGAAGAGGCAAAGCAAGCCAGCTGGGGACAAAAATCTCTGCTCAGCGCAGATAATGCTCAGAGTGCAATGTTTGCATCAGGCAAACTGCTCCGATCCCTTTGGCACAGGGTGTGGCTGCCCTCTGGTCTGTGTCTTACATTGCTCTCTGCAGCTAGAGTGGGCTAAATGTGTGAGACAATGCTCAGAGCATCGCTATCTTTCTTCAGCTCTGCTGATAAATGCCCTTCCTTCCACCCTGCCCCTTTTTGGTGTTGTAGCACTCTGTCTTTCGTAGGATCCCTTGCTGCCAAGTATAAACAGACAAAATATTTAAATCTGAGTAACCATTTATGGTGAACACACTCTGCTAGCTTTCTGATGAGCTTCCCCTGAGCAGTGTTCACGTGCTGTGGAGGCATTAGGATACTGCAATGAGAAGAAAACGAGATGGGATGTTATTGTGCTTGCTGGTGGCTGCTTCTTGGCCAAGGGAGGAGCCCAGTCCCGATAACACAGGATGTCCTGCAACATCCCTAGCCACGGCTTGGTTTCATTTTGCTGCAATCAGGAGCAGGGTCCTGGGGACAGGCCCTGTTTGAAAATCATCAATGCTTGCGCTGTTGTATGAAGGTCCTACATATGCCCAGTTCTCAATGGGCCACACGTTCACCTAGGATATATTGCTTAAGTATGGTACAAAATGTATGTGCAGAGAGATTTGCTCAGTTCCTTCCAGCAAAAGCAATATTAATTCTACATCCTTCCCACATTACCTCCTGAACTTTTTGGTGAATTTACACCATTCAGCATAGGTAGCTCTGGACTCAGTAAGGGTCTGTAAGTGCAGGGCTTTGTGAAGCTCAGCCTGGTTTCTAACATCATTTCCATCCCCAAAGTGTTTCGAATGAGTCACTGCATTTCCCTCTGTGTCACTTCTCTCCCTCTGAGAAAACAGGTAATCACAAACCTTTGTTCAGCCCTGCTCATAACACATTTGAGGTCCTGTCTGTCTCTGCTGAGCAGCTGCACAGCGGATGCTGCAAGAGTGGATGAGGGCAAGTCAGTGGGGTCATTCCCACAGCACTGGTCCAGCCTGGCATGACATCGGGGGTAGGGTGCATGGGGCACCTGGCAGGGTGGTGCAGGAGTTACGCACCCAAAAGCCCTCCTTGCGCACCTAATGGGCTCTGCTTTTGGGCCATGCCCGCTGCCACGTCCAAGCCTGGAGACAAAAACAACCCAGCAAAGGCAGGGTTGGGAGGAAGGAAGGAAACTAGCCAGTGAGACTCAGAAAAAAAAAGAAAAGAAAATTAAAAAAATTTTGGCTCCAAAGTATGGTTTTATTTCACTGCTTTTTCTTTTTATAAATTACCCACAAGGCGATTGCCAGATTCTTCAGAGCGTTTGTTAGCCAACATTCTTGTGAAGTATTTTGAAAGAAAACCATGTGTTCAGCCACTCATGTGTGAAGAAGCTTGAAAAATGTTCTGAAATTAGAACATGTTGTGTATTTCCAAGTCATAGAGATGACGATGTAGCAGCTGGGGTTTCTTAACAGGTGACAAGGAGAGCTAAGCGACCACTGCATGAAGTTTAATTGTAGACTCCTCATAAACTAGAGATGGGCTTGAGTACACACATGTGTGGCTGGTGCTCCCACCAGGGAAGATATTCTAGGGTAAAACTTCTCTTTTTATTGGTAAGCTTCTTTACTACAGTGTCCCTATAGAGTCCAATACAGTCCTGGTCAGAGTCTGAAGGAAGCTCATCCAGGTGGCAAGAAAGTGTATTGACCATGAACTTGCAACACCCCTGCAACAAGGTGAACTTCTTCTAGAGAATTAGAGCAAAGTAATGACAAAAGAAGCGGGGAAAAGGAAAAATAATCACAGATTTCCTTTTTTGGGTCATTACTCTTTACAGTGCTCTGGGGATTGTGAACATGGAAAGTCTACAAGGAAGAGCCATAGGCTGGAACCCAAAATGCTACTTCCCATGTTGTTGCTGCCTTTTTACCTGAAGCTTCCCAGTCTTGAAATTTAGCTCTTGCAAAAAAGATCAGTTCTAACATCTGTGCCTTGTGCTGTGCTCAGAGTTTGTAGGATGTAAGGGATGCCCATTAAGTGCATTTAATTTTGACTAACATTAAAGCACGGGTGAAGCTAGTTCAGCTTACAGAAGGAGCTTAGAGTGAGGAGCAGGGAGGCATCTGGCTGTTGCCCTCTTGTTCTGTCGTTGAAGGGTTAGATCCAGCAGTCTTTTTAGTGGGATGATCTAAGAAGAATGATATTTTTCTGCTCTGCTGTAGTCTCTACTTCCCTCTAAAAGCCAGAGCCAGAAGCATAAGACGACCGAAGATTAACACTTGGAATGCCAGTATTTTTTAGTATTTAACCAAATTGAAGGCTATGCATGCACGTCTTTAGTCAGCAGTTTGATTCCTCCATGAGGACAGGAACCCCACAAGCTTGAAGAATTGTCCATAGGCTTGGCTTCTTCATCCAGAGTTTTGCCAACTCAGCGGGTCTTTTTGCTTCTGGTAACATTTGAAGACAAATAATTATTAGCTGAAAAAAGCATTCTGGCGCTTCAGGGAAAGGCTGTGGTTTGGAGCACTCTGACCAGTCAATGACTTAAAAACTTCACTCAGGTTGGGGGAAAAAAGAGAAATGTGCTGAAATGGCAGCTATTTATGTTAAGTTTTGCTTGTCTCTGGTGAAACGAGTTCATGAAGACTGCTGCCTATGGCCCTGACACAGCTGAAGGTTAGAATCCAAATGAGGAAAGGTCTCGATGGGCTTTCCTCATTCTTCATGCCCTGGAATTCCAAAGGATAGAATTTTGTTAGTCCACAGAAGATCAACCGAGAAGAAAAAAGTCTAGAAAACATTCACCTGATGCATAATGTTTCATCTAATGTGGAATGAGGAGTATGTTCTCAAGGAGGAGATGGAGGTACCAGTGCTGGCTGAGAGACAAGCAAAAGCACAGGCCATTTGTGGCTGACCAGATGATTTGATGTGTCCTGGATATACTGTCTATTTTGCATCAGAAGTTTAGTAGCTTAATTAAAACCTTTCTCCAAAGAGGCAACCTACAGTCCTGGATTAGCGTTGTATACATATCAGTTTACTTCTACACATAATATTTTGGAGGCAGAGATGTCCAAATTCCCTGAGGTCTCCTTCTGTGAGAGTGTTGGACAAATCGAATGTCCCAGCAGATCAACAGGTTTTCCTGGAAACTTGCTGTTCTCTAGATGAATATAGCTTTTTAAGACTGTAGCAATATCTGCCCCTTCTGCTGCATGGAGGCTTTGGTTTGGTTTAATTATTGTAGTTAATTATTTTAATGACTTAATTGCTCATCATAAGTCACTAGCTGGCTATGTGATGTTTGATGCTAGCTTTTTACTTAAAATGTGAAAGAACTATTTTCCCTCACTCCTCCTATTCTTTTCTTGTAGGAGTCACCCTACAATTGCTACAATGTTTTCCTTTGCTGTTTGAGCTATCAGATCAGCAGTTCAAACTTCCCAGGAGTCTCTGAAAAGCAAATTTATTTTGTATCTGGATTATTTTTTTTCCTCAGTCTCTAGAAGATAATTATCTAGCTGGTCTCCGAGTCCCTGTTTGCATAATCACACTTGTAAGGAGACCTATAAAGAAAGGGTGAGGGGCACAACAGGGACTGTTGGACATCCTGAAAATGCCTTGCCTTTCTGTCTTACATTTTCCTCTCTGCAGAACAAAACCAGGCGTTTAAATCCTAGGGTATATTTCTAAACCGGCTACTCACAGCTTCAGGGAAACTATACAGTTTGTTCAGGGCTTGGGTGATAGCATCCCCTCTGTTCACAAGCTGCTTCTCCTTAGTAGATGTTTTAAGCACAAAGCTGGCCTTGTTTAATGGGTGTTCTTGCTCATCTTCCATACAGGCTGCCATTGAGAGAAATGTACAGACTGTATTGTTTTAAAAAGTGTTAGCACTGTTTCTAGTATTGTCTTCTTAGCTTCGGATGAAGGATTTTAAAAGCATTTCCTTCTCACCACTGGCACTGCATGTTCACTTTTGTATGCCATTTGCCTTCTGAGCAAAACCAGGACCAATCTATTTCTCTTTCATTTCTAAAGGATTTCTCTTTCCAGTTTCCATGATCTAGTACAGCAAATTGTTTTCAAAGGCATTGGGAGAATACTTATGTTGTGTTTAGTTGCACCAAAAGAAAATAGTTCTGACTAAATATAGTATGTGTCTGGCAATGTAAAAGAAATCTTAGGAAGAAACTGGTGAAACAAATTCAAAGTTTGCATTGTAGCTATGTAACTCCCCTTGCTTTCTCCAGCCAACAGTTTACATCTTCCAGATGCAAGATCCTGTTTACATTGGATATTTTGTTTTAATTGTTTTAATTTTTAAAAAAAATCTAGAAGTTAGACCTTGGGTCCTGTTAGTAGCAGAAAATAGAAACTGTTGTGACAATAGATTTGAATAATCTTTTGCAACTTCTGGGCGATATTAACCGCAGTACAAATCGTCTTCTGAAGACCTGCTAATTTTGCATTATCCTCAAGAAGTGAGTTAGTAATATGTTCTAAATGGGCTTCCTATTCTTGGCAGCACAAGGCATTTTCTCCCCTGTCTTTGTTTCAGAGCTGAAGCTCCTGAAAGCGAGGGCTGCCTCTGTTCTGCACCCCAAGCCCCATCACTTGTCCTTTGTTAGCGTTGGGTAATAATAGCAGTAGTCTTGTCTTCTTGTCGGTTGATAAGCACTTGAGCTGCATCTCAAAGCAGAGCTGACTTTTTGAATGACTGCTCACCCAAGCAAATAAATAGCTCATGTCTGTGTAAGATCCTTGAGTGTCATGGTATGTGGCAGCTGGTGCTGTGGAAATGGGGGCTTGCTCCGAGCTGAGCAGAGCTGGACACCTAGCACACCGCGGGCTTTTCAGCTGGCTGAAGAGGTGTACAGTGATTTACTGACCTCATCTAGCTCTAAACTTTGTGGAAGTGGACACATTTATGGTATATAAAAGGTTATGAAGAAAATAGTCAAGCGTTGCGTGATAGATGGGATTATTTTTTTTTACGGGCATTCTTACCTCCCATAAATCCTACGGCTTAGATGCGATATCCTAGAAGCACCCACAAACCAACTTGTCAGGGTTTCCAGAGACAACATCACTGCCAATTTTACCATTTAAAACTTACTTTTCTAAAAGACCTTCAAGACCCAGATTTTCTGGGAGGACCACAATCAGCAATGCTTCCTCCAAACCAGCAGATATATTTGAGTTTCCTGATATGAGGTGATTCTACATCCAGATGGAGATAGGGTCACGGCTCCAACAGCACAA
The DNA here is from genome assembly GCF_026419915.1 of Harpia harpyja. Classification (NCBI taxonomy): domain Eukaryota; kingdom Metazoa; phylum Chordata; class Aves; order Accipitriformes; family Accipitridae; genus Harpia; species Harpia harpyja. The sequence goes on from NC_068953.1 coordinate 24,294,211, forward strand.
CAGGCTGAAGGGGGAGTTTGGTATTTATGATCATCATGTGTTTAAAACATCTTCTCTCTAGCCATTTGCAGCACGCTTCTGGGAAGAAAACCTGTCTGTGTCTCACTTATATTTGTTGTCTGTTTTTCCAATACTACCTACAAGTACACACCCTTTCTCTATGTGTCATATATAAAAATATATATGTATATGTATGGAGAGATATATAACATATATATTATAGCCAGAGATTTGTTTTTACAGCATATATAATATGTGCAATCATATTATATACAATATCTGTAAAAGGAAATTCTGTTCCAGTGTTATTTCCCAGCTGGAAATTCGTGGCAATGACTTTGCATGTGTGTGCCTGCTCCCTCCTCCTCCAAGACCAGCGATGGCAACTCACAGCAGGTCTCCTGCATCTCAGAAGAGATCTTGGATGCGCCAAATTTTAGTCCACGTGGCCAAAGACAGCTGAAGACTAATTTTTCCCTGCTAAACATTCTGCTTTAGCTCTCGTACATGCTTTGTTCCCACTTCTGCAGCGTGCTTTCCACTTCATGGAGCCTAAAGGACAAAGGAGAGCCTTTCCTTGCTTGTTCAGCTGGAGCCCGCTGGAATCAACATGAACTTCTGCTGTCACTGCTGTTGGGAAGCCCAGGAGGCCTCTAGAGTTGTGATGATCCCTCAGGATACCTCATTTTCCTTTATGCTCTCTATCTTCTAGGAACTCCAAGTGTAACTAAAAAGCAATAGTCAGTCAAGTTCAGCTCCTCTCTTCTACTAGGCCTGTGACCCCCATTTTGTTCTGGAAAGTCTCAAAGTATTTATTAGTGACATGAAAACAGGAATTCTTTTCATGTTGCAGCGAACAAAGAAATCAAGAAGGCATTACTGAGTATTTAGAAGGGCAGTCCAGAGGAAAAAATTCCTTCTCTCAGGGAAGAACTGCAAAACTGGAGTAAGAAGTTCATCAGCCATCTGAGGAATAATTGCATTCCTCGCAGTGATACAGCCTAGAATAATGATGACAATCTTCATGCTCCAAAGCATGAACGGATTTACCATCCAAGGTCAGAAAGAATTTTCTCCATCACTTAGGCATGCTACAGAACATGTCAACTTTTAGTTGACATATCAGACATTGACCATTGAGTGACTAGACAGCCACATGGGGTATAACACGCATCTGCTCTCATATGTCTGGAGACACTGAGCAGCTGGGCCACAGTTCTGCAGGGAGACAATATCCAACTGAATATACACCAGTCAGAAGATGAACATGGACCTCAGGGAGTTGCTGCTCTGCTCTGGTATTTCCATAGCCAGCATGTTTACCATGTTTGAATGTTTCCTCACTAACCCCTCTCATCCACAAGAAGAGCATGGAGTGTTAGTCAGCACTTTTAAAGCCTTACATTTCTTCTGAGCGTGAAAGAGAGAAACGCTGTCTCGCATGAGGATCTAACCAGCCATCATTTAACCTAACCTGCGTGGATGTGCTCCCACTTTCTTCCTTAGTCTTCTTCCTTGTTTCCGAGTTGAACGTCTCTGAAATCTTTCCATTCTGAATGACTCGTCCTCTGATTCCAAAGCTCAATAAGTAGGATTAAGGCTCAGTCTGGAGGGATGCTGGGAGAAGAGCTTTTACTTCCAATACAAGCTAGATTTCACAATATATAGATACAAACTGGCTTCCTGTGGCCTTCTTCAGAGCATCTATGCTTTCTTCCTTCTGCACCAGGTTGACAGGGGATGGAAGTGCTATGAAACGGTGGCATTTACTACCTAGGCTTACGCTAATTAGTAAGTTGAGAAACATAGGAGAGTTGGGGGCCAAACTCTTTCCATACCAACTTCTCTTTTCACCTCCAGAAAAGCACAAAGGATCTTAAGAGCTGTTCTATTTAGATGGGAAACTAAGAATATTTTCCTCCACCAGGATGGAATCCACAGCTGGAAAAGATGTACCAGCTTCTTCCAGTCCCATTGCAAGCAAGATAGTGCACAGTGGGGACAGGTCTGGAGAAAATGGCACTGCACTCCAGTATTCTTCACCAAGAAAGAGGCACACATAGCTAGGCCTAAGATTCTCAAAGGGAAAAAAATGAGGGTCTCTCAACCACCTTTTAACCTACTTTTTTTCTTCTCTGCACTTTCTTCATCTTCACTGAGAAGAAATTTCTTGCCCCAGAACTTCATCTAAATTATGGTTCAGAAGAAACTAGTCGTGAGTGCTGGCAACCAGGAAGGCCAGTTAGGAGATAGAGGTCTATTTCAGGATGTTTCCATCTTTTATGAGAATTCCACATTCTTCCTTGTAGACCCATAGCCAGTGGAGACACAGACACAAGTTTGCATGTTTGATGCATCAGGCAGAGACAGCGGACAAGGAAGTTACCACAGCTGTCAAAGACACTGAGTTCTGTGTATTGGATACATCTTGCTGAGCTTGTACTGATATCTTCAGAGTGGTGTTCAACCATCAAGTGACAGAAAACCAATGTCTTCCTTGTAGGGTGGGTTGGGTCTCTTGCCTTCATTCTTCCAGCAGCAGCAGTGGCAGTATGTTTTAAAATAAGACCCTAGGAACTCCCAAGTTCCCCCCAGACAACTGATATTCCCTCCTAAACACGCAAGGAAACAAGTTCTCCTGTTGGTGGAGTTGTCTGCCCAGAGCCCTAATGGAAGCCCTTGATTTCTTGCAGACACCGATGAGTGCCACTCAAGCCCCTGTCTGAATGGAGCTACCTGCGTTGATGGCATCGACTCTTTCAAATGCTTATGCCTTCCCAGCTACGGAGGGGACCTGTGTGAGATCGGTACGGCCTACCTGGCTTCAGCTAATCTTACTAACTGCTGCACTACCTTGTTCCCACCCTACCCCCAAAAAAAAGTTGATCCCAAGTGCTCTCATCAGTCCTGCCCTCATCTCAGTAAGCTAACCTCTAACAGCAGCTTAAAATACACTAGGGAAAAGCTTTGAGACTTTTGCTTATATATTTTGATTAGTTTGTCCGTCACAGCACCATGTCCTCTAAGATTCCTAAGCAGGAGCTTCTGGTGTCTTCTTCAACTTTCTCATTTTTAAGTTTCTCTAGTGAAGTTCCATACAGATCGTTAACAATGTTGATTACAGAAGTTGCTGTCTCTTTGGGTCAAGGTTCTTTCTGTTCATCTGTAACAGTAGGGAAACATCTGAGTACATCTTCACCCCAGGCAAACTTTCTCTGCTAGACTAGAATTTCATGGAAGGATGCTTCAACTGAGCCATGAAAAATGACTGTGTTTCTTTCTGTGAAGATGCAGCTGAGAGAAGCCTCGTTCACTCCAGGAATCTCCACCGATTTGACATAGCATGATATTTTTGTCATCTCTTCAACATGGTTTCCTGTGGCAAAATCAGCAGGGAATGTATATCTTTGAGAAAATGTGAAGTGACCTATTTTTCCATCAAAATTAGGTACTCTGACCTGCACTAATACTTCTTTTTGTTTCTACAAGGAAAGAAAAAAAGTTGGGTTTTTTTTCCTTAAAGCTGATGAAAGTCCAAACTTTTATCAGCTTAGCTGAGGGATAGCTCTTCTGCCTTGCTCAAACAAGAGAAATAACATTGCAGTGTCGCTTCACCTTGGCACGAGTAATGATAATATGTATCGGGTTTTCTCCTCCCCTTTCTCTGCATCTCTCTTTCTGCTTCCAGTATGAACATATGGAGTAGACCATAAGAAGAATGCTCAGGATCATTGGACCATCTGGGCAGGAATTGTGCTGTCTTAACATCACTTTCCCAACACAACCTAATCAGCTCCTGATTTACCCATCCATGCTACCTCTTGTTGGAGATCCCTGTAATCCAAGAAGAGACTTTCTACCGTGCAGCTGCTTATGATCTTGTTTCGTCCAAGCCAGACTTAATTTCCTCTCTTCTCTGATTTATGGGCTCATGATGCCTGGGGGCTATAGGCTGGGAGATGCAAGAGGAAGCCAGTGCCCCAAATCCAGTGGGAAATGTAAATCTTCATTATTCCCATGAGGCAGAGCATCCATTCCGTCGTCTCCAAGAACAGCAGGACACCGTGGGTATGCTCTGCCATCTGTGCACACAGCCAGTCCTTCTTGTCACCACAACAGCGTCCCTACCAGGGAACAAGATTTTCGTCATTCTTTCCCAAGATTATTGCTGTCATATTTCCCTGTAAGCAACAGCTATGTAGAAAAGAGTGGCCTTTCTCCTAGGAAATGTCCTGCTGAGGTTCTGTGCTGTGTGCTGTCCCATCCCTCTGTGATGACAAGGGGTGGCATTCAAGCTGCTGCAAAAATGTCTTGAAAGACAGAGTGTGTTCTCTGCTCACCTTCTGGAAGCTATCTGGCCTGCGAAGACCAAGAATCCTTAGAGCTTCAGCTACTTCCAGATAATCCATTTGATCTCTGAAGAAGGCAGAAAAAGTTTTTAATGCCTCAACTAACTACCAACCCTTCCAACATCTATGAAGAGTCTGCAATCTCCAGCTGGAAGAACACCAGAAGGGTGGATTAGGAGGAATTAGTGTGATTGAAGGAGACAAGTGCTTTGACCTACCAACTTTAACGAAGAAAGAAACTGAGTACAGAAAACCTCACTGGAAAGGGAGAGAGGCATGAGGATTCATGAAAGCCCACCACTCCAAGAGCAGGAAGTGCCTGAGAAAGGATGGTAGATTGGGCATCTGAAAGGCTGAGATTAAACACATTTCATCTTCTGTTTCCTTTGGTCACGTGGAGCAGATGTGTGGTGTTTCATTGCATGGGAGCTGCTGAAGGTCTTTTGTGGTGGTTTCTCCATTTGCTTCTGCTCTCCCCCATCTGTGGGTTTTATGGGTTTTTTAGTTAATGGGTTCAACTCTTCAGTATTTCTCAGATGGTAGAAGATGTTCTGAAAAGTTAAGATATTTTCGTACTTCTCTAGCTGCTTCCAAGCTCTTTCCTTGAGATTTCATTTTCTCTCTCCACCATGGTAAGTTCCTGCCTCCGTCTCTTTTCTCCCATCTTGGTAGGCTTGCTTCTCCTCCAGAGCCCCAGAACCACACCAAGCGATGCAACCACCCGAACCTGGGCTCTCCTCCCCTCTTTCATTTTCAACATACATGTGTTGATTCTGGGCATCTGAATTCAGGTTCTGGAGTTTCTTTCCAAAGCAAGAAAACTCTGCAAGTGGAAAGAGAGAGGTTCTTGCTTGGTCAGTTACTCAAAAACAAAGTCCAGGAACATGACACGGGTTGAATTGCACAGGAATAAGTTTGTATCACTCAAGTTTTCTACTCTGGTCACTCTACTGCAAACACGGGGTCTTCAACACAGGCTCCTCTCTCTGCGTGTGTCTTGGATGCCTTCTGATAATTTTCCTTGGGATTTCCCACAGGCAACAGTGTCAGGGTTTGCTTTTTAATGGAAGTCACCACGTGTTGTCCCATGCCATGACAGCACAAGCTGCTAAAAGGTGAGTTGGAGGGCTTCCAGACTCATGCACCAACTCCTTTTCATCCCTCCTTTGTGTGTTTCAGACCTGGAAAACTGTGAGGAAGGCTGGACCAAGTTCCAGGGCCACTGCTACAGGCACTTTGAAGAGAGGGAGACTTGGATGGATGCAGAGACCAGATGCCGACAACATCAAGCCCACCTGAGCAGTATCATCACCCCAGAGGAGCAAGAATTTGTGAACAGTGAGTGCTGAGGGCAGCCTGAGACTGGACAGGCGTGCATCCGTTGGACTCTGAGTCTATGGGCAGATTTATCCAAAATGATGTAAAAACTACAATTTCCCCCACTGCTGCTCAGATATTTCCTAACAAGACCTCACCCTTGTGCAGGAGAGGAAGAACTGTCCAGCCATGAGACAGAAGAGGGCCCTTTCTCAGCTAGAACAGATCTTTGCTCTTACCATGTTGCTGATGTGGCTTGTTCACAAGACGTTCACTTGATCCAACAAACACAGTAACCCGTGCCAGCGTGGGTGGATCCATGCTCATGGCGCACTGAGTGGGGAGGGAGATGCACAAGCATGATGCGGGGAAAAAAGGACATCAGGGGCTAGTGACTGGGAAGGAGCCAAATGACCCAGAGGCTCCAGGGCCAGAGACAGCTGAGATGGCAAAGAAACGCTTCCAAGAAGGTGTAGGGGAACCATGACCCACTCTTCTCTCCCTCTCTGGCTCTTCCAGGCCACGCACAGGACTACCAGTGGATCGGCCTCAGTGACAGAGCTGTGGAGAACGACTTCCGCTGGTCCGACGGGCACTCCCTGGTGAGCCTGGAGCCCGCGGCGCGGGCAGGTGCTGGCTTTCGGGGGGGGAAGAGGTTCCCCTTGGGTGGGAAAAGCCCCATGAGTTACGTGCTGAGTGCTTGGGTTGAGCACTGAGTGGAGGCAGCCCTAAAGTTTGTAGGTTTTTCCAAGCCTCCAGTAAAGCTGGTCAGCTAAGCTACTGGGCACCATCACGACAGAAATAACCGCTGCAGTAGCAGTGCCGGCAACCCATGGTCTCTGCTGGTGAGATGCATGGGCAAGGCAGCAGCAAGGATGAAGGAGGGTGTAGGAGAGGGAAGGGCTCAGCCTTAGGTGAAAGGCTTTCCTCTCTTGGCAGCAATTTGAGAACTGGCGGCCCAACCAACCTGATAACTTCTTTGCGGCGGGTGAGGACTGCGTTGTAATGATCTGGCACGAGCAAGGCGAATGGAACGATGTTCCCTGCAACTATCACCTCCCTTTCACCTGCAAGAAAGGAACAGGTCAGCACCCTGCACCGCGCCAGCAAGTATGGGGGGCTCAGGCAGTGGCCGCAGGGCTGGAGTGGAGCCCCCAGTGCACATGAACATGGGTTTTGTCACCGCAAAGGGTCGTCAAAGAGGTGGAAGGAATTAGCAATAGAAGTTGGCCAGGGCTCTAGGAGAAAGTTTCCCGAGAGCTTGAAAACAAATAATACAAGTCACCAAGGATGGGGTTTCATGTCCCCAGGCAGAGCCATACCCTGGCTGCAGCATCACTCCCACATACTAGCTCCGTGCCCTCCCACAGATGCCAGCGGCTGTTGTGATGCCTGGGTCTCACTGCCTCTCTGGGAAGCAGGAATGGAGGGAGCCCTGAGGCAGACTGCTGCTTAATTTCAAGACCCATCACAGAATTTCCATATTCCCCTGCCCCTAAATTTTGTGGACAGAGGCAATCTCAAAGGGATTTAAGGTTTTACGCATGGGAGAAGAGGAGTGACAAGGCTGTGCGTGCCCAGCCTTTGCCGGGCAGGCAGGAGCTGCCCGAGTGTGAGCTGCCTGCTCAGCCAGGCAGGACTCCTCAAGCTCTCCATGTTTCTGCCCACCTCCTGCAGTGGCCTGCGGGGACCCCCCTGTTGTGGAGAATGCCAGGACCTTCGGTCGGAAGAAGGACCGCTACGAAATAAACTCCATGGTGCGGTACCAGTGCAACCAAGGCTACATCCAGCGCCACGTGCCCACGATTCGGTGCCAGCCCAACGGGCAGTGGGAGGAGCCACGGATATCCTGCATGAACCGTATGTCTCTGCCCCTTTACCTTCAGATTAGGGCTGATGAATCCCTGCAGCTGGGAGAAGGAGCTGGGAATGAGGGGGTCATCGTCTTAGGGTGCAGGTTAGCTCTGAGCCAGGCAGAAGGGGACATCATGGTCCCCTTGACTTGTTGAAAGCTCCCCCGTGATGGGGCCATGGGAGCTGGCATCTTCTGGGCAGGTGCGGACCATGGGGTCTGGCTCTGGGGCAGCCCAGACAATTCCTGCCCTGGAAGGTCCTCCACATATGCAGGGTAGGGGCAGCTCCTGAGCCAGGAAAGAGCAACAAGGAGCTTACTAAGGGCCCAGGCTACTTAAAGAAAGGAAAGAAAAAGAAGTGGCTTCTGAAAGGGTGAATTTTGGCACCACCTGCATCAGCAGAGAGAATAGGAGGGGGGGCTGCGGTCCCCTCGAGCCCTTCCCCGGCATCCCACTGCCCTGGGAGCAGACAGGAGCCCTGCAGCAGAGCTAAACCAAGGGACCAGGCTGGGGTCCTGACCCTTCTCCTGTCAGGCCTCCAGCTGATGGCAGTCAGCCCTCTCCCACTGGCGTCCCACCCCACTCCCAGGCCTGCCTACACCCCTGTCCCATCCCTGCTCGCCTGCAGCTTCGCAATAATTTTGTCAGCCTTGGCCAAATCGCATCTGTCCAGTGGCCTCCTTTCCAGGTTCTGGTCCAGCTGGGCAATTCCAGCTAAAGCAACAGTCCCACAGCCAGGGAAAGTCGATCTGGGCTTAAGGGACACACCTCCACCCCAGGGAGGAGATGGAAGGAGGAGGGATGGAGGAGGTGTCCGAGGGCGACCGTGTGGTGCAGACCAAGCCGCTGATTCCCTTGGCTCTGCCGCACACCCGGAGAGTCGCAGGCTGCTGCCGGCATGGACCGCCAGCAACCAAGAGACCTGGGCTGTTCCCAACCAGCTTTTGCTGCTTCCGTCAAAACCCTCCTGCAATTATCACACTGGAGTGGTGCCAGCTTCAAGGGAGACAGACTGGCAGCAAAGATCAGGCAGAAACCTTGTCCCTGCCAGCCAGGCTGGGCTGTTTCCCCTCCTGTGCCCTGAGCACATCCCACTGCTGACGGACATTTCCCTCCCTGTCCCAGGGGATCAGGGAGGGACTGATAGGCAGCAGACGAGATGGGGAAGCGGTCCCCACGCCCACCCCATTAGCAGAGCTGCCCTCCCAGCTGGGCACAGGGAAGGGATGGGACAAGCATCCGTGGAGAGGACGCTCCTGCCCAGGCTCCCAGTAGGCACTGGGGACCTTCACCCCTGGGTGAAGCAAACCTCAGCTGCAGGGGCAAGAGAAGGGCCGATTCTGCGTGGGCAGGCAGGCTGGTGCCGGGGCACACACAGCCACCTGCCAGGCAGTGCTGCCTGCGGCTGCCCATGTTTTTCAAGGGAGCCAGGGGCCAGGGCAGCCAGCGCAGGACAAGCAGCGTCTCTGTCCCAGCTCCTGCTAACAAGGTGCCTTTTCTTCTCCTCCCTTTTCCACAGCCTCCAACTACCAGCGCAGGCTATACAAGAGGAGCCCCAGGAGCCGGTCAAGATCCAGCGGCAGAGCCGTGCACAGACCCACCCATTAGAGCGGGGCGAGAGAGACCGAGGGGGAAAGCGAGAAAGAGAGATTTTTAACGGAACACTTATATTAACAGAGTCGATTTCTTCTTCTTCTTGTTGCTTTTTTGTCATATAAGGAAAAAAAATTATATTAAAGACAAACCCACCTTTGTGTATATATATAAAAAAAAAAATTAATGTTTTTCCAAGCACCAAAGCAAAGCAAATTAGATCTCAGCATTTTTACTAACCGTCCGGTTCCAATTATCTTCGTGCCTTCGGGGACTGGGAGGGGGGGGGTTGCAGAGGGCAGGGGGGTTAAGTTAAATAATAAAGATTATTATTTTTTCCTGATTTTATCCACGAACAATGTAATTATTTCTGTTATTTAATCTCCGGGGTGAACAGCACCTTTTGGGGTTTTGGGTATTTTTTTTCCAGTATCCTCCTACTGCTGCAGCGCGTCAGGGCGAGTGGGGAGGGCCGGGGGGCTGTGGTGGAAGGAGCTGCAGGAGGAGGGAGGTGAGGGGATGCTGAGACCCAGGATCTGGGCACTGGGGGCTGCGGTCCCTCTTTGCTTTCCTGCTGCCCTCCCTGCAGCGCAGCACCCATCCCGGCATGACGTGCTCTTTCCAGGGGACCGTGCGGGGCACCAGCGTTCCCTGCACCTATTTATATTTTTGAACATAACCTATTTTGAAAGAATGATAAATAATAAAGAGAGTGAAATCAGAATGGGCACTTTGTCAGTGTTGTTTTTTGGGGGAAGGGGGGTGTCAGGGAGGGGGGCTGGGGGGTGGTCTCCCATGGCAAGGCAGCACAGAAAGAAGGGGAGCCCAACCAGGGTACTCCAGGCTACAAGGGACCAGCTCAGCCCTAGCCAGCACCCAAGAGTGCAGCCCTGGGGACAACAGGGCGGGGGGGGGGGGGTCCCAAGTCCCAACCGAAGAAGGATCCTGGGGTAGGACATCACCCCTCCCCCATTCAGCTCTCACCCCAGGAGGGGGTTAACCCACATGCCTAAAACCCATCACCAGCAGGAACCGCTTCACCCTCCAGCTTTCAGTCCTGACACCCAGGGGGTTGATTAACACTCATTAATGTGGGAGCACAAGGTCTTTGCAGGAGCTCGGGTGGGTGCAAGGCTGAGCCAGCAGCGATGAGATGATGCTCAGCCAAGGACGAGACAGTCCCAGATGTCCAGCCAGGGATCACCAAATCCTCTCGCTTTGACAGACCCCTCTTTCATGCTGGGACAGAGATGGGGACACAGCCATGTCGCTCCAGGGCTTTCTCCACTGATTTATTAGAAGAGGTCCAGGAAAATACATCTTTTCATAACCAAACGCTCGAAGAAGAAGGCACCAGAGTTCAAGTGGTGTCCAGGCGAGGGGTGCATTGAGATAAGGCACTGGCGCTCCCGTGGGGACAGGCACAACGGCATCCTTCAGTGAGATGGGGACGGGGCTGGAAGAGGAGCCAGGATGCAACAGAGGCACCCGCTCTCTGCCTCTGGCCAAATTCAGCCTTGCCTCGCTCCCACCCTGCAAGCTCAGGGGCAGGACCAGCCTGGAAGGGCAGGCGGGTGTCAGTGACATGCTGCCACCGTGGGAAGGGGCCACCAACCACGGGGTGGCAGCGACCAAGCGGGGTGGCAGCAGCCCATGCGGATCATCCTCATGCACACCCCATGCCAGGGACAGTCCCGCGCTGCCCCAGCCGGCAGCCACCCCAAGCAGCTCCACATGCCAGCTGCTAAGATGTGGAAAATATAAAGGAAGGAAACAAAATAAAACAAAAAGAAGCCTCCCCCCCCCCCGCCCCACCTCCCCCAGTCCCCCCAAAACAGCCCTGGGAAACACCTGATGCCAGGCACTGTCAGGCTGGAAACATCCTCCGGCCAGGAAGGAGCCCTCCCAGCTCCTTATCTCTCCTTGTAGCAGAAGACCCCAAATCTGCCCTTGCTGGGGAAGCCAAAGCTGCGGACACCAGGCTCTGCGGGGCCACAGTTGGCCCGGGGCTTGGCAATGGGGTAGCGGACGCTGCCATCTGCCAGCCAGCCGGCATCACAGCGGTCCAGCCCCAGGAACTTCCAGGCGGAGTAGAGCTGCCCCACCTGGGCAATCTCAGCCCCCACGTCCTGGCAGCTCTGCTTGGCCTCCTCCAGTGTCATCCCAGCCGGGTGGTCCAGGTAGAAAACCTCTCCTAGGAGGGAGATGGGAGCATCAGTGCTGAGCATCATCTGGAGCATCCCCATCCAGAGCATCCCTGCCTGGAGCATCCCCACACAGGCTGAGCCCTGTGCCCTAAGGGGGAGGGAGGACGTGGGATGCCACTGATGGGGCACAGCATCTTTCTCCAGGATCCCACTTCCCAGCCCCTACCTTTGAGTGCAGAGGAGAAGCAGAAGGCATCAAAGCGGTGCAGGTGCCGGTGGCGTGGGCCATAGCTGCGGATGCCCGGGGCGAGGTGCAGCCCACCGCAGGGCTTGCGGGGCAGGTGGATGGGGTACTGCACGGTGCCGTCAGCCAGCCAGCCCGCATTGCACCAGTCCAGCCCCTCACTCCAGGCCTGGAAGAGCTGGTTGAAGGTGGCGAGGATGGCACCCTGCTCCTGGCACGCTCGCTCAGCTTCGTGGAAGTTGAGCCTGTACTGCCCATGAGGAGGCTGGTAGGGGAACACGATGCCTGGGGGCAGACGGGGCACTCAGCCAGCTCTGCAGGCAGCCCACCCGCCCCAAGTCCAGCCCCGGCAGGAGCCGCAAGGGTCCCCAACCCATCCCAAATTCAGGCTCTGGGACAGGGACCACCCCCAGGGTGGCACAGTCTGAGGCTCAGGACAGGGCTGCTCTGGGCATGCAGCTGCCAGCAGCGAGTTGCCAGCGACATCTTGTGGCACGGGGACACAGGGGCTCAGTCCTGGGGACACGAAGACCACCCTCATGGGGACAGCACCGGCACACACGGGGATGCACAGACTATGATAACAGGGATGCAGGGACCACCACACCATGGACGTATGGACCACGGTCCTGGGGACACACACACAGTGGTCCCAGGGAGACATGGACCACCTCTGTGGGGATGGACAGACCGTCATCATGGGGATGCACAGGCTACAGGAACAGGGGTACAAGGACCAGCATCACGGGGATGTATGGGCCACGATCCCAGGACACATGGACCACCAACATGGGGATGGATGGAACAGTCATGGGGATGGATGGACCACGGGAACACATGCACCACCACCACCACAGACCACAGTCACAGGGGCCAGTGGGGACAAGCTACCAAGGGAGGGAGGGTCCAGGGGCCACGGGGGTGGGCAGGGGCACAGAAAGGGGGATGTTTCCCCAGCTCTGGGCTTGGCGGTGGAGCCAGGGCTGAGTCAGGTCCCTCGTGGCAAGTGAGCAAGAGGGGCTGGATCAGTCACCAAGGTTCATCACAAGATGCATGGGGACACCGAGGGCTGGGAGGCGAGGAGGCGGTTGCACATGATGCAACACAGCGGGAAGACGGGTGGGTAGAGGCAGGAAATGCTGCGGCCACAGGGTCACCCCCAACTCTGACTCCACAGTAGCATACCCAGCATCCCAGCTGGGCAGACAGCAGCTCACTCGCTGCTGAGACCCCACAGTCAGACAGCCCCAAGCCACCACCCTGTCACACTGAGCATCCCAGCCCCTTTCTGCCCACAAGTGGGCTCCCCAACCCCCCTGCCTTGCTACCTCCCCCAAGGAGGGGGTGCCACAGGAAGGCCAGGCTCACTGGCTTGGTGCAGGGGGTCATGCGGTCCCCACCATGCCCCCACCTTGCAGCCGGAGGTCCACCACGTCGCTCTCATCCTCCAGCCCATCGATGACCTCGCAGCGGTATTTGCCATCATCCTTCAAGCGCACGTCGCTGACGACTAGTGAGGCCTCGCGACGGCCAGCCTGGTGGAGGTGAGCGCGGCCCCGGAAGTCCCCAAAGGCCACGTAGGTCTTGCCGATGGCTACCAGCACATCCTGCTCCTTGGTGTAGTCATCCCGCAGCTTGGACCACTTGATGCGGATCTTGCGCTTGGCTTCCATGTCAGGCTCGTAGTAGTAGCGGCAGGGCAGGGTGACATTGGCACCATTGGAGCTGTAGATGGGGTCTTTGGAGGTCTCCACCACCAGCTTGGCCCCATTGAAGTAAACCACTGGGGACAGGGAGGGAAGGCATGAAGTGTGGGTTAGGGTCCAGGGCTGGGTGGCATCCCCAAATCTTCCTGCCGCTGCCCCGCTCCCTCCCTCCAGCCACCTCCTCTTCTGCCTGAGCATTCCATGAGCATCCCCAGAGCACCCCCATCTGCTCCTCTGGGCCCCACATCCCCTCCAAGAGATGTGTCCCCTCCCCATCCCAGAGCCGGGGGTTGGGTACTTCAGCCCCTTGCAGCAATCTGCCAGCCCTGCTTTCCGCCACCCTGCTAATCCCCGATATACCTTTCTCCTGCCCCTTGTCCTTGTCGTTCATGATGTGGTTGTAGTAGAAGCCGTTGTAGAAAGGGTGGTGGGAGCTGCTGGCCAGGCGCAGCAGGGTGGCCTCCAGGAGCAGCGGGAGCAGCAGCATGACTGGGGAGCGAGGCAGAATCCTGAGCCCGGGCTGCAGAGGGGGAAAGGGCTGCGGTAACACCCCAAATTAACCAGGAGCACCCCAGCCCTGCCTGGCACATGGTGCCGGGCAGACCCCATCGCAAGGATGCAAGGAGAGGGGTGGGAAGAGCCGGCAGAGACGCTCACCTGCCTGCAGGGAAGGGTGCAGGCAACCTGAGCTGTGCTCCCAGACCTGCCCCACGACTGGGGCTCCCAGTACCCTCCATCCTCATCCTCCCACCTGGGTCACACCACGCACCACTGCATTCGCCACTGCTGCCCGTTGGGGCTTGCAGAGCACCCAGCCCAGAGCGGGGAACTGAAACCAAGTCAGGGACAGGGCAGCCAGGGGAAATAGGATGCCAGGGCGTCCTTTGAACAGGGAGCACTGGGAAAACATCACATAGGGGGTACGGGGGGAGAGAATTGGCCGAGCCCCGCTGTAAGCCGCAAGCTGGGTTTACAAAGGCAGCCAAGCGTGCAACCCAGCCGAGGAGGGGTGGAGAGAGCTCGGGGTTGCCTCCAGTGCCCCAGCACCGGACAAAGCCCGGCGGCACCCAGCCAGCCCGGCCGAGGACCCCCAGCTCTGACCCACGGCTGCCGCTTTGCGCCACAGACGTGTCTGGCGCTGACACCGCGCAACACGTATCGCTCCCAAACCACGTCGCCTGGGTGGGGGGAAGCCCGGCTGGCCCGCAGCACCAGAGACCCGTGCTGCCCCGAGCTCTGGGTGCCCTGGGCACCCAAGGGTGCCCTGCACGGGGCTCACCCAGGGCAGCTCACAGCAGTATTTGCCGGCTTGCGAGCTTTCCCAGAGCCGGCAGAGGGGGCCCGGCACCCGGCAAGCCTCCGGGAGCCCCCCTCCAAGCCTGGGAGGGATTTGACATCTGTGCCCCCCGGGCAGACAAGGTTTACGAGTGCCTGCAAAGGTGCCCCAGGCCAGGCAGCTGTGGGAGAGCGGGTGCTCAGCCCCGGCAGGGTCCAATACCGGGTACGGTGAGGGTTTCCGGGGACCGGGGCGTGCAACCGGCTGCTCTCACCATGGGTTGCTTGTTCCGTGGCTCTCCTCCGTGGTCGGTGCCACTGCTCACCTTCCCGTGGGCTGCAGCCTGCGCTTGCCACCCACCGAGGTCTGCGGAGCCAGCGCCGCAGGGCGCGGGGTGCACCCGTTCGACGGCCAGCGCAGCCCCGGGAGCCCCGCGGCAGCGGTGCGTGGCACTGCAGGCACCAGAGCCCGGCAGGCACGCTGCCACGTGCTGCCCGCCCGTGCGGCAGGGCGGGCTCGAGGCATCGGCAGCTTCGCACCTCGGTTTGGGGGGCACCAGCCCCGGCCCCCCTGCGCCCCCAGTGCCTAGCCACCCTCCCAGAGCCCAGCGTTGCGGTCATATGCCAGGGGGGCCCGGCGTCCTCAACCGCAATGCCAGTCAGTGAGCATCGTGCTGCAGCGCCCACCGTAGCGATGCCTGGCACCTTCCGCGGTGATGCCTGGCACCCTCCAAGGCGATGCCAGCCCTCCCTGCCCTCCACGGCAAGCAAGGTGTCCATCACCCAGGGGTGCCAGCCCTCCCCAGCCCCGGCTCTGAGGCCAAGCCCTACTCACGCTAGTTGCGGGCAGGCTGCAGGCAGGCGTGCAGGCAGGCTGCAGGCAGATGCACTGTGTTTAGGGCTCTTGCAGGGCTGAGAGGAAGCAGCTCCAGGGCCTGCCTCTTAAAGGGAAACACACGCCTTTCCCAACCCCCTGCTCGCAGCCCGGAGATGGGGTGGGTGCCCCTGGCCCCCCGCCTGCCCGCCGTGCCTGGGTGATGGCCTCGCCATGTGCCTGCACGCTGCCCGCACGCCTCGTCTGTGATGTGCCAGCTGCCAGCATTGTCCCCAGCCTGGAGGGGGAGAGTGGCAGGGAGCGGGGTGCACCGCTGGGGCTGGTGGGACCTCGTGATGCCCCGTGCAAAGCCCCGGTGAAGCCATAGTGCTGGGGGAGAAGAGCCATCCCTTGTCCCACATCCCAGCGGCGGGACTGGTCGCGGTCCCCAGGCAGTGGTGGTATCGAGCGTGCACATGGCAGGAGCACCGTGGGCACGAGTGGCTCGGGACGGGTGGGCTGTGGCAGGGGGGTGGTCTGTGCCTGGGATGTGCAGGCAGCGCCTGCCTGCTCTGGGTTCCAAGGGAAGTAGCTGAGCCACAGGGTTCAGCCTCCTCAGGGTCCGCTTGGGGCTATGGCAGCAAAGCAGAGGGACAGAAACCAGGGCAAAAGCTTTGGGGTACCTGGTTGCACCCATCTGAGGGGGCATCATCCCTAAACTTGGGTGATGCCCTCCACACCAGCTTCCACCAGCACATGGACATGCAGCCCTGGCTCTGAGAGTCACCGATCTGGCCCTCAGGAAGGGCAGCACGGTGGCCACACAGCTGGGGGATGCTGGTCCAGGAGTGGCCAAGGGGGCCGAGCACATGGAGGAACCACGGACCGGCGTGTGCCCTGACCCAGCGACCTGCCGCCCTGGCCCAGCGCGCCGCTTCGCCCCCCGCTTTGTTGTTTTATGGCAAGGAAATGAGGCGCGGGGGCCCCGGTCCGGCCCTTGCTGCTGCGTGGGACGGCGTCAAGCCGGAAAGAAAACAACTCGTGCAAAAATAAACTGCCCTGGGGCTGGCTGTGGGGCGAAGGGGGCCAGGACCCCTTCTTGATGGCCCCCCAGCACGGCACGCTCAGGGTGCAATCTCGTCTGCCCGTCGCCGCCACGCTGATAGGGAGCAGCTGGCACGGAAACAGTGTTATCTGCCGCCAGCGCCGGCCCGGCAGCTCCTGACCCCCGTGGGAAGCCCCAACTGGGGATGGCTGTGGGACCCAGGGTCTGGAGGCACTGCTCTTCCTTGCTCTCCTTTTTCCTGCACACCCACCCCTAGGGGCCCGCCAGCCCTCCCTGAGAATGGACACAGCGGAGCCAGGCAGTCCAGGGATGTGGGAGCGTGACGGCTGGGCACACTGCCTGCTTGCCTGCCTGGAGCAGGCTGCTTTGCAGCCCACAATGGAGGGGCGATTACATCTCCCGGCACGGCAGCACAGGTCTGCTGCGCTGCCTGCATCCCAGCCAAGGGTCCCCGACCCCTAGCCCTGCCCCATGGCCAGAGGAGGTGGTGGGATGGCATCCCAGCTGCATCCCAGTTGCATCCCGGCCACCTGTGCCCCCTGTAGTTGCTTGCCCAAGTTGTCCATGTCCCAGTGAGCTGGCGATCTGGATGGTTCCCTCCACCACCCCCGGCTGTGCAGATAGACAGACAGCCGCATCAGGGCACGCTGCTCCTTGGCATGGCCACCCCATTGTTTTGGAGCTGAGGAACAAGCCTCACGGTGCCCTGTGCTGCCTGCACTGCACGCACCGCGGCGCCTGCCAGGAGCCATCCTCTGCCCAGCCCAAGGAGGGGAATGGCAGCGGGGAGGGGGAGAGGGATGCTTTTGTGCACCTCTTTTCAGCAAAAGCTCATGGCTCACATTTGGCCACAGCTTTTGTCTGGATGTGGTCACCAATGCCCTCCACCTCCTCCTGGGGAGCAGCTGGCGTGGGGAAGGATCCAGCCACCAGCAGCCCCCCGAAGAAGGACGAATCCCCTCTGCTCCCTCCTGCCTCTCACCCTATTTTTGGAGCTTCAGGGATGATGCCAGATTTGTTTTCTGCTCCCTGAGAGGGACCCTGGGTGGGACCGTGGGTTTCAGGGTAAGCGAGGCTGCACAGGGTCAGGGTAGCTCTGACCCAGGAGCACGTGTTTAGGGCACATGTTTAGGGCTGGCTGAGTTTTTGGTTGAACGGGAGCCATGAAAATGTCATCCCTGTCTTTCCCACCTCAAACCCGGCAGCTGACAGCTCCGCCGTGGCCCCAACGGAGAGATTTCTCCCTGAAATGCCACTTGCACAGGACAATTCCAGCAGGAACCTGTTGCCCAAGGCTCAAAATGGGGAGGAAAACCCATGTTCCTGGTGGGATGAAGAAGGCTGTGATCTGTGCTGGGCTTTCCGGGTAGAGGCGAGAGGATGCTCTTCCCGACGGCTGCTTCCTGAGGAACTGGCTCACGGGCAGCTGGCAGCACCGGCAGCCGAGTCAGCAGGCAGCGGGGTGCCTCAGCCACAGCGTGCCGGCCCTCCAGGCCTTCCTGCTGCCCCAGCAACCCAGCCGCGTCCGGGAAGAGCATCTGAGGGACACGGGGACAAGCATGAGGGGCTGCGCATGGCGTGGAAGGCGCCCTGGCCCTCGCCAACCCCCCCGTCCTGGGGCTCTGGAGGAGGAAGGAAACACCGCAGAGCTGGGAAAGGGCTCAACATCCGTCAGAGGGGCTTGCCTTGGGGGTGGCAATGGGCAGGGGGAAGCAGCGGCCGGGCGCTGAGGATGTGTCCCCTGCGGCATCTGCTCCCGTCACCCTCCCATGGAGCCTCTGCCATGCTCCCAGCTCAGGGCTGTCTTGGCTGGACTTGGAGCAAGCTGCGCTTATCTCTGCCCCAGCTTCCTGGTGATAAGGGTGGCATGTCTGGAGGTGAACCGGGCTGACTGTCCCCCCTGTCCCCGGCTCTAGCTGTGGCTGCTATCTGTCACTAAGCAGCCACAGCCACAATGAATTCAACCCGATCTCTGCAATCAGCCCCGTAGCCCCTCTGGTGCCCAGGGCTGGCACCCACAGGGCCAGGCAGGAGCCCACTTCCCACGACCAGGGCCTGGGGAGGGAATGCATGGCTGAGCAGGGCACTACTGGCAGCGCGAAGGTGCATGGAGGTTCTCCAGAGCTGCGGGGACGGAGAGCTGTGGTGGGATGCAGGTGGCCCTGGGCCATTCGTGCCAACCTCAGGGGTCCCTGCCCAGTGTGGCAGAAGACTCTGGAGAGGAGCAAAGCTCCTCTGTCCGTTGACCCCAGTGTTCCTTCCCTACCAGGGACCCTGTCCTCGATGCAGGGGGATCCTGCTCCAGCAGCATCTGCTCCCCTGCCCTGCCCAGGGAGCCTCTGCTGGGAGCATCCCCACAGGCAGCCCTGGCAAAACCCATAGCTCCCTCCAGCCCTGGGAGCGTGCTCGGGTGTAAGAGCCCATCTTCCTCCAAGCTGGGGGATTTGCTCTAGGATCAAAGCCAAAGGAGGACATGCAGGGTGTGGGCTGCTGATAGCAGCTTCCCCTCCCCAAGTCCCATCCCGCTGCGCTTGGCCAGCTGCGAGCACAGGCTCCAGCAGCTGTGACGGGGTGGAGGCAGCAGGGAAGATGCACAAAGCCCTGGTACCCTGGTTTTCAGGCAGGGAAGGGAGCTAGGAAAGTCTGGGGAAGGGAGCTAGGAAAGTCTGGGAAAGGAGACGTGCCGGGTCAGCACGGCAGCCAGCAGCCCACCGGGACAGAGGAGCCGGGTGGCTCAGAGGGGATACTGGGAGATTGCCGGACCTGCTGGGCTTTGGGAGGTGGCTCTCGGGGAGGCACAGAGCAGCCAAGCCAACAGCCCCAAAGTTTCAGCTGGTTTTAATACTGTCAGAGATGCCCCAGAGCGGGGCCACTGCCATCCCACCTGGGCTCCCTTGGCGCACGCCAAAGTGAACCTGCTGCTGACCTGGCCCCACGGCTGCTTCACATCCCAGCAGGTGGGGGAAGCATCGCCACCAGTGCCGCTGCCGAGACACCCTGCCCATGCTCCTGCTTGCCGGTGCCAGGTCTCACTTGTCTCCTACTGCTAATCCCGAGGGCTCGAGCATTGCAAGAGGCTACCCTCCACCCCACAAAAAGCGAAAAAAATCAGGTTACAAAAAGAGTCATGGGACAGCTCTCTGCCTACTGCATTTGGGTGGTTTAACCACCACCTTTCCCATCTTTTCTCCGCGCTGTTGTGGCTACAAACCATCTCTCTCCCACTACCAGACCGCAGTGCCCTTGGTCACTGCTTGGCTCTGGGGACAAGGGACCTCCAGGCACCCCAAACTGCAGTAAGGTGGGGACGGCAGCAATGCTGAGACTTGGAGGACATTGGAGCCGGCAACCCGGGAAGGAGAATGGGCAGCACCTGCTGAAATGCCAGCCGCAGCGCCTGCCAGGAGCGCCCAGTGGGAAGAGCCACTGGCAACGGGGACCCGGTGCCTCTTGATAGGAGCCGTCTCATCACTCCCCTTGCACTATGCGGTGCTGACACCACAGGCAAGGAGACCCAGGGCCTGGCAAAACAGGCAGGGGACAACAGCCGCACAGGTTTTTCGGAGCCCCTTCTTGCAGCCGTGCAGGGAGCAGGAGGGACATCAGAGGCTGCAAGCCTGGGGTGCCTGCCCTAAGCCCCCCAAAACTGCTGAGCCCCAAGCTGCAGCGCAGGCAGGGGACTGCTGCTG